>NW_021940560.1:3254093-3589301 GCF_001715985.3 Manacus vitellinus
AAAGAGTAAAAAAATAAAAAGAGAAAAAAAGAAGGGAAAAAAAAACTTAAAAAAGGGATACAAGAAGGGGAAAAAAAGTAGGAAATAAAAAAAGAAGGGAAAAAAAGAAGGGAGAGAAAAGGAAAGGAAAAAAAATAAAAGAGAGAAAGGCCTCTTGAAAGTGTTTCCCACATATCATGACACTTGTTTGAAATTCAATTCACTAGAGTATGTGTCTTCCACAAAGGGTAGTTTCATAGCTTAAAAGATGTGCAGGAAAATGTCCTCCAAAGAGGAAACCCATCAGGAGGATGGAGCAGGGACAGATTGTGGTTGTTCCTGGGCAGGTGAGGAGATCAACACCTAGTTCAGAGCTCACTCCTCTGCTGGGCTTCTTGTCCCAGAATGGGACAGCTGTGATCCTGTGAAAAAGGGGGACAAAGGAGAAAGAAGTGCTCCTGCCACTGCCCTGGGTGTGGCTTTTGTAGAGATCCTAGGAGGAGAGAATCATAGACTTGAATTAGAAGGGACTTGAAAGCCCATCTCATTCCAATCCCCTGCCATGGGCAGGGACACCTTCCACGAGACCAGGCTGCTCCCAGCCCCATCCAACCTGGCCTTGGACACTTCCAAGGATGGGACAGTGATGCTTGACAAAAGTAACACCTCACATGCAATTTCTACCCATGCTGTGTCAGACTGTGGATGGCAAAGTTACCCTCTTCTTGTCTTACTGTAAAGTGGGAGCATTAAACAGTAAATTACTTGGTTTCTGCTTTTTTAGACTTTTCAAATGTTTATGGACTTCACAAATGCTTCTCCCTTCACGAGGAAATATCAATTCAGTCCTTACAGAAAACTCACTAATTTAAACCATTTAAACCATTGCTGCATCCCACTCAGAAACTCCTGACCCCCATATTTAGAAGCTGGTACCACATCTTGCTGCAAGTCCAGCTCCACATTTTTCCATCTTTTCTTCATATTTAGAATCATCACAGAATCAGAAAAGTTTGTGTTGGGAGGGACTTTAAAGACCATCTCATTCCACCCCCTGCCATGGGCAGGGACACCTCCCACTAGCCCAGGTTGCTCCAAGCCCTGTCCAACCAGCCCTTGAAGGTACAATATTGCATAAATCACATTGAAATATTACATATATCACATTCTATATTGCTTTAGTCCCCATATGCCTTCATAACTGACCTACCTCTTCCCAATACCATAACCTAACTCTCATCACCAACTTATTCTCCCTTTGTTTTTCTTCCCTTTCTCTTTTGCTCCTACTCAGCTGCTTTATGAACACCCAGTTGGATGACAAAGGATTGGGATCACTGTCACTTAAAGGGACAGACTTTCTAATGGAAATTGAACCCGAAAGGTTGGATTCCGTGGGGAAATTTCAAATTGACAAATTTTCTGAATGGATCTCTCCTAACCTTGTTGCATATAATATATGCATGTATTGAGCTTAATTTTTGGTTAGTATCAAAATGTATTGATCTGCAAGATAAATATTGACTTGACCTCGCTTTCTCTCAGTCTATATTTACTTCTTAAGTCAATAAGTCCAGAAACTGATCTGACAGGAGTCAATAATGGCTTAAAATTCTCAAAATAGCAGCTTTGCTCTAAGATTACAATAGTTATTTCAAAGTTACTGCCTTAAATACATAAAATGCTCAAGAGGACTTAACACTTTACTGCACAAGGCTATTGGGGAAATGTTCAAATACCAGGAGACCTTGATGTGACTTCAGGCTGATCGTGCCATTTCAGCACTGGCCAAGTAACACTGCAAATATTTTAACAGTGACCTACTGCAGTCCATCTTTTGCCCTGTGTCTCCTAAAAAATTTGAGCTTATCTCTGGAGGTTATGCCTGTGTATCACTGATTGGGTTTGTCAGGGCTAAATTGTCTCCAGCCTTGGGAAAATGCAAAGTTTGCCACTGGGTAAAGGTTGTCATCATGAGAATGCCCTCTCTGCCTTAATTTCTCTGCATAGTGAGGTGGTAATTAACCCAGCAAGATTTTTAGTGTCAAATGGGATCATGTTCTTTCCCTTTCCTCCTGTGTGGTGGACAAGTCTCCATTGGATGCTACAGCCTTCATCCCTACTTGTCTCATGGCGGCCTTTTAGCAAAGCTCTTCATGATTCAGTAGCTCAGTTTCTGATTTTTGGGGTTCCTTATGGAGAGCTTTCATTAGGAGTTAGTTTAATAACTCAGTTATTTGAGCACAGTGTTGCTCTAATATCTAAGAAAGTGATTTTAATTGAGGTAAGGAAAACACTGACGATGTCAAGTGTTGCCCTGTCCCCCAGAGACTGGTCACCCTTCTGTGAAGTACAGGAAAAACAATTAAAATTAGGAGAAAACAATAAAATGAAGAGAACACAGAGAAGAAAAAGACACTGAAGATTGATCCAGTATTGCTTTATAGGATGAAACTGTCAAATATTCCTTTTCTCCCACTCTTAAAGGAACTAAGAAGTGTGTCAGGTATTTTTAAGTATTGCTGATGTAGGGGAGAAAAAAAAATTGGTCTATATTTTTTTCCCAGGAAAGAGTCCAAAATTTAAAATCTGTACTTTTCTTTTAGATTTTTGTTCTTTTAAGGCTTTATTTGTCTTTTTTAACATTTTTTTATATACGTAGCTTTTAAAGAAGATGTAGTACAAGACCCTAGTTTTGTATTAAAATAGTCTTATGCTGATACTCATTTATCTGCTTATTTTAAAAGTAGGTGAAGCATGAAGCGAAGCATGTAATAGACCTAAGAACACATAGGTACAATTAAATGGGGAGGAAAACAATTACTTGTCATTCTTGCTGTGCTAATATTACACAAAAAGGACTACCAATGGCTGGAAAACAGTTTTCCGAGCTGAAGGGAGGGGGAAAAGAAGGTGAAAAACTCCCATATCCCAAATTCCATGGATGCAGAAACCCATGTGAGCATGGACAAAGCAAAATTCCTAAAATCAGAGGAAAACAGCCACAGCAGAATTCTTAACAAGCCAGGAAGCATTGCATGGATAGCGTGAGATGTTGTTTCCAGTCCCTGTTACTGGGAACTTGAAGGAAGGTTTCTCTCACTCACCCATCCCAAAGCTGTTCCATGGTGTTATTTGCTTTAATTAAACACAGAGCTCTGGTAATTCCCTCATCCTTGGGCAAAAGCTCCAGTCTTGGGCTGTGCAAAGAGTTAATAGAGCCAGGTATGGAGTGAGTCCAACTGGAAAGACAGAAAGGGGTAGGACAAGGCAGAGCTGGGGTAAGGAAGGTGAAGGTGGGTGTCCCCCTTCCCACCAGCCTGCCCTCACTGCCACTGAGCTTGGGAAATCCTCATTCCAGAGAGAAATGAACTCTTATAGTTTCTAGCTAAGATGAGGAGTTCTTTTCCTAGAACTGCAAAATAAAATAAAATAAATCATTCCTAACCCGAACGGGCAAATTTCTATGAAAAGAGTCCCCGATTTCAGGAATCTGAAGCCTCCTGATGCAAAAAAAAAAAAAAAAAAATCTTTGCTGAAAACTTTCCAGCAGCCTCTGCGATTTTAATTAAATAGCAAAGACCGTGTGTCGAAATTCACAGTCTCCATCCCCATTTACTAGTGGGTGTTGAAAAATAACATAAAAAAAAAAAAGACATTTAAAAAGAAGTTTACTCTTTACTCAGCAACTTGAACAGATTTCAAGTCATTTTGTAGTTGGGAGGAATGCTCACAAAGACAGAGATTTTCTTAACTGAGATCATCAGAGCCCAGAGCTGAAGAAATTGTGCAACTGAGAAATGTATTCAGGCTTAGTTCACAAAAATTATTTACTCCTTAAAGTATTCATTCACACCTACAAGAAAAAAAAAAAATTAAAATAAAAAGGGGTTTAGAAAAACTATCTCCCCTGATATCTTCAAGATGATGATCAGAGCAAGGGGCCTGATTTTCTCCAGCAGCCAAAGGCAGGAAAGTGCTCGTCCGAGGCCCTTTAATTCAATAGGTCCCCGAATTGTGCCTTTGCATCCTCATTGCCTGATACTCGCAGAAGGGAAAGGCGGATTTTCATTTTCTGTGCTCTAACTTTCTAATAAACAATAAGCAGATCACAGCCTCCCTCTTTTGTGCGGGTGAAAATAAGCATTTTTTTTTATTATTATTATTTTTTTAAATATTACAAAAAGGGACAATATGCTAAAAATATGCAGCGAACAAATATCATCTGTACAGACTGGAAGAGAACCTTCATAAATTAACCTTATTAGTGCATTACTGTAAGCGAATGCCAAAAAAGCTCCTAATTTGCATTAAGATAGATTTTTCAGGTTGGCTGCATGATTTAATTAAAGAAAAGATTAAGAATCATTAAACAAGCTGCTCTACCTTGCAATAACAGAATTTATATCTGATTCAGGTTAACGAAAACACAGATGGTGATTCAGTAACTGTTGAGTTGCTGTAACAGAATGAAAATGATCCCATTAGTTCTCTGGAAATGTGAGGGAATTTGAAAATTAGCATGCAGATACATTGTATGGTGCTAGACAGCTTGGTCTGCTTGGATCATCACTGATTACTCTTTGTTTGGGTTGGCAACACTGAACTTAATAAATGAAAAAATGTTCCAGTATACCACAGTTGGAAACTGTTCAAGGTTGAAATAGGTGTGCAGACTTTCAAGAAGAGAGAGTTAAGTAAACAAATGTCAATCAATTTGGGGCTGGCAACATTTTTTTCTCCCAGAATGTCTGTTCTTGAGAAGCAAGTGTCATCAAAATTGAAATCCTTTGCTTGATACATATGTTCATGTGGTATTTATTATTACAAAGGTATTTTAAATGCGGATCGTTCATTTACAAAGGAGCCTCGACAGTGTTTTGATGCTGAAAGTGGAGAAGAGCTCTCAGGAAAATGAATGTCACTGACAAAGAAATCAAACTTGCTCTAAAGGGAGGTTGTGACAGGAGGAGCTGCAGAACACAGGTAAAACCCCTTCTAAATATTGCAGCGGATTCACTAAGCCCCATAAATGATCTCTGTCACCCCATCTGGGAGAGCAGAGCCTGGGCAAGTGCAGAGTCATTTTGTTCAGCATATGACACTTCCGAGGTGCTCTGGCAGAGATAACTCATTATCCAGTTTATAATACCTGAATCACAGCAACCTCAGGGCTCGGAGCAGGAGATCTGCATGATGGATCTTGCCGAGAACAGAGCACACACTCAGATCTACACCAAGTTTTCAAACGTATATAGTGACTCATTCCATGGCAGTAACACTTAGCATAACAGGAGGGTGTCTTCTCCTCCTGAGAGGTTATTTTTCCTTTTCTTTTTGACTTCTTAATTTTATTGCAAGTGACTTCAAGGCCAAAAGGTTGTGCGTAGGGTGTTACAACAAAAACGAGGTTGTAACACTCAGACTTTTAGGTTAAAATGTTCTTTGCTTATCACGTGTTAAGATCTTTGAGAAATGATGTAATGCACCAGGGACCGTGGCGCTACATTTGCAAACCACCTTTTTTTTTTAATCATTAATTGACATCATATAATAATGTCCAGCTCACTACTCCCAAAGTGATGGCAATTAATCTTGTGGAAAAAAAAAATGACATTTTTAGCTTTTAGCATAGAAAGGTCATAAACAGGTTGTCTTTGGTTTGACTGGATTTTAACCATCTGATCAAAGTTTTTTTTTTTCTTTGAGGTTTCTTGAACATTACCTTGTTTTTTTTAACACTTACATATTTCAAGATTTGTATTTAAGAGAGATAGCCTCAGCAACTTGGCAGCATTTAAAAGCACACATGTTATTACAAACAAGTGTGTCTTAGTTACAAACGAAACCTTTGCTGTTCTTCCATGAGCAGCACTTTTTTCTTTTTATGGCTTTAGAAACTGTTTGGTGCACAGTGAGCGATGGTACCGCAAAACATTGATTTTTAATATTTATTTATTTTTTCTTCTCTCATTTCTGAACCGTGGTTTGTTCTCAAACAAGGTGAACCACAGGGAAAAATATCATTAAATATTTTTCTCAGTGCTCCAGCTCGTCATAGGCTGGCTAAGCGTCCTGTCTTTGTACTGATCATGCTGCTTGCAGTTTTCATATAATTGCAAATCCATCTCCCTCCTTGGCTCCTCGAGCAGGGATGTAAAGGACTGTGAATTGTACAGAGTCTTCCCTGTGAAACTGTACAACCGAGGAAGATGTTGAGGGGTTATGCTGTGCCTGCCAACGTCAAGTGTGAGCTGGAAAGGGTTGGATTACTGACTAAAGAGAATAGATCAGGATATTAACTGCCAGCTATCGGATGATCACAGGATATTTTGGTACTTGCTGCTGCAAAACTGAGCAGATCTTTTTAATATTCTCTGTTGTTGCCCTGAAAGCTACGAGGAGCAAGAGAGAGGATATTTGATTTATATTTGTGCATTTTTGTCTGGATGAGAACTGTGAGAACCCAGTGGTTTTTTGGTTCATGGGAGATCTGGCACATCTCTCCCTTGGTTTTGATTCAAGCGGGTTCACATCCCCCGAGTTTCATTTTGACTTTTGATTTTGAGCAAATCCAAAAAAAGTCAAAACAAAACCCTGATGAACCAGCTAACTTTCACATGGTTTCCACCCAAAATTATAAACTTTGCCCCCTTCACAAGTGGAAGACTGTACTGAAAGCGATAGGCTTTCCAAATGCCGTTAACTGGAGCTATTTTTAAGTCAAGCGAGGAAGATGACCTAAATTCTTTTGATTTTTCCAGGATGAGGGGCTCAAACATCCAAATGATCTTCTCAGAAACCCTGTTTATCAGAGAGGTAGTTCTGTGAGTAGGAAAAAATCAGAGCAGCAAAAAATTGAGGCCTCTCCTGGCATCTTCCTTGAGAAAACACAAATATGTCATTCCTACCTCCACCCTTAAATTCATTTTCACTGGGCATTTCAGGGACGGGTTAAGCACAGCAGCATTTCTGGATGTAACTCTGGCCAGAAGATGCCATTCCCCTCAAAGAGAGCTTTCTCACATTCCGTGGGGTCATCTAAGATGGAAGCTCCAGCAAAGACTTTTGGATGCTTGTCAGGACCTTCTTGTAAACGCTGTGTCCTTGGCCGGTTCCAGAATACCTCCCGTGTGAATATATCACAGAGAATCAGGCACACGGTTCTGGCCCTCGTTAAAAAAAAATAAAAAAAAATTAAAAAAAAATAAGATAATGAAAAGCAGAGAAATCTCTGAACATTCAGGAATAACATTCACAAATATCCTCAAAGGAGAATCAGAGAATCACGGAACAGTTGGGGGTGAAAGGGACCTGTGGAGATCTCTAGTCTGACGCCCAAGAAGGTTAGACAGCCCAAATCAGACACCTCTGAGACCTGCTTGTTACAGAAGCCCCTTTTAAAGAAGTATTATTGCATAGTATAAATGTATGATACAATAAAAGTACTTCTTTAAAAAACATTATTTCCCATTTTCAATTTATGCTTCTGCTACATCTTATTTTATCATCGTGCTTTTCTCAGCTGATTAGACTCAGATAAGAGTTACATTTGTAGTTTTTTGGTTTGTTTGTTTGTTGTTTTGTTTTTTTTAATATTGGATTTAAACATTTCCTCAAGAAAAATGATTTAATACTTTTCACAATGGAAGTTTGTTGCATCAACCACCTTACCGTGCTTTGGTATAAATTAATAGTGTTGCATTTACTTTTCCTGTAAGTAAACAGAGGTAAACCCCACATTTTAAGCATCAAACTGCAAGGTTTGGTTGCTTTATCTTTCTCACGCTTCTTACTTTTTGCTTTAAATTTTCTTTCCTTCTTTTGGCAGAATTGTCTTGGTATCTTCAGGGTGTTTGGTACTCCCAAGCAAGAAATTACAGCATCTGGCAGCTCTACCCAGGTTATCTGCACACATCTAACACCAGATATATAGCTGACATTTCACAGGATGCTGGAATGTGCTCCATTATCTCTGTAGAAGCGCTTTGTAAACTTGGATGGGATCCAGCTAAGGAGCCAAAAACAACGCTGTGGAAATTACCTGACCAGTCAAGTCTATAAAAAGTGAGTTGCAAACAGCATAAGCTAAAGCCAATAATTCCAACAAATATTCGTTGAGCATCCCATAGGTTTAAAACTATATAATTTAGAGTCAAGAGGACATTTTAATGCTTTAACACAAACAAATAAAAATATTAGCTATATTTGTCTGAAAAATTGTCAGACTTTAATACTGGAGCCAGGTTGATTGCAAACGTGTTTGGGATCTTGGATGCTGGCAAAGAGTGTGTAACTTTAAGCTGCTCTCTGGAACAACCTCGTGGGTGGATTATGGGACCCCCGAGAAGCACCAGGCAGCTCTGAGCAGTGCTACTGGATCAGACCTCAGCTTGTGTTCCCATGACACTCAAAGGATGCAAAAAAGGCACATTTTCCACAAGTTTGTAAACATAACGCAGCTTCCAGCAAAAGTGGTGAGAAAATTGCAGAGATTTCGGGGGTTTTTTTGCAGGCATCTACTCTGTGTCACTGGTGAGAGCTGGGAAAGTAACTGTTGCAATAAAATGGACCATGGGCTCTTTACGAAACAGGATGAAATGTTTATATTTCGCTAATATGGTGATGGATGTTAAAAAAGCAAGCTAAGATAAATAAACATATTAATTATGTGTCAAACCACAGGACATCTCTTAGGACACTGTGATGGGAAGACTCAAATGTTAGAGCTAACTTTGCCTCATTTCAATGTATTTCTTGATGAGCTTTATTAACCTTTAGGGACAAATGAATCTCAGAAATAGTATTTGCAACTGTGACCTTCTGTCTTTCCTCCTCATGCTTAAAGGAAGGATGATGTCTACCCAAAAAAGAATCTAGATGGTGGCAATATATATGATCCTAGTGACTTAAATACATCCCTGTGCTCTGATGGGACCCAGAAACCAGTACCCCTGTGTCTAAACTGCACTGGAAGCTATTTAAGTAAGGAAGTACAAGCATCTCCCTCCTTTTCTACTCCTACTGAGAGAATTTTAAAGTCACTCGGCTCATTCCCCATAATTTCTCTCTGTAGCCCAATAAAATGGATAATTTTCTGTTTCTCAAAATCAAAAATCAGAGAGAAACTGCAACCACATTAAAAGGGCAGAAATACCTTTCAGATTCCTTGTTCCAGCGTATAGAATAAATCCTTTAATTAAAGCAACTCTCTGGTCAAGCTGACACCTTTTTTTTTTTTTTTTTTTTTTTTTTTTAAATTCCAGCCTCCTAACAGTCTGTAATTTATTTGATTTTAATTTACCAGGGTGTGTGAATGTTTCAGATTGCCCCGAACGGAATCGGGGCTGTCGGAAGATGCGATGCTGCGTCACCGCGCGGCCCATGGCCAGGAGCCAGCTCTGTCAACACTTGGCTTTGTACTGTCCGGGGGAGAGGAGCTGATTCTTCAGCAGTGTCTAATCAGTTTAAAACAAATCTGGAAGATGTTACTAGAAGACAAGATGAGATCCAGGCCACAGCAGCCTCTGCATACAAAGAAGCGAAGGGTTTCGTTTGAGAGCAAAATTAAAGAGGTGGAAACAACACTTGACAGTTTCAACAGGATTTTAGCTGTGAGTTAGAAGGAGTGCACTACTGCTTTAGGAAACTGGATTACTGGTACCTAGAGAAGAGACCTTGTTATGTCCCCTCTGCTGCAGCAATAGAGATGAATCTCAGGGATTCATCAGAGAATTAGATCTCCCCGTAAGCAATAGAAAATTTCCTGTACATTCATCACAGCCTTCCAGGAACTAAAGGAGATCTATAAGAAGGTTGGAGAGGGACTTTTTACAAGGGCACATAATGATAGGACAAGGGGGAAAGATCTTGAGTTGAAAAAGGGTAGATTCAGATTAAAGATGAGGAAGAAATTCTACCCTGTGAGGGTGGTGAGGCCCTGGCACAGGTTGCCCAGAGAAGCTGTGGATGCCCCATCCCTGGAAGTGTCCAAGGCCAGGTTAGCCAGGTCTTGAAGCAACCTGGTCTAGTGGAAGGTGTCCCTGCCCATAGCAGGGTGTTGTAACGAGATGAGCTTTAAGGTCCCTTTCAACTCAAACCATTCTATGATTCATCAAATCCTGGTTAATTCTCAAAAAGAAACCTAAGTCAAGTAAGTTGGAGGGTAATAATGACAAGAAGCAGTTACCTAATAAATCACAGGGGGTGTATATAGAAAAGGTAAATACATGCTTTCAATTTATGGAACAACTTCCATTTGAGTCCATCAAAAGGTTTCAGAAACTAAATGTTTTCATACCCAGCACAGATATCACATTTATCTTTCTGTGCCTCATCTGGAAACCTCCTAACAGCCCTGGATCACACAGGTATGCTTACAAATGAGAAACTCTTGAAGATTTTCCTTGGGATTTATTTCTGGAAAACTCTGTTTCCTTTTGACCCCGTGTAGTAAAGAAATGAGGGTAGAAAATCCAAGCTTTCTTTCCTCTTTGCAAGGACCTGACCAAGTTAATATCCAACAGAATATGACCAAGACACACCTTCCCCTTTTCAGGATTCAACTGCAAGGACAAGTGTATAATTTCAGTACCCAGAAAGGGAGTGGAAGTAGTTAGAAAAGTGGTAGAGGAGCTACTGGAACCTTCTCTTACTGCTGCTGAGAAAGCACTGCACAGGTAAAAGAAGGATGCATCTCTGGGAGTGTCATGTGCTGGATTTAAAGCAGAAAACAGAAAGTAACCCCTAACAATAATTTTAGAACAATCAGATAAAGGGTTTTATGAAAAAACTGTTGCTGGGAAGGGGGGGAAAAAAGAGAGTTGTCACAGGAAATTCCTCCACCAACCTGAAGGAAGCCTTCAGGCACTATCATGGCTTCTAAACTAGTGGGAAGGATCAGGAAGGAGCAGAAATGTGCTTTCTCCCAGTTGCTCAGTGAGACCTTTGATTTTCCATCATCTGTACCAGGACAGAGTTCATACCAGGAGGCCAGGTATCTTCAACTCCAACAGATGCCACATCACCCTTTTCCATTTCCCTTCCTATCTAACATGTTATAATTATGAGATTTAAGTTATTTTCTTATTTTTAGAGGGGAGAATAATTCCCAGTGAAAAGAAAATGCTTTCCTCATTGCAGACACAGAGTTCCAGGATGTATTCCTCTTCCTTATCCCTTCAGAAAAAAACCCCCTTTTCCCTACAATATTTTGTCACTGCTGTTTGTTTTCTCTCAGAGATCTCTTCCCTTATTCCCTTCCCTTTGATTCCTACCCATGTTGCTGATGTCATGGTCATTGGCTCCACTGACAGGGAGCAGAGTTTATCCCTTGCCCTGTAGGGCTGCATTTATTAAACCTCCCCAACTTTATTCAAGTAAAACCTGGTGAAACATTCTTTTGCCTGATGTGGGAATTAACCCAATATCTGAGTTGAGACAAATTCCTCTACCTCTCTGTAAAATGCTGTAATTCATCTTTTTCACTTTACATGAGGCTTTTTCTCATGGTCTGTGAAGCAGGTCAGATTACCTTAGATCCTTTGTCAGTATGTGAATGGATAGGGTATTATAAGCTCTAATTTACAGTCTCCTGTAACTTACTGTATATAAAATACTGAAAGATTACAGACTCACTTCAGTTAAACCCCTGAATGTCTGCATGTTTAGCCACGTTTGGTCACAGAGCCATTGCTTTTAAGTCCTGCAGGACCCCTGACCTGATATCCCCTGAGTAGTGTGGGCCACAGAGTTTGTGCTACCCCTGTTTACCCACTGAAGCCCTGGGTCACACCTGACTACTATGGATTCTTGAGTTTTCCTCCTTATATTTCCTGAACCCACACAGCATGTTAAAGTTTATTACACCAAACTCTGCAGCCAATGGATCCAAACCTGTTCAGGTTATAGATCAGGAAATGTAATACTGGTGTTCTAGTACCATGGAACATCTTTTAATTAGCATGGGACACTGCAGAATGCTTTAGTAATTGCTTTCAGCCTCTTTCATAGAATCATAGAACAGTTTTTGCTGGAAGGGACCTTTAAAAGTTATCTAGTCTAACCTCTCTGCCATAAGTAGGGACAGATTGCTCAGAGCCTTGTCCAAACCAGCCTTGGATATTTCCAGGGATAAGGCATCCACTACCTGCCTGGGAAACCTTGGTTCATTCCTCCTTTCAAAACAATAGTTTCATTTTCTTTCTTCTTTTTTATTCCTTTCCCACTTCATTGTCACATCCACAGCAATGGGCAGGAAGATTTGAAACCTTCTGTTCACTCTCACTTTCTCCACTCCCTCCACCCTCACCAAGATTTCACATTGTCCACCACAGAACATTCCCATGATAAAACCTGACACCACAATGTACTGATTTACTAATTTACTATTTAGTAACCTTGTTGCTAAACTAAATTCCATGCCTAGCTAAGGGAGCAAGGAGAAATCAACATATGCTGTGGCAGGAAAACCTTTGGCTCCTTAAGTTCATCTCACCCTAGCTCAAACCTCTCAGGGCCAAAGCCATGGTAGCTGCATTGCTTACCTTGGGAAGAGGCAGAGGGGATGCTGCATCTCTCAGTTTGACTTTCACATCTTCCTCATCTTTGGGAGACAATTCCAAGCATGAATTCTCCACGGTGAGGAGCGTGGGCTGATTTATACTGCAGTTCCCAGCATGGAAACTGGTCTGCGGATAAAGACCTGAGTCTGCAGCATCTTCCATCAGCACAAAGCACACAACTGTGCAAGAAACCTTTTCATAATCATGAGGGAAATGAGAGAGAAAAAAACAACCCAAATTCTTAAACGAATTCAGACTCAGCTGGAATTCGGACCAAGAGATGGACTAACTACTTACTTATCCCTGAGGCACATTCACCCCTCTCTATAATTAAGCTCTTGGGCTGTTTTGTTAGTGTTGAGAAGCAAGCTTTGCCAAAAGTCATCTGGCTTTCTCCCTTAGAACAGTGACAGGTTTTTTTTCCCCCCCTCCTTGCTAAAGAAACCTTTCAATTCCATTGCTTATGTGCTTTAGGTATAATTATTTTTTTTACCTTTCACAGTGTTATTTCCTACCCATAAAATTACACAAAAATGGTCATCAGTGAGCCTGCTGAAAAGACCAGCCACCATACATTGCAGAGAATAACCTTAATATTTATAAAAAAAAAAAATAAAGACCATACTTCTTTTAAAGATCTTGCTCTAAACAAACTGAATTATTCATGCATAGAATTGTACAGCATTAGAACACCTGTTTTCAATCATGCATAATGTAAAATCACTCATTACCTCACAAGAGCCTCTACATCTCCAGCAATCAAATGGCATTGAAACAGCCGAACAGGTGCTTGGCAGGTGGATCCAAACAGATGTTGTGGGCTTGGTTGTCTTTTCTTGTACAGGTGTGGTGATCTTGTTTTCAACAGCATAATTGCTATTTGAATAGGTGATATTTAATTCTTACGTGCTTCAATATTTATTTTTGCTTCTTCAATTCCTTTTTTCCCCCACTTTGTGAACTGCACAGGCTCGAAGCAGCTTATGGGATGTGTGAAAGCTCTGGGCTGAAACGTGAGTGATGCAAAGGAAAGTGCACTTCCTCTCACTCAAACCTTCATGCCACAAATTGTTGCCTGGGAAACTTTGTCCTTTTGTCCAGACAGCTCGTGCAAAGCCACTGCAGAAACCACCAGACTCTCAACTGGGGTTCAGCATTCCCTTCCTGAAGGATATTTAAATGCGTGGAGATATGATAAACCTTCATAGAAACAATAAATCAAACCAGGAAATGGAGAAGACCTCTGCATGTTTTTCCAGAATTCAAAGATGCACAATTTAAATTGTGCCTAAAAACTCCAGGAGACTTAACAAAGGTTGCAAAGGAAAAATACATCACTGACAGAGGGCAGGGTTAGATTAGAGAGAAATTCTTCCCTGTGAGGGTGGGGAGACCCTGGCACAGGTTGCCCAGAGAAGCTGTGGTTGCCCCTGGATCCCTGCAAGTGTCCAAGGCCAGGTTGGATGGGGCTCTGAGCAACCTGAGCTAGTGGAAGGTGTCCCTGCCCATGGTAGGGGGTGGGATGAGATGATCTTTAGGGCCCCTCCCAGCCCAAAACATTCTAGGATATTATAATTACAAACTTTGACTCTGCTTCTCATACTCCCACATTTCATGTGAACTCCATGAGGTAGGGACGCAGAGCAGAGGCTTTGCTAAACCAGGTTGTGGAAACCAAGCTGCAGAAAACACTGAACCTGCAAAGGCAAAAAAAAAAAAAAAAAAAAAAAAAAAAAAAAAAAAAACCCCCATAATAGAACCCCCTTGGAATTTTCAGGAAATGAATCAACAGTGGCCAAAAAGTAGTTTGGTGCTTATTGCCCTCAAGCACCGATTACTGGTTGGCCAAAGCAAACATTTTCCCACTCCTGCATCAGTTTTTAACAGCAAAGTGGCAAATCATTAGAAACAGCTTTAATCTTGGCACCCTGTCCAGCATCTCCACAGAGCAGCCAAGGACCCGCAGCCCGTGGTGACAGCTCATTGCCCTGACAAGTCACCTGCCCTCGGGCTGTGTTTGCTCCTTGTGGTCCAGCATCAGGGGACAGAGACAAACACGGGGTGCAGTGACTCATATCAGGGCTTCACAGGTGGGGTAAGAGCAAAACAATTCTTTGTGATTAACATATAATGTTTGTAGGGTGTAAACAACTGACTCGTTTTGTGTGAGACCATTGTGTGTGAAGGAGTGGAGCAGCAAAGTTTTTGGGCCTGATCTGCCACTGTTGAATTCTTGCCTCTGAGGGTGGTGAGGCCCTGGCACAGGTTGCCCTGAGAAGCTGTGGCTGCCCCATCCCTGGAAGTGTTCCAAGGCCAGGTTGGACGGGGCTTGGAGCAACCTGGGCTAGTGGAAGGTGTCCCTGCCCTTGGGAGGGCTTGGAACAAGATGATCTTTAAGGTCCCTTCCAGCCCAAACCATTCTAGGATTCTACGATTTTACAACACAGAAAATAATTTGTACAAACATATAATTCAGTTACTGTACCTCAGTATAGCATATTAATTGGCTGTATTTTTCAGTGTCAGAGATATCATTTTTCTATGAGTATTAGCATTTCCCATTATTTCCAAGCAAGAATGGTGATTTATTCTAGATTTACCTCACTGAAATAGGTGCTTATACTCCAGGCTAGTAGGAAGAGTTAAAGAAACTGTCCTGAACCGAATATGACAGAATTTAGATAACACAATTACATTAACAAGTAGGGTATCAAGACTGATAACTACACATAAATATGTACTTGCATATATCTATACAGCTCTCATGAAAACAAGAAGTATATACAGCATTAATTCACGTGCTTATTCATGTGTAACAATTAAAGCAAGTAGTAAAAATATCTGAGAAAAAGTTCTCCCAGTCTCTGATGGCTTCCCCATCCAAAGAAAGAACACGCCTTTAAACAGAAACTTCTAGAAAGAGCAGGTGTCTGCAGTGACCTCTGCACAACCTCCTTCACACCAGTCCATCCTTCTCCTGGGCTCCCTCTGTGGTGAGCAAATGGGCAGGAGGCCCCATTCCCAGCTGCAAAGCTCCAGAAAACCTTCCTTCAGCACATTTCCTCAGATACTGTGAAATTCTTGTATTTCTAGGTCAGATATATGTGAGTTCTAATGGAACAGAAGTTACTTCAAACACAAGAAAAGCAAAGAGAAACAAAGGATAAATCAGTGTATCCAGGATGAAATTAAAGCTCAGCAAACACTTCTCAAAGTCCATTTGGGATTATTTTCTGAACACTTTTCTTTTTTAGGAGAAAATATAAACTCTCACCTTTGACACAACAGGTCCATCTCACAGCTTCAGCACAGCCTCAGCATCTACAGACATCCCCCAGTGCTCCTCCTTTGACCCCCCCATCCAGCCCCAGGTACTGGAGCTCATCTTTAACCCAGGATGAGGTGGTTTGGGTTGGTTTTGAACATTTCCACAAAGAACTGTTTGATGTGGAGTGCTGCCTTCAGGAAACGGAGCTGCTCTCGTCCTCCTCTTAAGAACTTTTGACCACTTTTTGCTGCAGGATCTTTTCCCACATCCTTATCTCCATGACCAGGCTTCAAAGGACCCCGTGCTGCTCTTCCCTTTGACACCCCTCTCCAGTCACACCGCTTGGCTTGGGATGGGTCTGTGCAGCTTTTCTCAGCGATATCTTTCCGTTCATTCCTTGCATTTAGTTTGTGTCTCAGCTGATCACAGAGGCAGCATAGATTGGTCTCTCCAGGATGCTTCTGATCAATTTTCTTTTCACATGAAGCATGAATTATTAACAACCACCAGGCACTCAAACCCAACTCACTCCCGAAGTTTCACGCAGCTTACAAAAGATATAAATGGATTAGTAACTCCAGTATTTTCCTCAAAAGATCGGTAAGTGAGGGCTGGATAAATTCCAGGTGGGAGGGGAACTTCTGAGACAAAGAACTTCTGATGAAAAACATCTTTTTCATTTATGGGCCAGTCACAACTCTTCTGTGCCTAAGGCCTAAGAAGTCATTTGATACTGCTGTGGCTCTGCATGTTCATCCATAAAATGGTCATATTGCTCTTCTCAGAGAGATGATACAAAGGGTGCATGGACTACATGGAGAAATTAAAAGGCTTTTGCCCAGCTGCAATGTGCTCTTCATGTCTCACTTACCTGAGATGTGCATCCAGCAGTTCCTTCCCTCAGCAGTGCCTCCGGAGCATGGTGGGCTGCACACTCATCTCCATGGGGTGAGCAAAACAGCAGCTTACAGTTCATAGAATCACAGAGTCATTAAGGTTGGAAAAGCCCTCTAAAATCATCAAGTCCAACTGTTAATCCAGCAGTGCCAAGCCCATCACTAACTCATATCCCCAAGTACCATATTTACAGGTTTTTCGTTCGAGGTCAGGTTGGACAGGGCTTGGAGCAGCCTGGACTAGTGCAAAGTGTCCCTGCCCATGGCAGGGGGGTTGGGACTAGATGGTCTTTAAGACTTGTCCGACCAAAAACCTGTGTTTCTCTGTTTTTATGATTCTACTAGAGGAAAAAATTACAAATCACTCAGAGGAAAGACATAGCACTGCAAAATGTAAGCGAGTCTGTGACATCCTGGAGCTGGTTAACCCCATTTACATGGGTTTTACAGTCTCTGACTGCAACAGAGTGACTCCTGCTTTACCTCTCCATTAGCATGGAGACAACTGTACCCACATAGAGACCAAAACCAGGCACTGGAAATAGTTATTCCAACTGTTTAGGTATGCAAAGACATGTTTACACACGTGTACACACGTATACAAAATCACAGATTCACAGAACAGTTTGCACTGAAAGGGTCCTTAAAGATCATTCAGTTCCATGGGCAGGGACACATTTCACTAGCTCAGGTTGCTCCAAGCCCCATCCAACCTCACCTTGGACGCTTCCAGGGATGGGGCAGCCACAGTTTCTCTGGGAAACCTGTGCCAGGGCCTCCCCACCCTCTGAGCAACAGATTTCTTCCTAATCTCTAACCTAAACCTGACCTCCACCCTAAAGCCACCCCCCGTTGTCCTGTCAACAATAAGACTTTATATATAAAATTTATTAAAACCACATATTTGCATAAAAGGGAACGAGGTGCTCAATACCACACCTGGTGCAAGCCCCAGAGCCCAAACTTCCCTGATTCCCAGCCGATGGCAGCGGGGCTGTGGCTGCCGGTGGCTCCCGGCTCCGCTTTCAGCCCGACAGCTGCGGATCCCAGGTGGTCTGACATTTGAGACAGGGGCTGAGGGGAAGATTGAAGGTGTTTCAGGGGAGAAGGAGGAGGCTGCGAATAACACTGAGCCCTCATCCAGATGGAATCGTTCACGGAACAACCTGAGGTACTCTATTACTGTCCATATGCCTCCCAGGTCTCCAAAGGCCAGACTCCATTGATTTATTAGAAATCTGCTTTTTTTCCAGCATTGGTTCTTTCCAAAACAGGGTATAATGTGGGATTTACTATCATCTGAAATGCTCCTTTTTAAAAATCAGTTCTTCGCTTAAGCTGGTCTTCAGAAACGCTCCAATAATCACCAGATTAGAGAGTATTTCGGGATGGGAGCCCCCTCTTCATGCAGCCTTTAAACAAATTTCTCCCTGCCACAATGAGTGATAAAACATTTTATAGGGCATTTCCATGATAAGTAAATGGCTGAAGGCATGGAACCAGTAGAATAAAAGCCACCAGATATAACTCTGCTAAGAGTCTGCCTTACACTTATTTCTTCCTTTGCATATAAGCCTGGAAGAATTATTTTATTGTTTTAGCACTGCAAACAGTTGTTATTAGTGTATCTTATTTATAGTCAGTTCTTTGAGGCACTATAGTAATATAGAAAAATATCAGTTATTTCATCACACTGGTGAATTTAATGAACCTGAAGGTGTGTGTTATTTTAGCACTTGCTGTAGCTCCTGTGAAAACCCAATGGTGCTAAAATCTGTAAACCTGTCACTGCTTAAGTAATAACCTTGTTAAAAGCATCTTCATTTAACTTATTTCAGCTTTTGCAGAATGCAGGTTTTATTTTATCAGTGTAGGGAATAGGTGTTTCCAACCAAACCACTTATTGTAAATATAGTTAATTGTAGTTCATTAATTTATTCTCAGTGTTATTGCTTTTATTTTAACACTTAGTTTAAATTAAGCATTGTCTAGAATTGAGTTGCCATTTTCGATTTTTTTTTAAACAAACTCTTAATTTATATAAAATATCTTTTGTTAGAACAGTAAATTTTATTCTGCAATATGGAAAATGCTCTTTGCATTCATTAATATCCCTTTATGCTGCAAGAAATGAGCTTTCTTCCTTAACAGCAGACAGAAAAACAAAATGAGATTCCTGTTTTTTATCTTACCACTGCGAAATTGGGTTTCTTCCTTTCATTTAAAAATATAGAGAAAATGAAGTATTGATAGCACGTGTTCTAAATTATCAATTGATCCCTGCAAATGTACATCTACAATTATCAAAATCCTGGCAATAAAGAAATGGGAACTCCCCGCTATTTAGCACCATTCAGCAGAAAGAGAAGTGTAATTTGCACTGTCACTTTTTTTATAGCAACAGTGATACTTCCTATATTATTACACCGTGGAGTTGTTTGTGACAAATGATACAAGTATCAGGTTCCCAGTAAATTTTTACAAGGTGGGCAATTACCCATCCATTACTACTTTTTTGTCTTTGAGGCCTGCTATGCTTCCTGGTGCTGTATGGCAGACACATGGCATTCCAGGGATAAAGACCTCAAAAACTGGTGCTGAATTCCAACATGGACCTGTGCTCCTGGTGGCAGAGAGGCTGCATTAGAAACCCAAATGTGTTGGCTGCTTTGGAATAATTAAACAGAATTAGTTATCCAGGATGCTTCCATTAGACTGTCGCTCCATTGGGGGGTTATTTATTTTTTTCCCCATAATTTAGCTCTCCTTTTCCATGTGTTTCTGTTTCACTGTTTATTGATCCATGCAAGACTAATCCAAATCAGAGCACCATCATCCAGGAGAGAGCAACATCCCCAAATGGGCACAAAGCTGACCTGTCAATCACTCCTATCACCACAAGTTTCTGCCCTAGTCAGTCTTGATTTTAGTTTGCAAACAAGTTGAAAATGTAATTAAACTTTATTCTCTCTCCTGGTTTTGGTGTCAAAACCCCTAAGGGGGTTGGCAGTGCAGTGCTTCAGGTACAGTGCAGACCTCTGGGCCAGTCCCACAGAGCAAACAAGGGGGATGCTGTAGGAGTTACTCCATACCTGGAAAGTAAGAATACATGAGGATGGTCAGCAGGCAGCCTCTGAGATGGGAATGAGGGATAGAAGTGGGATTGAAGACATCAGCATCCCCCAAGGCCTTTATAAACATCTCAAAGCCAAGGTGGGAGCAGCCAGATCTGGTCTCCAAGACACAGATCTGCTCTGGTGCTGACCAAAGAGGTGAGGGGTAGGAGAAGAAAACACCCACTGCTGATGTGCTGTTTCTACAGCAGGGTCATTCCACCAAAAAATAGGTCCTGTCTCAAATCAAAAGAGTGTCAATGTGCCCCAAGAGCTACAGCAAGAGGAGGAGGAGGAGGAAGCAAGCCAAGCTGCCTGTGCCTGACTGTAGGATCAGGATTTAGGACAGAAGTTAGGATGCTTCCCAACAGCTGCAGTATGTCTTCAGGATCTGAGAAACCAGACCAAGCAATTGAAAAGGAATCCAGTTGTTTAAGCTTAGACTGGGATTGTGTTTGTATTTGTTTTGCTCGTAACCTTTCATTTCCAGCCTTCCAACTAAAAGCCTGACCTTACATCTTGCTTAATAAACCTTTTGAAAAAGCTTTATTTTATCATTCAGCCTGGCCTGTGCTGCGGGGAAGATGGATGGGAGGGAATGGGTGAAGCTGTGGAGGCACAGAGGCACATCCCAGGGATGCAGGGTGGAAAGCTGGGGTGTGCATCCTGCCCTGCTGCCAGCAGGAGCTGTGGAGAAGTGCTGTTCCACACAGCCATAAGAGCTCCTGTTAAGGATTATTCAGGAGAGACCCTGTGCTAAAGCATTTCACAGCACTCACTGTAGTGCATTCAGTTGAAAGAAGACAGGTAGCTGGAAGTGTATATAAAGGGATCTAACTGCTCATGATCAAATATGATTTAGATATAATAGCAAATCTGCAAATTCATGTGTTATTTTAGAGCAGTTGGTGACCCTGGAGCCCTGGGAGCTTCACTGCTGTGGAGCCAGGGGTCCATGACCCCAGTTTGATGGGAGTCAGAATCACCATGCCTCTGGATTTCCTGCTGAACTCTCGTTACCCCTTCCTACCCCTGTTTGTGAGACTTGATTAGGAGTTCCTACATGTCCTGGGTTTAGCTGGATGTGCTGTTTGAAGAAACCTCGAGCCTTTTCTGCCCCAACACAAGGAAAACTTCCAGTTCCAAACATCTGACCTGTCTCCAGAAGACTCTTTCTCCTGACATCCTGTACTGCCACAGTCCACAGAGAAAAAAGAAAAGACAAACCCAAATACAGTACACAAATACAAGTATGAATACAGCAGTTGGCAGGAGGATGGAAAAGGTAGCACTGGAATCCAAACCATTCCTTTGGACCCTGCACCACATTTTTGTCCAACAATAAAGATGGAGAAGGGAACTCTCCTGTCAGAAAACCAGCATAAAACAGCCCAGCAATAGTTTTATACACACTCACACTGCATTGACTTAGGCTGGTTTATAGCTAAAGCTATAGCTATTCATCCTTAGTATTGAGAGACAAAATAATTCCAGGTAGGATTTCACATTAATGATCTGTTCTTTTTACAACCTAAAGCCAGCACGACATAGCTCTGCACCTATTGCTAGTACCAAACGAGAGAAAAGTCAATATTATGTTTATGGTCGTAGTGCTAAAAATGTGAGATTAAATTTAAAATTATTGAGCAGAAAATTTGAATTTAATAAGATTTTTTTCGTTAAGCCAGCATACATTTATCCCTCACACTGACACAGCGGTAATAGCAATTTGACCCACATAACTTTTTTGTTTCTTAAGTTATACTGCTACAGACCAATTACACGTTCTTTAAAGAAATGCTATTAATTATTGAAACATTAAAAAGCTGAAGTCATTGTTTTTGTTCACTTAGCACAGCTTTTAAGACAGATTATAGGGAGAGAATCTTTTGGTAGATAGTCTTAAAATATTCACCGATGTTGGAACAATTTAATGAAATTCACATTTATTTCAAGGATTTTTTTAATTAAATCTATTGGTTGTTGGTATCCGTAAACCCTTAAGAATAAACACCTGCAGTGTTTTATTATGTAAAAAGGTAGTTTAATTGCATCATATTTATCACAGACAAATCAAGCCCTATTCAGAAGATAATAATGACACAGTAATTGGACCAGTAATTGG
The DNA here is from genome assembly GCF_001715985.3 of Manacus vitellinus. NCBI lineage: Eukaryota > Metazoa > Chordata > Aves > Passeriformes > Pipridae > Manacus > Manacus vitellinus. The sequence continues at coordinate 3,276,038 of NW_021940560.1, forward strand.
TTCAGGATGATTCAATATTGTACTAATAATCATAAATACTACTGTCTCCTGCTTTGGTACAAGGCTGACACTATATTATAGATTGGATTTGGTGCAATAAATATCTGTGAACTGGGTCCAGTAGTGCCTTGGTCTTTAGTTCAACTGCATTAGTAAATAACAGGTATCAAATAATGCATCCTACATGAGCCATCATTCCTAGAGGGGAAACATAGGGAGTACTGTGGTTCTTTCTGCATCTGGGAATGGCAGGAAGAGGCAATGGCAAAGGTACTTTTGGCTCCTTGTGTTAAGCAGCACCACTTGCCTCAGAGATATTTCCACTCCAAATAAACCTGGTCACACTCAGAGCAAGTTGTAAAGTAGATCTGTTTGGTTGAAATGCTTTTTGGCTTTTCACCTATTAGTTGCTGTTTGTTTGCATTCCTGACAACTGGAGAAATGGAACACTACTAAGAGGAACAATTTTCAGAGAATGCTGAGCATCTGTCCTGAAACCCTCCAAGGAAAAACAGAAGGATGGTCAAGATAACCCAGAACTGGGCAAACCAAGCTCCACAATCAGTCAGGGGGTGCAATCAGTGTGGTCTGTCCCCAGTGGGTCAGGGATCTCTGGAGATGGCCACTGACGAGCCACCAGGCCCCAGAAAACCCCTGGCATCTGCTGGGCTTATGTTCTCCACAGAAATCAGTATTGCTAATGCTTTCTTTAACTGTATCTTTTCCCTGATCCAGAGAACCACCAACCCTTCAGTGTGCAGGTTCTCCTTGCTCCCCACCTCCTGCCTGACACCCTGTGGGTCTCATTGCAGCATTTTGGCAAGTCACACTTTCCATCTCAAATGTGAACGGTTTTCTCTCATAAAACCTGTGATTTCCTTTTTTGCTTACAAAAACATCTCTAAAAATTAATAATGATAAAAAGACCTTTCTTGGTTCTTTTGTCTGACTGAATGTGACACGGGACACTTGGGTCTGAGCTTCCCAATCACAGATAGTCCTAAATAAAAGTACTTCTATTCGTACTTCAACAGTTGAAAAGATGTATCAAAGTTTCAAAGACTCTACAACTTCACTGGATTTCACCTGGAGCTTGAAGCACAGTTTTCCAGATTGTCCTGATATGATTTGAGCACCTACTTAGTTTTATGTTATCGTGATTTCCTTATCATGTTAATTAAAGCTTTACTTATGCCAGTGGCACAACATAAATTGGCACACCTGTACCCAACCGTAATATACTTTTTTGACCTGTTTTTTATTTTCATGAATATGGAATTTTGAGAAATATGAAAATATAGAAATAAAGTATGGAAACAGATATAAGAAATATAGAAAATATAGAATTTTTAATTTTTTTTCTTTTCTTGGTTTGTGCAAAGAAATGGGGTGGAAATCTAGTCCAGCAAACAGAAGGGCCTGATGGCAAAGGATGGATGGTAGGAGGCTGCAGCCCTGCAGCCAGTTGCTTGTTTATGGTGGGTTGATACAGTAGAACATGGTGCACAAAACCCTCACGTGCCGTTTAATGATAACTGTGAAAATCGCCCCTGTCCCCACTGCTTTCAGCAGACACTTGGCGGACCCGTGGCACTGTTCCCTCGCCAGTGCTCTGGTCTTTCAGAGGGAGCCAAAAGGGAGTGGAGCCTCATTATCCCCGAAACAATGATCCTTATTCACTAGACAGAGAAACTTGCTTTTCATCGGCGCATTATCCAGAGTGGAGCTGGAATGGAGATAACACATCCCCTTTATCACCAGAACAAAAGCTCAGGGTCTATGCTCCTGGCTTGGAACAATGCCCTCAGAGCCTTCACTGATGCATTTATAAGCATTTACCTCTTCTCCTTTAATTGCTTTGCACTGGAGGGAGGTGCAGCCAGGCCCAGGTAGCACCCGAAGGTGGACAGTGATGCTGAGCCGCCGTCGCTCACGCACAGACACAGCTGACTCTGCTTCTTCTTGATGCACCATCCTGCTTGCTTGAGACTTCCACCCCAAAACACAGCACCTGAAGGCTGGAGGGAAGGAGGGAGGTGAGGAACGCACACAGCCAGAGAGACAACTCGTATTGCAGGAGGTACTTAGGCAAACCTCTAAGACTCCACAGAGGAGCAGCCCTGGTGTGGGCACTGAGACTGAAAGAAATCTGTACAAATAAAATGCCATGGCAGAGTGGCACCAGGGGACCAGTTCCTCACAATGGAGTCAAACTCATGGAGCCCAAACACATGGGTTAGGCACTTGTCCTGCTATGTTGGCAACGAGGGGAAGGCATGCAACACTGAACCATCCCTTTTAATTTTTTTTTCCTTGGTGCTCCATCTCCAAGCCATTTTTTTTTCCCTTTGCCTGAGTCTCTCTTACCTTAGCCTTGCACAGGGAGGAGGGAAAGGTGAGAAGACAGGAGAGCTATCGCTGTGCACAGCCAGGCAGGCAGGCAGCAGAGGTAGATGAACAGAATGTGTTGAAAGCATCATGATCCAGCGCCAGGAAATAACAGTTAGCATATCCCTGAATGACATTTACAGGAAACCTATGTTTCCTTTTCAGGGCCATAAGCTTCAACAAACTGGTGTGTTCAGTCAGCCCTTCCCCATGTACAGTATGGATGCCACAATTTTCTCAGCATATGCTCAGCTGCGTCCTTCTGATGGCATCCATGTTGGCGCCTTTCCATCTATAGGCATGGAGGGATGTCTTCATCTTCTGCAGGAGTCTGGGGCTACTGCCAAAGGCAGGGATCCAAGCACCGCAGGCAAGGAAAGTGGATCATTTTGGTTCCTGAATAAGGATTAGGCTTTGCAACACCTGAGCAGCGAAAATCCTGCAGAGCCTCCGTGGCCGGAGCCAGGAAACGCCGCGGTTCTGCTGGATATTGCTGAGCTGAGCCCTATTAACCAAGGTGAATGTTTGCTGCAGAGCAAATTAGGGGAAATTTAGGAAACAAATGGCAAACAGGCAGCCACATGTAATGTCCATATAAAGGCTTCAATGGGTTTGGCTCTGATGCTTTCTCGACGTGTAATAGATAATACTTCCATTATCTTAACCCTCTCCCAGCTCTCACCTAAGGAAAGACCACAGAGCCTTTACCCCAAGAACTGCTTTACTTGTGTGAACCAGAGATCACTTTGATCTTTTGTTATATACTGCTGAGGAGCCCAGTTATACACCATCCTAAGCATCAACACCAGTCAAATCCCTTTATTATTTACTTCTTTATTTTTAATCACAAACAGAAAAAAAAAAAATCCTTCTATTTTTCTCCCAGGGTTTATCTGTTTTTTGTCTTTTCAGAGTATGGGCCAAAATGTACTTTTCTTATTCGAGAAAGGAGGATTTCCCTGAAGTAAACAGGATACCCAGAATTAAGGGCAGGATTTTGTCTACACAGTGTTTTATCCGATCTACGTTTATCGTCTTTAATACACTTAGAAAAAGAGAAGGGAATTTATTTGGATATTAAATGGCCTTGGAAATCATTCTCAACAAGGAATAAAACATTCCCTTTACATAAAATCACATTATAGAAAAAGTGCTCAAGTTAATTTAAAGAGAAAATTTAGAAAACAAAAGCCAAGTCAGAGCCACACACACAAACTCCCCTCCTTCCTGCTCAAGGAAGGGAACTGAAATATTTCCTCTCCTCCTCTCTGAGCAGCTCGTTTTACAGAAATGAGAAGGTAACCTCATCGATTAGCAGTGCATAAAAGCCAGGCATACACAGAGTGGAGAGAGGTGATATAGATAGGAATTAAAAGCAGTTTTATGGCTCTGCACCTGATCAGGAAAAATCTTTTTAGCTCAAATACATGAAAGTTGTTTCCTACTTTGAGCCATTTTTCTTCTCCTTCTTCAAACACGTGCTTTTCCCAAAGAAATGATGACAACACATGGCTAATTAACAACAAAGAATAATGCAACTATGGCTCTAACTATCTACCTTTAAATCAAAGGAAGAAGGCAACCAATACTAAAATTTAATCTGTCCTCTGGGGCTGGAGACAGCTTACAGGTTCAAGTCAGATAGCAAATGTAGCTAAATGGCAGTCAGAAAAGATCATGTGACTGGGGGCTAAAAACTAATTAATCTCCATAAAGCTGTAAGTGAGGTAGGTAAGATGACTTGAAATCTGATTACATTATTGCATTTAAGGAGGGAAAATGCAGCATGTATTTTTCATGTTGATTTTAACCACCTGAGCCCTTAATGACATTTGGTACCTTGAAAGAAAACTCATATTTCATTTATATTTTAAAAGACCTACAAAGATGCTATTGTCGTCTGCAGAGAATTTACAAATTTAGTCTAAATAATGTTGCTATGAATCACAGGGAGTGCATTTCTAAACTTTTTTTTCTGGTGTAAGTCAGAAGATTCCATGTAACTATGGGAAGCTGTAAAGCAAAGCGTTTAACAAAAGCTGAAATAAATCTTTGGGAAAGAATAATTTTACTATATACTTCAACAGAGGAGAAAAAAGAAGCCTCCTGCATTCTAACTGATTGCTGAGGATGCACATGTTTTGCTCCTCTGACTGCTAAAAAATCTCCAATGTTAAATTTTGAATTAGTGGAAACAGAGCATTTATTATAATTTCTATTATTTATAAATGGCTACAAAGCAAAACCAAACAAACCAAAAATTCTAGGTGGGTGGGAGACCTCAATTCAGTGAATTTAGTCAAATTATGCATGGAATAGACGCACTTAGATGTAATTTTTTTTATTGTGTGGGACAGATGTTAAAATATAGGATAGGACAAGGGGAAACGGCCTCAAGTTGTGCCAGGGAAGGTTCAGGTTGGATACTGGGAAAAATTTCTTCATTAAAAGAGTGGTTAAGCCTTGGAACAGGTGTAACCACCATCCCTGGAAGTGTTCAAAAATCAAGCAGACGTGGCACTTTGTGACATGGTTTAGTGGGTAGGGGGTTGATTGGTCAAAGGTTGGACTCGATGATCTTGCAGGTCTTTTCCAACCTTAATGATTCTACGAATGGAAAGGAAAAGAGAGGAAACAGAAAGCTGCAACCACGTACCAAGCTGAAACCAACCCTGAAGTTAATTTTCCAGTCGTGGCTATGGATCGCTGTGCATAATCTCTGCTTCTTGTGTAGCAGCATCCATGTCAATATTCCAGAGTGGAAAAACCAAAAAAAAAAAAAAAAAGAACCCCAACCAAAAAGAGATAGGCATTATCAGACTCAATTACATGTTTCTGAGATTATCCATACAAGCAGCACCTGACAGTTTGTGCAGGGGGCTGAGACAGGGACAGTTTTATGTGATAAAAAAGTGTACTTTTAAGATGTTCGTAATATACTTGATATATACTTGCTGTACAAGTATATAGTGGCCATAAATAAACAGCATTTAAATTAACAAGCACACGTTTATAGGTATAATAATGGCATTTTGCACTTCTGCAACACCTTTGATCCCAGAATTTCCGAGTCCTTTGCAAGGATTAATTAATTAAGCTTCAACACGCCCCTGCACCAGATGTCATTAAAATACTTTTTATGGCCCGCAAATTCCACAAAAGACGTGCTTGTATTTCATGTCTTATTTTGCCTCCTACCCAAAGCAATTACTTTTCTCCTCACTTGACTGTGTGGTGGATGGGAAAGGATGGTGGGGTCCTCCTGCCTCACTGGGCTGGGAGATTCCCCTGCAGTTTTTAGTCTCTTCTTGCTGATCAGGAAATTCAGGGGCTTCGTGTCTTCTTGAACTCAGGGGTTCGTGCCATGTACCCATCCCTAAAACAGCTTTGCCTGTCTTGCTCTTAAAACCTCAGATTTTCCTCCCCTGCCACCTGTGTTGCTTTTTTGCTATGACTGATCTCCCCGAAATGCTCAAGGATTTTGCAATTTTGCTATTTAGAGTTAGGAAGACATTTTTCCCACACGGTGAAACTGCCATGTGGCTGTAAAGTGTCGTCGTCCCCCCCCTTCCCCTGCTTTTTCTCTCAGGAACCAAATCATTCCACTTCTTACATCTTTACTCCTGGGTTTTGCCAGAACCCAACATGAATTACAGTTCAAACCCTACTTGCAAGTGATTTAAGGTAGAGTAACTTGGCAGTAAAACTTGCAGGGTGAGAGAGTGTGTTTGTAAAGTCTGGCACAGATGGATGCACCTCCTTGTATGAACCCTTAGCCTCGATGGGAAAAGACAGACACATGGGAATTAGCTCTCAAACCTCATCCTCTGCTTATCACGCTTATCTAGAGCTGGCAGTGCATCCTTGCCTGGGCTGTGATTAGTAGAAAACTCCCACATGGAGCAAAGTTTGACTCTCTAACTTACTACACTTAGGAGAAGCCACGCAGATACTTGAATTAAGGATTTTATTACTGTTGGGCGATTTCTCACACCTTTTCCTCTTTTCTCCTGCTTCCAGAAATGGACTCTCAGGTACCTAATGAGATCACAGTGCCTGTGAGGATGTTAATTCAAACATCTCTCCTCTACCTAATCTACCATTTACAGAAACAGGTTGTGTCTATTGGCCAGCAATCAAATTTGAGCAAACTATGGCCAATGAGTTCAATTACTGGATAATATAACTAAACACGTTCATAGACAACATCACTTCATTCACATCACCTCCTAAAACACACCTGAAAGTATCTTAATGTCACTAATATATGCAAACAGACAGCTTAGCCTGATCTTCTCTTGACCTACCTATATTTTACCCTGAAAAGTAAAATACTTAAAGGGAGCTTATAAAAATATGGATATTGACTTTTTACATGTCAGTAAAAGTGACAAGATAAGGAGGAATATTTTTAAACTAAAGAGGACAGATCTAGATTAGATATTAGAAGGAAATTCTTGGCTATGGGGCTGGTGAGACACTGTATTTGGTTGCCCAAATTCCTCAAAGGACCAGGAGCTGGATCTCCTTGAGACTCAACAGCCACATACACTCCAGTGACAAAATAACCCTTCCAGAGGGACAGTTTGTATGGGCTTTGGCCACGGGTGGTTTGGTGACACACATACACAACTACACAGGACATTTTTATCGTCCCACTGACAAAGTCTTGGGCTCTCACTGAGCAAATATCTTCTGACAATTCCTGACCAATATAATTTTTTCTCAAGGTGGTCAGCACAGTCTCAGAGTACACTTTACCCAAACTGCATTTTTGCTGCTGTAAGAGTGGCTCACCAGAAACCAGCTTTAGGTTGCTGTGCTATCCTCCAGACACTGAGCACAAACCACGTCACTGCTCCTACTTCTAACAGATGTGCTGTCTCTCAGTAGCTGCAGCTCTCCTTTGGACTTAGTATTTCCTCTGTCACTGTGCTCTCTTATTCAGACCATAAAGAGCAACTGTCTGACCAGCAGACAGACATAACTCAGCTCAAAGCATGGGTTTGTTTGGCTTTTCTATAGCCCTGTGCCATCATGTTTTGTCACGCGAGGTCTCGTGCCAACTACTTTTGAGAAATGCTCTGCTGACCAGCATCGAGGGGAGCCTGTTCCTTAAAGAATGTACTCTGTGGATTCCTTTTTTGAGGAAATAAGTTTGTTCCTTCTACAGCAGAATAAGAGGGAATCTCCAGGCCAAACTTCAGATTCCTGACACCATTCTCCACCTGCTCAACTGCAGTTGCGCTCCAGCACAAGCACGTTCCCAACACGTTACAGCTGCCATGTGCCTACAGAGAGTAGGAAAGACAGGACCCAGCAGAAAAGTGTATTTTCCTTCAGTGAAGAGAATCCTTTAAAAATAAACCACGATCTTACCTTTTTCAGGTCACTTAGATAATGTAGATGAGTCCAGTTGGGCTGAAAAAGTATTTGCACCATACGGATGTTGATACCACAGCTCCACGTGCTTAAATATTTAATTCCACTAAGGTACTGTACAACCAAAATACCTTGGCTTAATTTAGGTTGCATCTGGAAACATGTCATTTCAGATGCCAAGAGGTAGCTTTTTAATTTTTTCCTTCTCTCTTCTCATAAATCTACAATTTCTACTCGTAAATTTTAAAGCATGTAAAAATTCAACTTTTTTTTTTTGAAAGATAATATTGTAATCAAATGTTTGGTTCTTGGTCTGCATAGTCCTTGGGTTTATACACTTGAGGTAAAACATTAGATACAAATCTATCCGAAGGCTCTTTAAGAAGAAAGATGGCAAGTAAATTCTGGTTTAATATAAAAGCCAATTCAACTATTAATCACGATTACAGATAATTCCTAATGTGACATGATCTCATTTAATTTCCAAAATCCAGAGGAAGTGACAGCACACATTCTCTTGAAATCACATAATAATACCATGCAAAGAAATCCTTTATAACCATTTTGGTGCACAGGTCATAAATTACCAATCAGACACATAGATCCCATTTAATATTTTAAAGTCTCGTTTTTGTTGCTTCTTTTTTTCCTTGTTCATGCTTTGTCTCAACAAATGCGCTTGGCCATAATGAAAATAAACCTGCTGAAGTCTCTGTGGCCTGAGACAAGCTATAACACATTTCTGCACCACAGGGTGGGCTCATGGGATACCTACTGAGAAAATGCATCCCCTCTGCGCATGCCCAGACTATTAAAATGAATTGACATGTTAATGCTGACAGGAAAAGAGCACAAGAGAGCTTGCTAAATTACTGCTCAGTCAGGCACTAGGAATTCCTGAGTGGCTAACTCCTGAGCAAAACCTGCAGCAAGGAGACAAGGGGGGGGGGAAGTAAAAAAAAAAAAAAAAAAGGAGAGGAAGAAAGGAGAAGTGGAGGGGGGGAAAAGGAGAAAAAAAAGTGGGCAAAAAAAAGAAACTTTATTGTCAAACGCAACAAAACAAACACTAAGGGTTTGTCATGTTAGAAATGCACCTACTCATAAATCATAGGGATTTTAATCATACCTGCCACCTCAGCCTGCTTCTCCCCTGAGAAATTGTTTTCTTTTTGCTCCCTCCTTCGCTCGCTTTCAATTATCTGGAAGCTGTTTCTGCTGTTTATTTATTTATCTAAAGTTCACATACAGTATGCATGCACAAATTTCCTCTGGGGGCCTGAGCCCAGGCAGATCATACGAGGATGCGGTGGAGCGTGGCAGCAAACATCTCAGATGAATGTACTCAGCTCTGAAATCCTGCTTTGGACCACGGTGACAAGGGAAGGGGAGGACAGAAAGTAATTAGTGTGTGTACAATGATGGATTATGGCTTAATATTCAGGCATTTCACCTTTGGACTGGCATAGGTAGGCCCACAAGACGACAAACAAAGTCCACATTCTTGCCGCTGAAGAAAAAAAAAGAAGAGAAGGTGAAAAAAAAACAACCAAAAACAAACTCCACCAGGTTTTCACTCTTTTAGCCATGTCCTGTAATTGTTTACTAATTGTTTTAGTTGAATTTCAGACCTTATATAATTTGGAAAATTATGTATATATATATATATATATATAATATATATATATATATATATATGTATATACACATCTATGAGAAACCTGAGGAGCAGCTGTTCAGTGACTTTCTCACAAGCTGGCACAATGTTGTTTTTATGTCTCACAGCTCCTATATGTGACTTTAGTATTACAGAGCAACTCAGTCTTTCAAATTTTAAGGAGAGAGTGAACTGCCAGTGACCTTTTCTCAGCTCTGGGAGGTGAGTGTGTAGCACAGATCCATCATGACATGAAGATCTCATAGACAACTTTAAGGAAAAAAAAAAGCCATCATTTTTGCAAGTCAGAATGAAGGAAATATAGATGAGGAGAGCTCAATAAGGAGTTACAACTACAGGTTAAATAGAGTTTTAACTTCAAAAATGAGTTTAGAGCAGGTTTTGAACTGTAGCTGTGTGTATGAGGTTTGCAGCAGCTTTTTTAGGGATGGTTGAATCTATAGTTGCTATGCAGGATATTGCTCAATTAAAGGAACATCTAGACAGCTCTCCCATTTGGAACACTTGTAGAAATTAAATGGATCACATGCAGTTTGACATTTTGCAAAATAAAAGAATAATTGGGGGACCGTGTTGGTTTTGCCTTTTAAAGGGGAGAGTCAAAATCACCCCATGAAGCTTAGCTGGAACCAGAACTTGGAATTCAGGTCCAGATATATTCCCCCCACTGCTTTCTCAGAAAACTAATGATGCTCCAGTTAACTCTTTCAGCACCACACACTTCCCATCAGATATTAGATGCAAATTTAGCCTGATATTTTGAAGTATTCAAAACTTATTTAGGCAAATCCACATGAGAGGGAATAGTTACCTGCTATGGCAGACTCTGCAGCTCAAAATTTCCCTCTGGAGGCCATTACCTGGTTATGAGACAAGTCCTGCTCTTCATGTTCTTTAAATAAAGACTTTTTTTTTTTTTTGGAGGAATTCAACCACCTGCCAAGGCGAGGTGTGGGGTGAGAGTGTGTTTCTCAGAGCCCTCAGCCTCCCCTCCAAAAGCCAAGGAACCCACAGACTTTCACACGGTTTTGTTTCCTGTGCAAACTCTGCCAAAAACCGGAACAAAACCTTGAGATCAAGGGGTTTCTGGTGTCCTGTGGGACTTCAGTCCTCTCACATAAATCAAGTTCATGCTGTGGTCAGAACAGATCGTGCACCAGATGAGGAGCCACAAACACTTATGTATGTGCCATCTTTTAAACATTTTAACAGCCCCATTAAATGTCGTCGCATAAGCTAAAAATTAACCGTGAAGACACACTTTTTCTCACATTCACTGCAGCTGAGCCTGAAACCAAATCCCAGATGTTCCCAACAAAAGCCATCTTGAATCACTATTTTCCAAAAGAGTGTTTCAAAGAAATCCGAGCAGGTGTCCCTTGTCCTGATTTCATGGACAAAGCCAGAGGCTGCAGTGGCTCTGAGGGACCTCAGCCCAACCCACAACAGATCTTTAGTCCAGCTCATGACAACCAATATCTTGTGTCTATACAGGAGAAGGCTTCAAGGTGACCTAATTGTGGCCTTCCAGATCCCAAAGGGAGCCTACAAGAAAGCTGGAGAGAGACTGTTTACAAGGGCCTGAATGACAGGACACAGGGAATGGCTTCAGACTGAGAGAGGGCAGGGTTAGGCGGGATATTAGGAAAAATTTCTTTACTGTGAGTGTTGGGAGGCCCTGGCACAGGTTACCCAGAGAAGCTGTGGCTACCCCATCCCGGCAAGTGTCCAAGGCCAGGTTGGACAGGGCTTGGAGCTACGTGGGCTTGTGGAAGGTGTCCCTGCCCATGGCAGGGGAGTGGAACAAGATGAGATTTGAGGTCCCTTCCAACATGGGCCATTCTATGATTCTATGTTTCTATGAGTGAAGAGTTCATATGCTCCATAGATCTATTGAAGACTCCAAAACCCAAACAAAATGTCCCAAGCCCACACTGCTCTGTGAGCAATACTATGTTTACCTTATTATCCAAACTGGATCTCATTCATGGCCTGGAAAAGAGACTATTTCCCTCTGTCTCTCCAAGTTACCTGAGCCAGAACAAATCACAGGTGGTTTCCTGTGATCACAATTGGTTTTGAAAAGCCATGCATGCTCTCTGCCTGCAGCTTCTTCCACCTGAAGATCAAAGCCCTGAACGCATCCAGTTCACTCAGAAATGCCAGCTTCCTTGGTATAAACGACATATTGCACATTTGGTGTAACTTTCATTTCATTTTGTAGTTTAGTTTGCAATCTCAGATATCAAAGAAAGCCAAACTGACAAAAGCCAGCTTGCAAACCCATTCAAGTGGAGTTTTCAACAGTTTACAGAAATCAACCCATAACTGACTTTATTTAAATCTCCGAGTGTATAAAAGGCTGCAGATTGTCAGAGTAAGATAGAAGCATAGAGTCATTGAATTGTTTAAGTTGGAAAAGTTGGATCTTTAAGATCGGGTCCAACCATTCCCCCAGCACTACCAAGTCCACCACTAACCCATGTCCCCAAGTGTCACTCCTACACAGCTTTTAAATCTCTCCAGGGACAGTGACTCCACCACTACCCTCAGCAGCCCACGCCAGGGCTTTACAAGCTTTTTGGTGAAAAAATTTTCCCCAATATCAAATCCAAACCTCCTCTGGCAGAACTTGAGGGCCTTTCCTCTTGTCCTGTCACTTGTTACCTGGAAGAAGATCCTGACCTCCACCTGGCTACAACCTCCTTTCAGAGAGTTGTTGGGAGAAATAAGGTCCCTCCTGAACCTCCTTTTCTCCAGGTTGAACCTCTCCCAGCTCCCCAAGCCACTCCTCATGGGATTTATGTTCCAGCACCATCAACAACTCTTCTCTAGAAATGTTCCAGCACCTCAAAGTCCTTCTTGTCATGAGGGGCCCAAAACTGAACCAAGTATTCGAGGCGCCTCACCAGTTCCCAGCACAGAGGGACATGCACTGCCCTCATCCTTCTGGTCACACTATTTCACCCAGAATTATTTGGGCTTACCTGTACAAGACAGGTTTTTTCTCTAGTCTAGGCTTTATTTTGCTATAAGCTATTCTGCCAGCTTGTGCTCCAAACTGGAAACAATTTTTTGACTGTTTTGTCCTCATGAATCCATAAAGGATTGTAAATTATCAGTCACCCAAACTTTTGCAAAAGGAACATCTCTAGCAAACAGTCCAGGTATCACTAGCAATAAAATTACACAGCATGGAACTTTTGTGAGTTACATGGATCTAGACAGAACAAAAATGCCTCACCCTCAATTTCATGTAACTCAGATGACAGGAATCAGTGCCAAAGTTTTGACAGACCTTAAATTAAAACAAACAAACAGACAAAACAAACAAACAAAAAAATCAAACAAAATCCCCAAGCTCTGTAGTTAGCTTCAGTTTCTCCCAATCTTGAAGCAATGTGAGTTTTCCTTATGCAGTTGGGGGGAAAATGAATAGTTACCATGGAAATTGCAACAAATCTTTTTCTTTCAGCCTCCTCCAAGCTACAGAGAACGTTTATAAAGACACACATAGAATCCACTTGTCATTAAAGAGCTTAGGCAGCAATATAACTACATTTTCCCAAGTTCTACAGCGTATTTCAAAATAATTTGCTCTGCTCTCATTCTCATTACAAAGGCAATATTAGAATGATAATGACTTACATGCTCTGTCATAGAATGCAACTCTGACCTTTTCAGTGTTCTGCCTTTTGAAAGCTTGACAAGGTCACCTCTTCTGCACACGTTAACATGGCAGGGAACTGGGACCAAGGAAGGGGAGAGACATGGATAACAGCAATAGACACTCTGCCAAACTTTTTAAGCTTTGAATAACCTCACTCTAACTCATAATTTCTGGGGTGAATTTAAACAGGTTGCCTGTCTTTCTTCCAGCACTTTGTGTCCCTGGAATTGCACTGGCCATCCAGTGCAATGGCTTACCCACAGCAGGTGCATTGGAAAGCCAGGGGTCTACACCCACACTCTGCTGCTTGGATATCAGTTTGGCTCTTTGAATTATTTGTCAGCTCAGGAACAAAGTCAGAACGTGGTCCCAGATGACCAGACACCTCTTTTCTCAGCGTGTATAACTTTTTTGTTGTTGTTTTTCGATGTGTGTTGTAGACACCAGGCAAGTTGCCTTAAACACATGCAGCACTTACTCACTCACTCAATTTTGTAGGATAGAACATTTTTTTTTTCCAGCTGCACTCCCTGCTGCAAATTCCCCTATAAATCATTGGGAGAGTGAAGGAAGCTCCACAGGGTCAGTACATAACCTGCTGCACAAGTGTGGAGTCACAGGTGGACATGCTTACGTTGAGTGCATTCCTCCCACTCCCTCATTTCCCAGAGCATAAAGAGTCGGAGAAAAGTCCAAAAGAGAGTTATTGTCAACTCTCCTTTCCCTTTTCTACCCTTTTTTGGTGGTACAAGGCCAAATCATTCTTGAAATGAGGGCAGAAAAGGGCAGGAGCCTTTTAAACCACTGTAAACCTTGTGATGGAGGAAATGGTTGCAGGGATCACAGAATCACAGAATTGTTTAGGTTGGAAAAGAACTCCAGGATCATTAAGTCTAACCTTTGACCAAACACTACCCTGCCAACTAGATCAGAGCACTGAGTGCCCCATCTAGTTGTTTCCTGAACACTTCCAGGGATGGGGACTCCACCAGCCCCTTGGGCAGCCCCTTCCAATGCCTAACAACCCCCTCAGTGAATAAATTCTTCCTCATGTCCAACCAAGATATGCACAGTCTCCTTGGACAGTCACTCCCCATCCCAGCCTTTTGATGTCCTGGGAACAACCTGAGGAGCAATTAGGCTGACCCTGATCTCTAGTTTTAGTGATTCAAAGGGAACCCTCAGCCTCCTTCTTCTTGTCAGCATCAACCTGACATCTCTCAGACCCTCCCCTGATACTACTGCCTGCCTTCCTACAGCTGAGATGGGCATCCAGGGGCTTTCACTCCTTCACATCTCCGACTCACATCTGTCCTCTCTGATGTTACTTACAGGTGTTTTGAGCAGACCCATACACTCTCAAGACTGCCTTTTTTCCCCCTTCCATTTCTCTGACACACTCTGCCCTGTGCATTAGATCTGCAATGTTGTGCTCCTCGAGTACAACACTTCTATAAAAACCAGGTGTTCCACGGCTTTCCTGTGGGATCCTCTCCCACTGCTGGGCATGTGCTCTGCCAAACACCCTGATATGGTGATGGAAGAGTTAATGCTGTCTGAGCCTACTCCTTGAGGATTATTTAGCACACCAGGTGCCTGCTGCTCTCTCCCTGGTGAGGAGAACATGGGAACAGAGATGAATCACGGCTGCAGCTGCACAAGAGAGGGGTCTGGAAGCTGGTGAGGGAGCTGGTGAGACAATTGTGATCTCCCTGGGACCCTCCTCTATTTACACAAATACAGAGAACGTGATGAACAAACCCAAGTGGACCTCAGCCATCCCAGTATCCACCTTCTGACTGCCCAGGACTGTGTCACTCACCTCCAAGGGTCTCATCTTCCTGGGGAACACCAGGACCCTCAAAGTCTAGTGGTAGTCAGGTATGTGTAGATGCTCATCACCACTTTTCACCTGTTGCTTGTAAAGCTGTTCTGATCAAGTAAGAAGAAAAAAGATCAAGAAAAAATTTCACTATGTCTTTTGGTTCCTCTTGTCTTCACAAGAGTCAAACTTCAAGGCTCCTTGTGTTCATCTTCAGAGTCCTCCCAGTGCATCTTTCCCTTCTTTAAGAGAATACCTGGTTTAATTTAGAACTTTTTTGTGGTTTTTTTTTTTGTTTTGTTTTTTTTGTGCTGCACTTTTCTTTTTTTCTAAGCAACACATAATTTGATACCAAAAATAACTTCTATTTTGAATTTTTATTTTACACAACCAGGAGACAAATTGTCATACAGGTGAATGCAGGGGAGACTCTGACATGGCACCAGGGAGAGTAACTAGAATAACAAAAGGCAAGGCCAAGGCAAGGAGCCAGGTGTCTGTCTTAGGTACCAACCTCAGGCTCAAGAAAAAAATGAATCTCAGAACTGTCCCAGGCCAGCGAGACTTCCCATTATCTTTTAATCAGAGTAAGTGGAAAGCTATCCTCAGATCCACTCTGGGGTGGTTTGTGTAATTGATAATGTAAAGGACAAATAAATCTGTCGGGTTTCAGTCAACTTGTCAAAGAAAAGAGATTTTTGATAAAGAAAGTATTAAAGGAGAAGTGATATGGAAAGCAGATTGTACCACTCCCAGGGAGGGAAGGTTTTGACCCATCCGAGCACCTTTCCTGTGTTTAACTGTATCAGAAAAATCCATAGTGGTAACCTCTCTATCTATATAAAAGACTTGTTCTTAATGAAGTAATTATGTTTTCTCTGATACCTCCCCTCTTTTGTCCTACAGAGGTTAAATATGATACATGCAGTGAAGGCAATGCAATCTCCCCTGCACAAGTGGTCTTGTTACAGAGCATCTCTATCTACAGCTCTCTTACCCTGGAGATAAGAAAAATTATTTCATGTGAATGCATCAGGTGGGAGGGAAACTACAAGACTTAGAATCATGGAATGGTTTGGGTGGGAAGGGACCTTGAAGCTCATCTTGTTCCAACCCCTGCCATGGGCAGGGACACCTTCCACTATCCCAGATTGCTCCAAGCCCTGTCCAACCTGGTCTTGAACACTTCCAGGGATGGGATGTCAGGCTTCATCTTCTCTCTTTTCTTCCCTGAGTCATGAAAAAAAAAAAATTAAAAATAAAATAAAATAAATTATAAAAACATTTACTCCTCTGCAGGGGCTGAAAGAGCAGAAAAGAAGAGAGCAGAGTGATGGCACAAGTTCCCTGCATCTCCCAGTCTGTGCAAAGGACTATATATATTTTACTAAGTGCAGCTGAATGACACTGTAGACACCCTTCTTTTCCATACTGGATACCCCAGGACAGTGTTACTGACTCCCCACTGCCCCCAGCTGCTGTGTCCTCAGCTGGTTTCCCCATCCAGCAGAAGTGAGGTCCTCCCTACAGCATGCTGGTCCAGCTACTGCTGGCAATGAGGGAAGTGTTCATGGTACATCCTAAAATAATCCTTCAGTGACTCTTACTACCATGTATCCCATATTCAACTCTTTTTCCTTCTCTGTTCTCTGCTTCATGAGTTTCTTTTCACTTTCCTCAGTGTTTACTGTACTTTGAATAGTTCTGTGGCTACCATCCATAGGAGAACCATGGGAACTGGCAGGCAATGAATGACTGGCATGCAGAAGGATTTTTTTGGGTTTTTTCTTTTCCCTTCTTCTTCTACTTCTCCTTCTTGAAAACAACCTTGGCGAGCCATCAGATGAAAAAAATCCATTCTTCTGCCAGCTCCTGCCCGGTGCCAGTGTCAGGCTATTTAAAGCTCTCTGAGAAGTGGTTTGGGGGAAGGTAGCACCAAAACCACATATCGAGCTGCATCTTTTCCCTCCATCTCAGAAAAAACCCAGAAGTTGCCGAGCTCTCTTTGCTACTCTGGTTTGACTTAAGTTAAACATGAGAGCCCCTGACATAAATGTACTCTGTAGGAATCTGTAATAAGGTACTGCAGTTAAAACTAGCAACTGCATTTTCGATGTGAGAGCATAATCCTCATTGTTACTGGGGAGTCTGGATCTTGCCACAACAGAGGGTTTTTTGTTATATTACATGCCTACCAACCAAGTCCTTTTCTTTTATAGCTCCCTACGGTAGGGAGAGGAAAAAGAGTGGATTTAAGTTTCCAGGGAGCTGTCGGCCTTTGTAATAAGGTACATGGCTCACTGCTAGTTCACAAAGGGGGTTAGCACTAGAACTGCAGTGAACTATTCATCCTGCCAGCGAGCTCAGGTGAACGCGGCGCTCGGAGCCAAACAGGAACGCTCAGCCCCATTCACCCAGTAGCTATATAATGTACCACAAGCTGGAAGCTGTTCATTGAGCCAGCAGGAAATTCAGGCAGTTTAGCAAGCGCTGGAACCAGGGCTGCTGTGATGGATGGCAACATCCAGACCTCAGGAGCTGCGCGGCGATGCTGGGCTTTGGAGACCAGCAAGCAAGCAAGGCTGGGAGTCATGGGGGAACAGGCTGAGGTGTTCCTCCTCTCCTCCTCCCTGGGAAACTGCAAGCAAGAAGAGATGAATTTGATTTATTTCCCATTGTCAGCTATGGGGGGAAAAGAGCAAAAGTAAGAGCAGAATGCACAAACAAAACAAAAGGCTTAACTCTAGGAGAAAAAAATGCCTATTCCCAGGAGGGAAACGTGATACTCCCCAGCTTGCCCACTATCAGCGCTCTGAGACCCACTCCCAGCTGCTCTGCATTCTTGGGTTTCATCACTCAAATCTGAATTACAGGAAAGCGTTAAGGCTGGCCATGCTGCTCCTGCTGCTCCTCTGGTGCTGCCCGTCAAGGCGATGCTCAGCCATCACCAGAGCGATGCAACCTGGAGAGGTCAGTGCCCACCACAGCAGCACCAGGCAGAGAGGCACAGACACCTGGCAGGGCTACCAACAGAAGTCCAAAACCCAGGGGCCCCAGAGCATGTAAAACAAAAATTTATGTCTCCCAAGGTGAAATTGTGCCCCAAAAATGGCCAAATATGAAGTTAAAGCATTTTTTTCCCTTAGAGCTGGTGGGTATAAGTGGAGAGTGAACCCATTAGCAGCCCTCTGATCCACCCCAGGAGCTCCCAAGGAACAAGGAGAAATCGACCTGTACACTGCAGTCCCTCAAAACCTTTCATGTTGACATCATAGAATGATTGGAAGACAACTTAAAGATCATATTGTTCCAAATCCCCCCAGTGTGGGTAGAGACACTTTTTACTAGACAGTGTTGCTCAAAGCCCCTTCCCACCTGGCTTTGTTGGCCACATCCCCCCAGTTACTCTTGACACCTCTACTCCATTTGTCCATTCTGAATGGATCATTAAAAATATAAAGGTTTATACATATTAGTAATTTACAGAAAATATAGCACCATGCCCTCCATTTCCATAACGTTTTTCATTTGATGAAATCAAATAACTTGTTAGTTGGGGAAACTGAGGCACCATTACATGTAGAGGCTTCTAAAAGGAAAAGGACAAATCACTGGCTATCCATAGAGGGAATTTGGTAGGAGGAGATGATATTCCCTGTTTCCACTCAAGTGGACTCTATCCCAGCCCCTCTATTGCTCAGTCTATTAGTGCAGCATGAGCTCAGTGCCGGAGCAAGTACTGTTCACAAAAGGACAATCAGCTGCCAAAGCTCTGCCTGAGCATTGTCCCCACCTGCTGCTCTTAATGCTTCCCCCAAGGACTGGGAAAAGCATCCCTGTAACCTAAGCATCACCTCTTCCATGACTCAGCACGGCCACTTCTCTCTTCCCAGAGATGCCGTGGCACCGAGAGGGGCACTGATCACCCCGGCTGCTGCTGCCGCCTCTCACTGTCACTTGACCTTCCTGCCTCTTTGCTCTCCTGGTTGTCCAGCCCTGCCAGCTCACACACAGCACTTAATGACAAGGGTAGAGCTCGGAAGTCAGACGGTGACCCAGAGCTGCCAGCGAGCGGGGGGGGGATGCGGTTCCGACTCCAGCCCCGAGCCTTGCCTGCGGAGTGGGATTTACATAATAATTAACTCCGGAATTCTTGGACAACTCACTTTCTGTGCAACAACTGCAGATGATTCCCCCGTACACCCTTAAAAATCTGTCTAGCTAAAGGATCCAAAAATCAAACACCTGTGTGTCAGCACGAACAGCTGTACACTTGCCACCGCTCCTCTCACTGCAGAGGATGCCACATGCCAGTTGCTTTACTTAGAGCGTGTGGGGAGGCCAATCCATTAGAGAGAGAACACAGCATAATTAAGAAGCAACATGCTTTCTTGTTCCCGCTGCCCTAATTTTTGTTTTAGCTTTTTTTATTCCTCCCCCTACTTACTTTCTTTAAACAACTCCATCCACTTTATTCTGCTGATCTTCAGGCTTGCAGGGGTAGTGGACTTGGGAGGCAGGGTCTGTTTTCCCAAGTTCTCACAGCACTCATCAGCTGGCGTGTCAGGGTAGAGAAGCTTCCAGTTGAACTACATTTTTGTCTCTTTTTTTTTCCCCCTTTCCTTTTTTTTTTTTTTCCTCTTTCCCTAAGAAATATCCTCAATAAGAAAGATCTTCTTGGAATAAATAATGGGAGACACAAAGAGTGCAGAATCTAAACACACGCATTCCGCACAATGTACGACGGCAACAAATGATTACATCCACCCCCAAACATCCACAGACGGTCATGTTTGTTTTCCTTGCATTCCAGATATCAGTTGCAATCACTCTATACATATTTCTTTCTCTCTCTTGCTTGTGTGCCTGTGTCTGTGTCCCCTTTACACACAGAACAGAAGAAATATTTTGCTAAATTAAGCTTTATCTTCAAAACCTGTGCTCTATGCAATGCACACTGTGTATAAAACTGCAAGCTAAAAAGGGGGGTTTAAATCCATTTGGAGCCATAATGCGAATTTATCTTCACATGAATAATTTGCACCAGTATTCCTAATTTGGCAAGCAAAGAGTGCAGCATAGCTTCACAAGCCATAGTACCTTTGTGCTCTTAATCCTCATGGGGCTACCTATACTTGTCTTTCTGTACATTGGATCACTGCTAGTGGAGGTCTGAAAAGCATCTCCAGCAATCTTTAATTCATGTGATTAAAAATTCAAAAGAAGCCCTTGTACCAGCTGTTAAACTATGTTAGTAAGCTGTAATTCAGAGTTCAAATCCCAGCAAATTGAAGGTTAGGTTAACAGGATCATTCAGTGGAACTGCATTATATCGTGGCAACTAGAACAGTAGGTGGACTGTTTTATACATGCTCATTTGCAGAAGATAAACTAAGGATGAGCAAACTCAGAGCACTGCAAACCTTGCCTTGGATTTATTTTCCCCCTTTCTCTTTCTGTGACATGATTTTTTTTTTTAGAGCCTGGTAGATGAAACCAACTGTGGGTTTTGTTTAATCTTTGCACAGACAGGAGCAGAATAAAATCAGCATGAAGTGTTTTGTTTAAGATTATCTGGAATCTGAGCAATGCATTTTTCATCTCTGAGACTAATTAGTTTAAATATTACAAAGGTGAAATGAGTTTGATGGTCTTAAGTCTACTGTTCATTCTCCTTCAGTAAATACGGAGAAAGTATATGGGAAAAGAAATCCACCTTATTTAGTACAGTTTGATATGATTATTCTTTGCTCAGGCTGGTCCCAAGGTAAACTTGCAGAAAGTCTGGAAGAATCAACCTTAAGTGCAAGTAAGGCTGAAAGTATTATGTATGATTACAATTATTATTTATTATTAACACTACAATAGTCATTAGTCTTCAGCTGAGAGTGAAACTCTCATATGGAAAGTGCTGCATAAAAAAGTGACATTATTTGCTCCACAGTGCTTACAGGCTCTGCAGCTTTACAGAGCTTGCAGGGAGAAGGTGAGAAACAGGATGTAATATCATCTTTAGTTTGCAGATGGGGAATTATGGCACAAAGTGTCTTTCCCAAAACCACACAGGAAGCGTGCAGAGCTAGAAGCTGAATCCTGATCTCCTGAAGGCTTTAACCAAAATACCATCCATCCTGTCTATTGAAATAATCACACTTATTATATAGTAGGCTGTAAAGCAGACCTTTAAGGAGCCCAGACTGCCCAGCTAGATGTGGTTCTGTGCCTCTGGTACCCACCAAAAAAATGAGGTCATTTAAAATATCCTCATAAGGTCTTGGACTCAGTGATCTTAGAGGTCCTAACAATTCTATGATTCACCATTTTGTTATGGGTGAATTTGATAAGGTAGGTTTTGTATAATAGAGGGAAACTCTGTAAAAGGAGGACAAATTGGTGGGAAAGGTTAGGAAGGATTGATATCTTGCTCAAGACAGCAACAGAGAGAGGGAAAATGGCCTGTAGTGGTTACAGGGTAATATTGCGGGACAAAGCCTCCTGACAAAAGCAGTTAGGAAAACTGTCTTTCAAATTCAGAAGAAAAAGATGCCAAAGGAAAAAAAGAGTTGAGGATGAGTGTGTCAGGGATTCTGGTATAGGAAAAGGTGAGCTGAAGAAACAGGCAAAGAGAAGCTGGGTAGGAAGAAAGGACAAGAGTTTCAGGGCTACAGCCCTGCTGCCAAAGCACAGGAGTTTTTCTGTAAGTTGCAAAGGAATACAAATTTTAAAAAGACTTTTGCCTTCTTGCTGTTGTTAATATACCACCTAGTAAAGGCAAACAACAAACTTAGCATATTGTCCTCCCAGGGATGTACTCATGGGTTTGAAGAAAGAAGACATCTGCTTATGCATTTTTGGCTACGACGCCTACAAACTTTCATCGGGTAGTTCCTTTTAATTTCCCACCTGAGACAGCATTTCTCCTGAAATAAGGAAAAGTCCTGGCCATTCTTTCCAATAAAGGTTTTCAAATAAATTTATTTTAAAAAAAATTAAAAATTGCCTGTGATCAGCACGTTTACCTGCATGTGAATGATACGTGGTTGGTTCCTGCCATTTAAACCCTGCATTGACAAATCACTCCCACTGCAGGTCAGATGTCATGTCTGTACACATGGCACTCCCCAAACGCTTTTAAATGTTACATCAAACAGTGTTTAAAAATAACTTTGTCTAACCTAGGACCAAGTAAAACTTTTGAAGGACTTGGCCTTGTAATTTAGAGTCATCATCATCAACAGGCTTTCCCTTGGATAGCACCTTTCATTCAAAGATCTCGGAACACTTAATTTAATTAAGCCTTTCAACAATGCCATAATGCAGCCAAATGTTATAATAACTGCTTGTAGAGGTTTGAATCTGAGACAAAGAGAGGTTAAACGAGTCTCCCAATGTCCCAGAACGAATTAATAACATCGCCAAGAAGAGCCTGCAAAGCCTCCCCGCAAGCCACGCTCCTTCCCTCCTCTCCCACCCTGACACATAGACATGGGTGGGTTTTCATGCCCACCAGGCTGCAGTGGGGTTGCTGTTGGACCCCTCCCCACTTCCCAGGGAGACTGGGAGCAGCCTGTGTCAGAAACAAGCAGTGAGTTATCAGCAGGGTTGGCTGCACCCTGAAATGGGAGGTGGTAACGGGAACGTCCTCTCCCCAGAAACAAGATGAGAAAAGATCTCACGGTGCTTTGCTCCACACCACCACTTCCTCTGGGTTACCTTGGGAAGAGGGACTGTTTGCTGTTTTCCCATGGCTAAGAGCTGTGAGATCTTTTACAGTGCATTAGTGGTCCCTTTTATAATCTGAGTCATCCGAAAGGCTGACGCTGGGAGAGCACAGTCACCTTAGCCCCGTGTGGGGAATTGCTTCAGCCCTGAGGGAGGAACATCCTGTCCTCGTACCGGCACAACACGCTGCACTCTGACTTTTTCTAGGAGGTCCCTTGCATTCAAATCCTGTCTCATCCCGATTCCCTTAGCCTGGGAGATCTGAGGAGCATACAGGCTGCAGTGGTATGGCTCCAGGCCATACAGCACACACTAAGCATTACCATATGTCACAGAGGCAGCTAGACAAAATCCTCCCTGCAATGCGAAGAGGAGTGCTGGATCCATGGAAAACTTCACTAGTTTAAGACCAAACAGTAAAGGTTTTGTAAAACAAAATCAGTTTACTGCTGAGCATCAGCAGCTGCTTTAGAATTTACAAATACATTTACTTTCTACAGAACATAAATGAGAAGCAATTGATTTCCGAGCCGCCTGCCAAGACCTGAGATGGGGATTTGTTTTTTCCCAGGCTTTGCTGAGGGGTTTCAAGCACCATGACCCGCAGGTGGAGCTGCCACTGGGGCACTGGGGTCTGCAGCTCCCACCCCACTGCTGAAGGAGAACAGGATCTCATGGATATGAATTGCCCAGGACTCTGTGGAAAGGATTTGCTCTTTATTGCACCCACGATTTCCCTGGCATGGAGGAGCTCCAAGGTTAAATATTTGGCCCTTTTTTTCTGGGGACTGGCACAAAGGAGGATGCACTGCAGGAGATGCATCCTGTGCAGGCAGTGTGGGGTCTCATCAGAAAGACCATGTCCCGTATTCTTCCAACGCTACAATCTCATGAACACAAATATTTAATGTCCATCCCAGCCCCAGATTTATAAAAGGCCATCTATTAACTGCTTTCCCTGGTTCCAAATTAAACCATCCCCACACTGGGATTGATGCTGCTCACAACTGCCATCATACCTTCAATTTGAGGATAAGATAGCTATTTGGACTAATTTCCTAGTGGAAAAGCCCTGTGTGACTGAACAGTGTTCAAAACAAGCCGGGTTGAGCAGAATTACAAACAAGGTCTGTGTTGCTGCTGGTTCACTAGGACAACCTAACCAAAGCACAACCTCCAGGAATGTTATCATGCTCCAAAGTACTGACTTTTGCTGTTAAAAAACAGCCCCTGCTCCTTATTATTGAGAAGTTCAAAATGTGAGGTTTAAGGCCGAAAAATAAAAGGACTAAGAACAATTCCAATTGTATTTTTTAAATCTAATTATTTTAAGCATGATTTTGGAACATCGGGAGCTGAACGCAACAGCATAAATTACACACAAATTCCTACAAAAAGGAAATTATGTGGGTTTAAATGACAGTATAATGGCCTAAGCTTATTTATATTAATTAAGCACATCAAAATAATATGTGACTGCTAATACATAAAACAACATTAAAATAGAATAGTTGTTTTCCCTTAAAGGTTAAATGGCCTTGATTCTTTGCATGTGCAAATGAGTGTCATTGTCATTAAATGCCGTCATCCTTCTTGCTCACATTTCTTGAAAACGCTAGTCTGGGAACTTTTAGCACATAAATTTAGGTTTAAATCCTTTGCCATGAAACACCTGGGTCACAATATGACCCACACAGGTAGAGAAGAGCCTGCAGACAGATCTCTGGTGCTGCACAGTGCCTGGCTCAGCTTACAGGCTCGATGGAAGGCTCCGAGCTCTGCAGATATTTTCCTCCAGCAACCGTTCTTAGTCTCCACAGCCCATCATGAGACTTGCATCTCAAATTTTATTTTAATGAGCCGAAATCCACGGCCCTAATTGGTGTACACATGGCGTGGTTTCAGTTACGAGATAAACAATTTACTCCAGCATCAAGGAAACATCGGTTGAGACTTTACAAGGCTCCCAAATACGTCCGATAAACCCACCCCCCTTGTTTGTTGCAACAGCCACGGTAAAATAAACTCCCAGCACATCCCGTGGTGACCAGGCTGAGCTCTTTGTCTCAGCCCTGCTCCCACCCACCGCCCACCAGCCCCGACGCTTCGCACCCAGCTCGGCCAAAACCCCGCCTGTGCTCCTACAGGTGTTACATTTTTTGCTCCCCCCAGTGACCAGTTACAGTGCTGTTGGACTACAATAATACCTCTAAAAGCAATGTGCTGGCATCGCTGAGAACATACATATAAGGCCACTGAGGTCCACACAGAGAGGATTGCACAATAACCCATTAAAATAAACATTTGCAACCACAGATAGCTGGGCTGAAATCCCTGCTCTGATACAAATAACATCTGGACAACTTTTGTATGCATCTTCCAGCATAAAACACCCTTGAGAAAAAATAGAAGGCAAGCTAAAAGACAAAGGACCACTAAAGATTTTATTATGCTATGGGTGTGGTGCCATAAATTTGAGGGGATTCAGGCAAGAGTTGCCAAGCTTGAATTTAAACAGCATGTTGTTTTTAAAAGTTGTAACATTAGTGACGAACAAGTCAGTATTCTTACATAATTAATCCAGTGTGAAATAGAGTGACTGGAAGACATCCAGTGGTTTAAAAATAACTCAATCATCTTTAAGATCCACAATACTATAGGATTTAACATTAAGGCACAGGAAGTGAAGGCATCTTGGTACGGAGCATGCTGTTTTAATCCACCAAAGCTTTGTGAATTCAGCTTCACCAAACTCACTGCACAACAACCCTGCGCCGTGCAAAGCCAGGGAGGTTCCTCTCCCATGGATCCCAGGTTTAATCACCGGGGTTTTTCCCTCCGCCATACAGAGTTGTCTCTAGCTGGAGGTGCCATTAAAGACACAAAAATAGAGAGGATTGCCTTTTTTTTTTTCAAAATGGTAATACTTAACTGGAAAGACTGGGAGAAAGACAAAGATATGTGGGGAAGCTAATGAGCATCTTCAGAAGACGTATAATCATGGTTTTGAATTTGAATGGACTTCAACATCCAGGGTTATTCGTTAGTGGTGTTTCCAGCTGGCAACAAGCACAAGTGAGTGCAAACTGGAGACACAGCGTGAGTGGGGCTCAGTGTAAAGATAAAGAAAAACAGCCCAACAAAACCCTTATTCACTGTGCTGACCTGAAGTCGCCGCTTACATTTGTAAACCGAGGGCCCGATTCTTCAAGTTGTTTCAATGAAAATCTCCAGCCAAGCTGCCTGCAAAAGTAAGACAGGGTTACAGTCACTGTTCCTGCAAGCTGGATACATTCTAGTGGAAAGTCTCATGCCAGTGGGGTTGTATTTAGGTGATTTTTAAGGTCCCTTCCATTTCTAACCATTCTGTGATTCTATTATTCAAGCCCTTCTCTTGTGTGTCCAAATTTGGGCAGAAGGTACAGTCAAAGCTGCCTCAGGCCATACCTACTGTCCTGTTCCCAGGTGAAATGGATGCACCTTACAGCACATAATTTTGGTGCAAGCTCCCAGGCTGCATCCAGCCCTCCTGCCCGTGCTCAGCTCTTCCCCAAACGCTCTCCAGCACCATGGCATGAGCTGGAGGATGGATGAGCTGACAGGTGGATGTCTGGGGCAGGCTTTGGTGAATTGGAGAACTCTACAACTCTAATCCAGAGGGCAAACTGACATGAAGAGTTTTACATCCATGTTAAAGGCAGAGAATGTCTCCCTTCAGGCATGTATTGCCCTTTTGCACTGGAGAAGTGCTTGACACTATCTGCTCACTCTGAAATCACAGGGGCCACCAAAAAACTTGTCCCAAGCAAGTTTCCATGTCTGCAGCATCACAGGCTTGTCCCAAATCCCCAGTATGCACAAGGATATCATGTTTGTTGCAGCACAGAAGTTGGTGAGGGTCCAAAAGAAACCCTTTATTTGAAATCAATCTTCAGAAAGCTGCTGGTTTGGATGACATAAGATCCATCCAATTTTGCAGCACATTTGATGAGTGATGGTGCTGAGCCAGACGTTGGGCCAACTCTCCTACGTTTTCGTGTGTCTACCAAACAGAGAACCCGTGTCACTTGTGGTCACCAGCCTGGTGTGAAAACCAGAACCATGATTGTTCCAAAAAATATGCGAATTCCCAATAAAGGGAAGCAAAAACTAATTCAATAGATAGGAGCTGACTCTTCTTTAGCAGAGCATTTCCTCTTTGCCTTGCTTGACATACAGGATGAGAGCAAATACATCAAAATTGTAATCTTGAATGATCAAAATAAATCACATACAATTGATTTTGACTAATGTAAAACTAACTGAATACATTTCTGGAAACAGTACTTATGAATTAATAATAGTGATTAAGATGAATTAAACACACAGACTAAATTCTGCCCTACAACATGCTGACTTCCATGGAAACTGTGCGTGCATTTAGGGGCTGAGTCTAGCAACTTAATTCTGAATTATTTTTTATCTGTTGAATCAAAGTAGCATGTTAAAAAGAATTTATGTGGCTAAATAACATGCTGAACTTATCAATGTTTATTGAGCTTTGAATATTACTTTCTCTAATTAACAGTGTATTTCCTTAACTATGCAAAAAGTGGCTTTGTATAACCCACTATTGCCAGACTGCAGCAAGTTTTAACTAAACAAAGGTGCGAGAACTGTGACTCAAAACAGTATTCTTATTTCAGAGGATAAGAGTAAATTCCTAGATTCATTAGCTCTACCTCCTGTTTTGCACCTTCTTCCCATTTACCTATCATAAAAAGTCCAATCCTCAAATTCTCCCTCCACTCTGACAGTATTATGTCCCAAGTCTGACCCAGAAGCATTATGACATCTAAAATTCATTTATATTTTTGTTATATATTTCTCTTGCCATACACCTGTCCTTCTCATAAAGATATGTATATATTTATATGTAAACACATATTTTTACATGTATTTTATTTCTATGTGTATATACATGTGTATATTCTCATATATATTTGTCTATTTGTCTCTATAACAGATTAATTCCTTGTGACAAACTTGTTTTTGGACTAGAAACTGTGTGGAATATAGAGTAAGAGAAATGGAATAAATTGAAATGCACCGTGTGGCATCTCCTATGAGGATTTACAGAGGTACCTTTAGGAAGGAGAAGAGACTGACTCAATTAAGTTCAAACCCATCAGGTGGAAAAACAGCGTTTAAGACTGGGCATGAGAACAGAAAGAAGGAAAAACTATGGATGTGGAAGTAAATACAAAATGAGCTGCGCTGCCATATGGGTTTCTTGAAGGAAGCATGTGCCAGGTTAACCTTTCTTTGCCTGGTATCAGTTCAGATTAATTCAGATGAGAACATCTGCAAAGAAGGACTTGTAGGTGAGTAGAGGAGAGCCTGTGTTATCAGAGGAGATTAAAATAGCTGGCATGCTCAGCCCAATAAAATGAAGGCTGAGGTGCAATTTCTGCCTGTAGATAAAACAATGGGGTTAAAAGAAGTGGGGAGAAGACTTGCTATTAACACAAATATGAATGGATTTCATCTGGCAGTTAATGAGTTCTGGGAGAAGACTGATGAAGGGACCTCACAGTGTGAGCTCACCCACAACCAGCCCATGAGGGCCTGGGGATGAGGGATGTATGAAGGCAGCAGCCTGAGATGCTGTAGAAGATGGATCTTCACCAACCCACAGATGGGATTATAAGATGTGGGACTGACTCAGTGCTCAGAGGGTCCCTGCCAGTCCCATCTTGCTAACATAAATTTAAATTATTTTTTTTAAAAGTACAGATCTGTAAATTTTTAACACCTAGATAAAAAGAAATAAGCAAACAAACAAACAAAAAAAAAACCAACAAAGTTTACCAAGTGTGATGAAATCAGTTTTCCCATATAAATATTCCCTCCAAGTGTAAAAGGCTCCGAGGTGACCTCGCTCTGGCCTTCCAGTACCTGAAGGGAGACTACCAGAGAGGTGGGGAGAGAAATTTTGCAAAGGCCTGGAGTCACAGGGCAAGGAGGAATGGCTTCAAACTAACAGAGAGTAGGTTTAGATTAGGAAGAAATTCTTCCCTGTGATGAGTCTCTGGCACAAGCTGCCCAGAGAAGCTGTGGTTGCTCTGTTGGATAGGGCTTGGACCAACCTGATCTAGTGGAAGGTGCCACTGCCCATGGGACAAAAAGATCTTTAAGGTCCCTTCTAACCCAAAACATTGTATGATTCTATGGTTCTATAGTTCCGTGATAGCTATAAAATATTATTTTCAGTAGCAAACTCTCTCTTGCATTTGTTTCTGGAAGTTCAAGACAGAAACAGGCAAGATGTCCAGAAGGGACGCAACATTTATACCTCACTGTCACTGGCTGACCTCTTCCAGAGAACCCAGGACGTGCCTGGGTTACTGTCTCTGTTGCTGGTGATTAAACAGCCCTTGATCTTACCTCCTGCTAAATCCTGATGACATACAACACAGTATGGATCTCTCTGCTGGATGGTGACAGGAAAATGGGATGTTTCTGCATCCATAGGCTCCTGCCAAAAGGGAGGTCCCAGTCTTCCTTTTTGCCACAGACTGGAAAAGGACAGGGTCTGGCTTATGGCAAGGACATTTGGGGCAGGCACTGGAATAGTTTCTTGGAAACACCAATGGCTCTTCTATGTATTATCTGAAACAATGTGTTAGACAAATGCTGCTCCATCCTCAGAGCTGATCCTACCTTAGCCCAGCTGGGTGCACCAGATGCTCTAATCAGTAGACCATATCAGAACTTTTCTAATAGAAAATATCCTTTCCATGGCAAGGAGAACAGTGGTTGTCTTGAAGAGTTTTCCTTCTGTGTTATTGAAATATGGCTTTCTCGGTAATTGGTTAAATTTTTTTAATCAATTTCATTTTTATCGGCAACTTGAATCAGGAATTTCAAAAAATGTGATATTTTTGGAAATCCATTCATATGAAAAATGTTGTGGTTTTCAATTTTCATCCAAGAGTTGGATTAATTTCTTTTCTAAGAACAGAAAAGATGTAATGGGAAGGGATTTCCACTTTCTAGCCAGTCATGGCATTTAGTGGTATTATTATAATTAGTTATTTTCATTCCTTTTATGTAGAACCATTCATAAATACCCTAAATTGTAGCAAGGAGTACGCACAAGTAATTTTTTAAAGAACGGGGCAATCAAAAGTAGAATCCTATTTTTTAACAGAAAAAAACCCAGTAAATTAAAACTCTGGTTTGAGATCAGAGCTTGTATGCAAGTGAAATTACTGGACAGGCCAGAATATATTAAAAGTAAAGCTTTATAGTGAAATAATGAACCTAAAAATAATTAAATGCATTTAAATATTCCCAATGTTCCCAACTTTTGGAATTCATTATCACATAACACAAAGTAAGTGATACACTCTAAACTTGGCCCTTATTCCTCAAGATGCTAAAGGTTCTTCCATATAATCCCTAGATGGATCCAAGCTGTATCTGACACAGGAACTTGCTGCTAATTGGTAAAGGCCAATGACAAATTAGAGAGAAACATCTGGCATCCTGATAAAATAATCTACAGTTTTCAAGACTCTGATTTCTGTTTCTCCCTGGAAACAAATAAGGAGAAAAGAATTTGCAACAGCCCTGACCTGGTGCTTGCAAGTAAACAGCACAAAGGAAATGCTTGGAAATTAAATTCCTGGACTTTACATGCCATGGTATGAAATTCCTATGTCAAAAAGTAAAAGAAATACAGGAGAAAGCTCCCAGATTCAAAATCACATATTCAGAATGAGGGGCTTCTGAAGGAAGGCAGCAAAGGCTGGAGTTAACAAGGCCTACAGGTTTGTTGGGGGTGTCTTGGGTGTTAATCCGAGTACCTGCCACGGGAGTCAGTGATAAGCCAGGTGTTGGCACTACATCTGGATCCCACTCAGCAGAACATCTGTCCTATAGTGGTTTAATACACAGTATATGCAGCTAAACATGCTGTTCATAGAACAGGCTGGTAGCTGGCATTAACACATATATGTTTATAATTGAAGTTTCTGTGATTCTCTGAGTCCACAGGTTAGATGAACTTTGACAAAATGTGTGCATTTTAAACTGAAAGAACAGCATTAAAGGGTTTGCTTAGGCTTGAAAAGGCAGGCTTTCTTTCCTGTCACCTGTGTTTGTCTTATCACAGAAAATTTATCCTTGCCCTCCTTTGCCAAAATTTCAAGTCCACAAATGTTATCTGCAGCAAAATGAAATCCATCTGCCATCACCTGATGCAAAGAAACTTACTTGGCAAACTATGCCTTGCATTAACATAAAGAAGAGGGGTGCTTTTTTACCTGATGGAAGTAGCATAAATCTCTGAATTAATATGATATATATGACTTAGAGGATGGACACTTCAGTGCTGAGACTCCTTTTGGTGTATAAATTATATCCTGGACCTGGTATAAGCCAGGAACTGGTGCTACCAGGGTTTGTGCCCAGCAAAGAGGAGTTTGAGAAATCTGTAGGAGAACAAACATATTTAGAGGATCAGCAAAATTTCACAGAGTCATAGAATGATTTGGGTTGCATAGGACCTTAAAGATTATCTCATTCCAACCCCCTGCCACGGGCAGGGACACCTCCCACTAGACCAGGTTGCTCCAAGCCCTGTCCAACCTGGCCTGGAACACTTCCAGGGATGGGGCAGCCACAACTTCTCTGGGTAACCTGTGCCAGGGCCTCCCCACCGTCTGAGTGAAACATTTCCTCCCAACATCCAATCTGAATCTCCCCTCTCTTAGTTTAAAACTGTTCCCCCTTATCCTATCACTTACATGCCCTTGTAAAAATTTCTGGAATCATGAGTGAAGTAGAAAAGTAAAAATGGCAGTAGTCCCCGGGATACAGAGGAAAAAATGTTCTCAGATGCTGTATTGCCTTCAACATTTGCAGCAGGAAGAAACACCACAGGATTCACACTGTACCATCCCCATACTCATGTTAAATATTCTGCCCATAACCTTTGCTGAAACCCAAATGAATAAAACAGTTTCAGTCCAACAATTTACAGATCATTAATGGGAAAAGTGATTATTTGCCTCTAGAGAAGAAACCCACTGAAAAATGACGACATTATGAGCTCTTTAAAAGGATGCTGCAGCTTTTATAGATGCTCCTGGTACAATTCATTTGTGTGAACTGCATGTGAGAAGGTTTTACCACTGTCATCACAAATAAGTGCTATGGCCGGGCTGGGAACACCCGCCTTGGTGCTGCAGCATCTTTTGGGTTCCACCTCCCAAATGCAGCTGAAGAACAGCTGAAGTAGAGTTGAAGGTTTGGTGGAAGAAGACATGATAGAATTGCTTCTGCCTGGTTGAAAGTGAAAATCTGAGAGATCTGGGCACCAGGTACATGAAGGGAAAAGAACTTGGCCTAGAATTGGGCCCTGGAGTTTGCAGATCAATCCAGCCACTGTGACTGCATCAAAAAATTTTAACAAGGTGACAAACCTACTCCTTGTTCCTGTGCAATCCAACGTTCTGTTTCTCTAAAATAATATAAATACACTGTATTTGTTCATTATCTATCTACAAGCTTAAAATTACATATTTGGCTCATATTTAAAAATTGCCCAGGAGAGCCATGTAACTCTTCCTAAAAATGATAACATTTTTAAAAAACATAACTGCCTTACTTACTCATATTTAATAACCAGGATAGGTTTTTTCTTTCCCCTCTCTGATACTGACATTTTTTACACTCTCAGTTTTCACTAATACCAAAGTCTAGACGAGCTCAAAGCAGCTGAGATGAAATATTTCATGTGATATCAGCTTTTTGGCAGCCATTGGATTTGTGTACCCATCAAAACTTCATCTTCTGAGAAGAGAAAGAATTAAGAAAAAGTCATTTACCCAGTTAATTCTGTAACTATCGATTTCAGTGTAAACCCCTTCCTCTTTATAAGATTAATTTTGTTCTTCCCATGCCCCACAGAAAAATCTTGTGCCCAGAGAAAAGCTGCTATGAAAGGGATACAAATGAATCTACTTAGATAATTGTAATTCCAGTCAGACACTGGCACCACGTAGTTCATGTTTTATCATAAGGGACCAATTTCTAAGATTTAGCCATCAGTCTAAAGAGTGAAACACAGAATTTCACCCCAAGCACTGCAAAGAAGGCAGAGTAGACTCCAGTCAATGAGATTGTACCTAGGACTTGCAAGACCTCTGAATAAGAGGGAGTTTTTGCACTGTGAGAATAAAAGCATCTGCATCAGCCTCATGGAGCTAGTGTTCAACATATATTTGTGTTTTAAGTGAGGACCTCTTGTCCCTTTGGTCCATCAGTGGTGGGTTTGGAGGGGTAACCAAGCCAGCAGCCATGCAAACCTGAACACTGCTTTACAAGCATCTGCCCTATATCTGAGAAGTAACATCAAACAAAAAACCTCACCAGTTTCATGTATTTTGCAGTGGAATCACAGCAGAAGGATTTCCCCCTCCTCTTTTTTTTCTAATCAAAGACTGATTAATTAATTCTCATTATCTCCATCTCTGTCACAGAGATAGCATGGTGACACTGTCAGAAAGCTGTTGTAATTTGCCTCGGGCATGGCTGTAATTTGGTGGTGGTTGAAGTGATTGCTTGCTATTTCAGCAGTTCTCATCACCCCCATGCCCACAGAAAAACACTCACAGACAAGAGCTGTGTACACCAGCAGGACAGAAATAGGTGGTAAAACCACTAGGAGCCTCATTCTGTGCAACCTTCAAACGAGAAGAGCTCAAGAGAATAAATCACAACCTCAGATATTCCCACAACAACACCAAAAGGCAGCTTCTGACCAAGTCAGGACAGGAACCGACTTGAAAAGCAAAAAAAGCAAAATGTATTCAGGGAAAACTTCTATGCAGCAGTTACTTTAGGGGCAGAGGGAAGAGTGAATAAAACCCCTCTCCTAGCAGACTTGCAGAGCAGCAGCCCACTAGAAGCGACCACATCAGGAAACAGTCCCCACCACAGCTCCATCAGGGTGAGCTGAGACAACACCACGAGTGTGGGAGACCGGCAGGACCGGCCGTTCCTGGCAGGGCACAGCGCGAGCTGAGAGCGTCCACGGACAATCGAAACCACATGGCAAGAGCCCCCTGGAATCACAAGGTTAGAGCCGGCCCAGCTTTCAACTCAGCGAGCTACATAAACCAGACGAGGTGCAGCGAACAATGGCTCATGCGGGTGTCCCAGATTCCACCAACAATGTAGCCCACATTGGTGGTGACTCAATTTGTTTCCATCATATGCTCTTTAGAGTCGCCTCTGGCAGCTCTATTTTTCACGCTCCTTTTCCAAGTGAACGTTATCCAACAGCAGCGAGATGAGTTGGCACCAAGGAAAAAAGCATATGAAGCTCCGTTTTCGGATCATACCTAATGATTCCAGGTTTGAGGGTTGCTCCTCCTCCTCCTCTCGACCCTCCTGGCTCAGTTTCAGAGTTCAGCTCATAGCATGGCATCTTCTCATACCACTGTTCTGTCAAGCAAAAGGAGTCAGCAGTTATCACACATAACATTAAAAAAAAATTGATTAAAAATTGGTATTTATCCTGTATGTACACGTACCTGCCTTTTATATAGAGCTGTACTACATCATCTTTAGTGCAGAAGCAGCAAAGTACTCAGAAGAAATAACATAAATATATACCTGACCTCAGTGGAAAAAAAAAATCTTCTTTCTCAGTATAACATACTGTAACTTGAAGTTTGCTCTCCCAGCATTATTTGTTTAATAGAAATATTTTCTGTACCACCTTGTTCTGGCAGAAAGTCAGAATTTGCATTTATATGAGGTAGTTTATCAAATATAACATACAGAAGTCTGTTAAGTACACATTGCATTTTGTTTGTGAGAAAATCTGTTTGTATTTAATGTAGTTTTTAAATTAACCTTAATGAAAGCTTCTGAAAATTGTTGTTCTAAGCATTTGAAATATGCAACAAGAACTAGTGGAAGGCATAAACATGTTTTCCATTATATGTTATCAGATAGTCCAAAATTACTACAAAAAGAATGTGGGACTATGTTAAATTAGAAAGATAAGCAAGCATTTAGTTAAAAGGAGAAGGTCTTTAGAAGAGTAAAGCATCTGACAGTTAACCCCAACATCTTATGATCTCCTACCAAGAGTAGGACAGCACTTGCAGAATACAGTAGGGTGTTTCAACCAGAACCATGGCTAAGAGAGAAAGAAAAAGAAGGCATGTTTCACAGAAATCCTGTGGTGGATGTTTGTTCAGTCCAGTATTTAGAGAGTGCTAACATACCCACGGCCATTTTTGAAGATCTTACTAAACCAGAATCAAATATGGTTTGCCCACAGTATTTTTTATCTTTTGAAAGAAACCAACCCAAACACACGACCTTTACAAATGGCCTTATAAGAGAAAATTTATATATAATCCCTTCAATTATCAAAACAGTATTTTCTGTTGTCCTCTGCTGTTTGCTGATTTAATTTTGTCCTTTAGTACAAGATGGGCTGTTTTCTGTTGATAGTTGCAAGGGTGGCTTCACGAAAAACATAACGTAGGGAGCAAAAAACCCCTTGGCTTTATGACTTTCTTCCCATCTTTCCCTCATATATCCAATTAAATTTATTATAAAGAATAAAAGGGGAGCGTGGAAAAATTGCCAAACAAGGACAGGCATCAACAGGACATTTCACATGTTGCATGAGAAGCGAGACTAGAGGCAAGTGGTACCTAAGTAGCTCGTTGGTGAGCTGTTGTAACAATAATCATTCAAAAAACAGCAATAAAAGCATCACTGGTAATGATCAAGAAAGGGAAGGAAAATCTGACTAACGACTTCGTCTTACTATTCTGGTAACCCTTTGCATAGAGAAAACTCAGTAAAATCAGGTTTTAATCAGGGCGATATTTTTCTGGAAACTCTTTCTTCCCAACACATTCTGGCACTTAACCAGTGCTTGAATAACATTCCCACAGCAAGTCTCGAGTCAGGCTTCATTCTCATAAGCAACTGCTCTGGAAAACAGGGAAATCAGAGGGCTCTTCTCAGAAAACCATTAACTTCTCTGAGATAGAAAAAAAGGGGTAATGCCCAGTTTCCTGGTTATGCAGCTACCTGAAGATCAAAATTCTAGACATTGGAATTATGTGCAAAACTGTCTAACATAGAAGCCACCTCCACTGAGCATCAGAAGATGCTCTTTGACTCCCTCTAAACTATATTTTCTCACTAAAAAATTGGAAAATTCAGTTAGCTTCAGTTTTATTTTGGAGCATAATATAGGCAGGGTAATCTAGCTGGAAATCCTGTTTTGGAGCACGTCCTCAGTAACTTGTTTAAAGGGAATGGCTTCCTATAACTGAGAAACAGATCACTGTGCTCATAGGGTGGTCACAGAACTCCAGCTCTGCTTTGCATTAAAACTGGAATTTTTAATAGCCAGGGAGGAAAAAAGAGAAAGAATTGAGAAGTTGCGTTATGAACATTTTGCAGTAGAGACCAATCCTAAATACCACATAGGCTCATTTCCTGCACTGTCCAGGGCTTCTGGGGTTCTTTTCGGCTATATCAGGCAAAGAGTGGGTTGGAAACAGAAAGTTTGGGAGATCCAGCCTCCTAAAGTCCTCCACCCTTTGGCTTTCCTGGGATTTCTTGGAGGTTGTTAACCAGACACTTACAGCCGTGAGAAGGGATGCAAACCCTTGGATCCCCTCGTGCTAAAACTTGCGACTTTAACGTTAAGAGGACAGAAAGCTCCTACAGTTCACGCTTTTGGCTTCATGACTGAGCCTGGAAGGTTTAAGAGCTTGATTCAGTTTTCCATGTTTTCAGGTTCCAGGCCGTAGATGGGATGGGGGGGAGGTGTTGACTTCTTGGGAGCCACGAGGAACAGAGCTGTCGTAGGAATGCCGAGATGCCAGGCTGGGTGAGGGGAAGACCTCGGAACAATAGCAAAGAGCTTGGGGACATCTTCCATTTATAAGAAAGTTCTTGGCATACAAAACAGCCAGGCTTAGGAAAGTTTTCTGAGCCTTTCCTCAACAGCTAAAGGAGAGTCTTTTTAGGCTTTTTTTTTATTTATTTTGAGAGCTGGAATGAGCAGAATTTGCATATCCTTTGGACACTATGGGGAGAGAGATGGAACTAAGCTTCTGTGGATAGGCCAAAAAATAATTAAGGCAATTATATACTGTAAAAGAATATGTTATGCTATTCCTAAAGGAAGACTTTTGGCCAGATAGAACTGATGACAAATATTTACTTTCTTCTTTTGGCATTAATAGCCCTAGCGGGCAATACTGCAAACACTTTTCAGTATTTATATGTATTACTAGGGTGCCATTTTTATTATGTTTAGTGCAGAATTTTTTCAAATGTGAATACAATGCACATTTGTTTTAAGAAGATATTAAAGCCTGTTTAACGG
This sequence comes from Manacus vitellinus, assembly GCF_001715985.3. Lineage (NCBI taxonomy): Eukaryota > Metazoa > Chordata > Aves > Passeriformes > Pipridae > Manacus > Manacus vitellinus. The sequence continues at coordinate 3,313,119 of NW_021940560.1, forward strand.
TAGAGTGTGGAAAACAGGATGAGCAGAGGTTTGGGGCAACTTTGGAAGGATCTGGGGTTGCATCACTAAAGCCAAACCATGTAAGTTTAATATAATGGGGGAAATTACCTGGGAAACAAACACTGGAGCTGCAGGGTTATGTCCCATGACACTGAAAGGATACAGAGATCTTGGAGCAGGAAGCTATTTGGCAGCCTTTCTGCCTTAGCTGGCTGAGAGCAGCCAGGAGCTGATGTAGTCAGTGGGCAGGAGAGTCACTCCCAGTGAAGAGTCGAGGAGGCGAAGGCGGTCCCAGTGAACTATCAAGAAATACCGTTTGGAAGTTATTATGTAACATTGGGGTCAGAACTGGAGATAAGAGCCTGATGCATCACAGCCTTAGCAAACAGCCAGCATTAGTATGTTTGCATAGATAAGGAAGATTTGGCGTGGCACACGGGCATAAAAACGAGGAGCCAACAAGAGCTGAAACGGAGCTCAGAGCACCACTGCCAAGAGATGTAATTCTTGTCTTCATCTCCTTTGAATATCAAGGTTTATTTAGTTTACAAACATATGGGTTTTCAAAGCTATTACAACTGTGACATCGATTTAGAAGCTCCAGACATGCAAGAGGTTAAGATTAGAGCTGGCCAGAAATTTTCTTACAAAACAGAATTTTGCATTTTAGCCAGGATTAGTTAAGACAACTGAGCCTTACAACATCATCCTGCCAGGTGAAAAAATGACTCACTTGACAAGCACAGTGCTGCTGGAATGAGTCCTTTTAAATTGTATGTTTACATAAACATTTATAGGGTGTTATTAATTATCAAGAAAAGATGTGATAGGAAGAATTGCGCCTTTCAATTGCTCAGGCAAGGGCAGGGCACTATGGGAGATATTACACTCCTTGGATTTACCAAAGTGGTGGGGAAGCTCTTGCTTCTCTGTACAACAGGGTGGATTATGCCTTCGTACCATGCCCTACACCCACTATAGGCTGAGGTTTTTCCAAAAGCTCATCAAAACTGAAGGACAAGTGCTTTATATCTGAACTTAATTAAAACTGGCATCTAACCCCCCCCCAAAAAAATATAAGCAAGCAAAAGCTTGTTTCATAAAAAAATTCCTTGCTGGCTATGAAATGAATGCCAAAATATTAGAATCACAGGATCACTTAGGTTTAAAAAGACCTCCAAGATCATTAATTCTCACCTTAATAATACTACTACTTAAAATATTAATGCTAATATTGCTAGTAATAAACCCTCACATTTGTGGACCTTTATCACAGAATATTCTGAGTTGGAAGGGACCTACAAGGACCATCAAAGTCCAGCTCCTGGCCATGTACAGGACAGCAGATGCTGTTTTGCTCACTGAATGTTTAGCACCCTAAAGATCCTGCTGCAAAAAGTGAAAGGCAGTGCAATCCTGTGCCAAATCATCACTACACCCTCAATCAAAGAATTTTGGACTTCATCTCAATTCACTCAGACTCTGGGGATTATTTGGGCAGGACCCTAGATTACAAATCAAAGAGCACTGAGCAGCACATGTATATGTTCCAGTTATGAAAGCTGCTTAATGATTAAAGTCATCTATGCCTAAAAAAAACCCCACAAACCAGCAAAACTGATGTTGAGATCTGAAAGTATGTCTGTGGATTGACAGGGCAGAGGTTAAATCCAGATGAGGGTCACTCAAGCCTGGTGTTAGTCTAAATGAGTACAGCATTAATGCTGAAAAATCCTGGTGATGAGCTCACCACCTGTCTGCCACAGAAATCCGACTGCAGAGCTTCAGTTCAAACTTGGGGTTTACTTGCATTTAAAATACTTACACTGAGAACTAGGGAGGAGGAAGTAGGTAAATCTGGCTTTTGATTTCAATCACTGTTACTATCTTTAAACTACTTTTGTCTGTTGCCTTTAAAAAGGCACCATTTCTCATTGCAAGTGCAACAGGATGCTTGTACTTTGGGAATATGACAGGGAGCAGTTCCAGGATAGCAGAGCTTTAAATGGTCAGAAAACCAGAGCACAACTCTTCTTCTTTTTTGTAATATTTTTTTTTTCTTTTCCTATACATTTTCCTTTTACATTCTTATTTGCATTATTTACAAGAGAGGTCTGAAGAAGCTACAGGAGGACTGCAAGTTGTCAATCACAGGAGTGGTGACAATACTCACATTTAGGTCGTGATCTCTAATAGAAAAATGTCTTATTGACTCAGAACTGAGCTTTGTATAACATCAAAGGGTTAAAATAACCAACACTTAAAGGGAAGAGGAATAGATCACTTACAACACATATTCTATTATTTGCTGAGGACTCGTAGGGTGGATGTAAGCTTGTTATCATTCACTAAAAGATAAAATTTGCTGCAGAAGGTACACACTTTGCAAGTGTAGAACAGCTAATCTCAGACCACTAATAGATTTAACCTTGTATGTTCACAGATATTTAAAAGTGTTATGGTTTGAAGGTCAACTCCACTGTCTTCGAGTACAAGGAAAGCAAAGAAAGGAATAAAAATTAGAAAGAATTAATTCTTCAAAAAGTTTTTACAAATCAAAACCCTGCAGTTTCACACTGAGAACAAAAGAAGCATATTAAACACCAAAGTTTATCAAGACAAATTAGGTCCCAGTTTCAAATTTTCTTTAATCTTTTGCATCTGAACGTTTTTTTGCCTCATGCTGTTTTCCCTAGTTAAATGTTAAAATGAATTCTAGCCAATACCATTGACTTCCTCCCTTAAAAATATTGAGACACATAATAAAAAATTAATTACTTCCCCTAATTTCCGTGTGATTCTTTAAAAAGATGTAAAATTCATTTAAAGTAAGTGGTGACTTTGTCTTTGAAGATCACGACAATTAACATGGATCAAAGCTTAGGTTCTGTAACGATGATAGCTTATTAGCATAATGAAATTAACTTAGAGACAAGAATCTTTAATAGGTACAACAAAAACGCTTTAATAATACTTGAAGAAAATTATGTATTTGCTAGAAGTACAACAGTTTCAGACTTTCTATCCAATTAATAAGTTGTTAATTAACTCCTTTTCCAAACAATGTGCACTTTAAGTTAACATCTGCCCATTGGATAACACTTTCCTATGGTATTTTTTTTTTAATATACTATAGAACTACAGCACTGTTTTACTGGGAATTCCTTGTAGGACTGTTCTTATAGTAGGGAAACAGGACCCAAATATAGTAATGTGCTTTCTATATCCAACCAATGAAAAAAAAAGAGAAGGCTTATTTCAAAGATGGGGAGGAGGAATGGGTAATTCCTTAATTGTGGCTGCATTGTCTGTGGCAGTGCATAGTTTCAGATTTCTTTGCATTTTCAATAGAAATTATTTTCTGCAGTTTATATGGCCCTGCAAAATGGCTCTCTGCTGACTACAGCCTTATATAGACTCGATTTGGGAGCAATTTTCATATCTTTTTAAAATATCTATTTACAGTTCCATGGTACGAGATTTTACAGTCTTTATTTTATAAGATTGTAAATCAATAACTATTGTTTTTGAAGATTCGGAGTGGGAAGGTCGTTCACAAAAAGCTAAAACAGAACCTTATGTATAAAAATGGTTTTTTTGCAGTGCAGAATAATAAGGACTTTCAGCACTTGAATTTTTAATTAAAATTGCACATTTTATTTTAGGGGCTTCTGCCCATATAGTGATTTGGGGATCAAAAATTTCACAGAGCCTTTTGCAAGTGGATTTGGAGAATGCACGTGACTCTGCACTGCAAGGGCTGCTTAGGCCAATGATGGAACAATTAAATAGGTCTTATTTGAAACAAATGAGTTATTATATTCTATTGGGTCAAGGATTCATGTTTTAATAAATCCTTAATTACAGTAACTTTTCATTTAATCTGGCGAATTCTAAGCAAGTTAAGAATTTATGAGAGTTGGAATCAGCAATAAAAAATATGCCTGTCTGCCATTCTGCTCAGGGCCACACAGGTTGAACTCATTTTGAGCAGTGTGGAAGCCAGGAACGTATCTCCTGAACAGGGCATTGCAACATGATTACATCTATGTATGTATAAAATAATATTATGTGTGTATAAAATATTATTATGTGTGTATAAAACAATATTATGTATGTATGAAGCAATATTGTGTGTGTATAAAATTATACTGCACATTAAATTGTGCATAAAATTATATACAAGATTATTGCATTATAGTTGTTATTAATAATAATCTGGAAATTCTTAATTCTTTTTTTATTTTTTTAGGAATAACAAAGAAACAAAAGCAACAATCAACCAAACACGAAACCTTCAGCATAATCATGAGAGCTTTTTTGAGGTGGGTTGTTTTTTGCCTTGACAAACTTTTCTCCCAGGAACCTGTGAGTACACAAACCCTTTTGTTCAACAACCAGCCAAAACTCTTCCAGTCACTTCTGGCTGAAGTCAGGATTTCTATTTCTGATCATGTGTGGTGCTGGCCAGACTCCTCTCAGCTCATGTGGCTGTTAGAGCACAGACACCTTTGAGAAGAGACAAAACTGAGTCCTAGTTCTTGTCTTCATATGACATTTTTAGAATTTGAATTTTAGCATTAGAATTTGCTGCTTCATCAGCAACTTGAGTACATTTCTGCCAGCTATAGCCAAACTTTGTCTCCTCTAGAACAACACCCTTATGAGTAATAACTAATTAATACTCAGCACACAAACAGCACAAGCTTTACCATCCACTGAAAAAATCTTTCTCTTTAGGATGGAAACAAGGTGCAACTAATAACTCACGTGGAAACTGCATGACAGTAGAAACAACTGTTTTCTGCACACAAACAGGGAACACTTCTACTTTTCCAAAGGTTTTTTTCTCTTTACTGAACATAAATATGCAAAGTCCAGGGAATTACAACTGTAGCTGGCTGAAATTACTTTTTGTTTATTTCTATTTTTTTTTTGTTTGGTTGGTTTTGTTTTTGTTTTGTGTTGTTATTTATAAAGCTGCTGGGATGTTTTGGTTTGTATTTTTTTTGTTTGGTTGGTTGGGGTTTCTTGTTATTGCAAATCAGAATGGATTATTTTTCAAAATTTCTCTTAAAATATCAAGGGCTGAAAATCCTTATTTAGAAACAAAATAGACTAAGAGCTGTGCACTGCAAGCCACTCTCTGTGGCCTGACAGCAGCTGCCCATAAGCTCACTAAACTCCACATACAAGCCATGACTAACAAGAGCAATGGGGATGACACAAGTGGCACCAGATGTGGTCCCAGTTTACTCAACAGCTTCCAGGTCTACCTTTTTTCCTGGATCTGGGGAAAAATTTCCCACCAAAATTACTGTAGGGTTAGTAATATTGGAGTTCTGTAGGCGAGAGGTCCTTCTTGGAGGAGGTGAACACAAAAGCTGGCAGGATTTGGGGCCATGCCCTGGGGAAGTCCCCATTCACAACCTGGAGTGGCTGAGCTCTCCAGAAACTGAGTCTACCCACTTCCAGCAGAACTTTTCTAAAAACAAAGACATTTCCTTTTAACTACTTGCTTTTGGCACACCGGGACTTTTTTGAGGTAAAACATTTCCAAATTGTAAATCCATCAGATAATTCCTCAGTTCCAAGTTCCTTGGTATCCAAGAAACATGATACAACCTTGGCTGGGAAGTGCAGTCAAAAGAACATCATCACCTATTGCCTTTCCTGCATACTTCCATGGCATACCTATTTTTCCCTGGATGAATCCCAAGCTAAGAAAAGTCTCTCTCCATGCTTAACAAAATCCAGTATTTAAGCTGTACAAGATACTGAGTGCAGGCCAGAAACATTACAGGTTCTTCTAAATAAGACATTATTATTCTTTACGGGAGGGAAAAAAAAAAAGGTCAGGTTCATCTCTGAAATTAAGAAATGTACTTACTGTTCCAAATTTTGAGTCAATATTCAGAGTTAGTTTATATATAAGGTTCTGCTGGAGTTTTACTGGCAATTGATACAATGCCAGAAGATACTAAATTCTCATTTTTAGTGAATGACCACTGCACTGAGCTGCCAACCATGAGTTTCCTCTATGATAACAAAGAGCTTGCCAGGATAACCCTCAGTAAAAAATGACGCTGGTAAATACACTGATTTAAAGATAATCAGCACAGCACTTCCATTGTTCACACATGGTTTCATTTTCTGGCCAGCAGAATATATTTTTTCTTGCCCAGCTTGTCCTTCCAACAAGGTATTCCAGTCTTTTTCCTGCTTTGGAAACAGAAAGTTCTATAATTCTGTGACTAAATCATGAATACAAATGCAATGTAGTTGGTCAGCTTGGTGCACTGGACACACACAAGAGCAGGATTTGTTGAGAAATGGTGATATGGCAGGTTTTGGAAATTATATAATAATTTTCTTCACCCATCCTTTTCCAAACTAACTCAATAAAATTAAAAAAAAAAAAAAGTAGGTCTACTTCCAATTGATTATTCCCTTTGAAATATCACCTTTCCCCATCAGTGTGGTGGTGTTAGTCCCAGTTTTCTGTGATTTGTCTCAATTGTGCCCTGGATTTGGGTTTCCCTTGATGGCTCTGTTCTTTTAGTGATGCTGTTCCTGACTGTTTTCAGAAGAATTTCTATTTCACACTTCATTTGCATGTTTTCCTCACTGCATAGGGAAAAAGAAAGCACAACTTTCCTTGTCTCCAGCTTCACAACAGAGCAAAAACCATTTTCCCATTTATTCCTATTCCCTCTCCCCCGCCGCTGAGCTGGAAATGTTGCTTCAGACATCCGTGTGCAGCAGTGTGGAAAACCAGGAGGAGAAACTCCAGCTGTGAATTTGGGAAAGTATGAGCAGGTAAAAGAGCAACAGGTAATACCTCTGTGGTTGCCCCATCCCTGGAAGTGTTCCACGACACCTTGGACAGGGCTTGGAGCAACCTGGTCTAGTGGAAGATGCCCCTGCCTGCAGCAGAGGGGTAGAATGAGATGATCTCTAAGGTCCCTTCCAGCTGAAACCATCCTGGCATCATGTGATCTCTGCTCTGAGAGAGATGTTGGTCCTTTTTTCTTCTGTTGGAATAACAGAAGTAGGAGAAGACAGAGCAGTTGAATCCCTGTAGATGGTGACCTGTGGGTCACATACCACAAGGACAGAAGCTATACAGGCTTCAGGTAAGGCATAATTTCATTTTTCAGCTCAAGTTGGTTTAAAATCTTTAAGTTTTACTTGCAGATTTGGGTAAGTACCTACTAAACTCCACCTTTTTAAATAGATAGTATTCATGAGTACTTTTGCCCTCATTGAGAAGAACTTCTTAAATCTCAAGTACAGACATGACAAAGTGACTCAAAAGAAGAGTTGGATGGTGGGGTTACCCCAATTATGTTGGGTTTACTCACCACTTGCAATTTTACCCTCTCTCTCCCTGCAAATGCTACAGAACACACTGAAAACTCAAAGGCAACGATCACTTTAGAAAAGTTGTGTTGTATGTTTAAAACCATCACCATCCTCATAGCCCCAGTTTCACTATTTGGGATCTCAGGGTCCTGCCCAGGAGATTTTACTCGTTACTTGTATTATATTAGCAAGAAAAGGCAGGCAAGAGCCCGCTCCACGTAGCACCCCTTGCTGAATTATAACCCAGTAACACAACCCCCAGCATTACACTGTCCCTCTTGGCCCTCATTACTGAGCACTCAGCATTCTCACCCCGCTTGTCTGGTCTTTAATAAGGAATAAAGTTGTTTGTTTATTTTATACCTATTTAACTTGTCGTTTAAGATTTGCAGAATGCCATCAATCTTTGCCTCAGTACATTGACCTCACTTTAATTGGTGGGGCACTAAATTCTGCACAGATGTTATTACTATGAATTTAACTTTATATAGCAAGAAATTCGGGGCTGCCATATGCTGTCCTTTATGAGTTTGCAGTTTGCAATGAATACCCATGACTAATGCTTTTGACCCAGGTAAGCCCGTGGTTATGGAAGGTAAAAAGTTTACTAAACTTTATTGCAGAGCCCTCAGTAATTTTACCAACAGCTAATGCACACATCTCCCCTGCCCCTGTGTCGATATGAAAATTTACTGAGCTCTTCTTAATATATCTGCCAACATCTACTGTCATTTGGGGACTCTCACGAGTCAGCCAAAATTTTCTAGATTCATAGATTGCATATCAGAGGGGATAAGATGATTTTCTCTGATATCCAGCATAAATTAAACATTTTTATGTTTTTTTCTAGTGGTTTCCAGTTGTGTTTTGGGGGTCGGGGTTTTTTGTTGAATAAATTGGGACAAAACTTCTCCGAAGGTTAGCCAGGTGCTGGAATTCAAATACATCTATTAAATCTGTGGTTTGAAATCCAGAGCTGGATCCTCTTTTGGGAAAGAAATGATTATATGATTAATACAATAATAAATAATGCTTCTTTCATAACTGTAAGTGCCTTGTTTCCAGAGCATGGACTTCCTGCCTCTGTATGGGGAACGTCCACTGCCATGGAAGGTGGGACTCCGTGTGGCAGAAGGAGCTCTGCCCTTCTCCTGGAATTATTTTTTAGGCCAGTGGTGAGCAGCCAACTTTTCTAAGGGTAGTTAAAGTAACTCCAAAGGCATAGACTAGTTTCCTGTAGATCTTTTTAGAAGGTAATGAGAAATGAAAGGCAAAACAGTAAATAGCAAATTACAAGGCCTGAAAGTCAGATTTAACCCACTCTGTATTAAACTGCTGACATCTGAGTGTGCTAGAAATGACTTAGCAGGGCAGCTCCAGGTCACATCCCACTCTGTAATATCCTGACTGCCACAACATCCACAAGGAAAAGCAACAGTATGTCCTGCCAGAAAACCACACTGACAACCAAAGGCATTAAAACTCTTTACCACGAACCCTTTTCCATGCAGCAACTATTAACTAACATGGTAAAACAAGAGCACAGAGAGGGGATATTTTGTGTTTCCGTTAATCAGTAACAGATTGAAGGTGAGCCAAGAGTAAATATCTGACAGTGGTAATATGTGAGTCCATTTGTTCAGCGCTGAATAACATTGTTCTGCTCAAATATCAATTAAAAAGGACCTAAGTGATAGCAAAGGAATACTGGTCCTGCATCATTAATTTTTTTGGTCAGCATTGCAAATGCTGATCCTATCACTGCTTCTTTTGAGTGTGCTAAACAGCAGGGAAGGGACATCCATCTCACCCTACAACCAGCATGCTCAACCAAGTAACACAAAATAAAAGTAGTACGAGGTAACAATGGAGTTCTTTGGGCATAAATCTTCCCACTTTTTCTTCTCACATAATCTTGTTCACTCTGCAAAGTGAAATACTTGAAAAGATGATTATAAAATCATAGAATGGCCCTGGTTGGAAGGCACCTTAAAGATCTCCTACTTCTAACTCCCCTGCCATGGACAGGGACACCTTTCACTAGACCAGGTTGCTCAGAGCTTCATCTAATCTGGTCATGAACACTTCCAGGGATGGGGAACCCATAACTTCTCTGGATAACCTATTCCAGTGCCTCACCACCTTCACATTCCCCCCTGTCCCTTCACCACCTGCCAATGTAAAATGTCCCTCTTCATCTTTCTTGTAGGCTCCTCACACACAACTGATGAGCAGTCAAGCCCTCTGCAGCTCACCTGATCTCAAGGTATAGCCTATAGAGGCTTTTTCATTCATTTTTGGAACAAAATTGAGCTTTTTTTTACCTCTACATAGGACAAACAGAGCTCAGACTCATAATGACCAGTGACAGAGTGCCCCCAGGACATCCTTAGCCAGTATTTGTACCACAGATCTGGAAAACCCACTGTGCCAGGAAACAGTTACCAGGACAGCACCAGAGACATGGCTCACTTGGAAAGACTTCACTACAGCTACAAAAAGCCTATCCAGGTGATATTCTGGCATTATTCACTGATTTAAATCAACTAATATTTTGATCTACTGCAACATTGATGTGGGTCTTTTTCACCATGATTTCAATTTATTTTTTTTTACTGCTGATTTGCTTTGTCTTAAAGATGTATATTTATTCTCACTAATTTCTTTCCAGAGTTAATAGTTCTAACTCTTGTGAAGTCAAGGATCAAATGTACCAAACTCTTCCGTTGAGTGAGGGATATTTATGCAGCACATGTGTTAACACAGGTTGAATTGAGCACAGGAGGAATTCAGGCCAATGTGAGTATGGTTTAGAAGACATTTTCTGATTTTTGGCCGAAGCAAATATCAAAACACACTCTTATGTGAAGCTATGGAATCTGAAGAGCATAATAAAAAGATAAAAGTACCTCGTTAAATTCCATTTCCTGTTTTGGGTTTACTGGATTTATCCTAAACCAAATTCTACATTCTGTCCTCCAGGCCTGATTATCTTCTTCCATGACTTCTTCCACCTAAAGAACAAAAAAAATGCATAAGTTCTCTCTTCCATTTTCACTGGTAGGGAATGAAATGTGAATTCACTGTCCATCTACAGCTGACAGAGGGTTTGGCATCTAAAACAGAGAAATCCAAGTCTCAGCTTCACTCTTGCCTGTGACATTTCGCTTGATCCCTGTTTCTACAGATACACTTGGGAGACACCACTGCACCAGGAAAGAGCAACTGCATTAAACTCAGCTCAGTGAAGGGAAGGGGAGAAGTGCCACACCCCAGAGGCAGCAGAATTGCTCCCTTCTATGAGAAAGGGCTTTATATATTTCCCAGTTCCTGGTGGAAGACAAGAGAGCAATTCTCTATTTTAGAGACGAGCTCATGACTGTCGGATTTTCACCATTATAATGTATACAAGCATAAATCAATAATGTTGAAACTACTGTTTTTGACTGTTTTTTGAGATGAAGTGGGCGAAAGCTGCTACCAGTGTCACGTGGACACAGGTTCCAGACAATGCCTTGAAAGAAAGGCCAGCAGAGATCTCTGCAGTTTCCATTTCAGACTTAAGTCCCTTTATTCCAAGTGAACATTTCGTTTGAACAAGAGACTCTAAGATTAGACTGAGAGGAAAGATTTTTTTGCCCCTCATTCCAGACAGAAGTAGAAAAGCATGAAAAATTAGGAAAAACTTTATGAATTGTCATCTAGCATAATCTTGCTAAATTTCATTCTACCCAACATAAGCAGGAGGCAACAAGGAGAACGTACATCTGAGTTTCTTAGCTGACACTTTTTAGCCATTAATATAACCCAGTCGAAGAGACAGCATGGTCTCAGGGTGCATCAGGTGAATTATTTCCAGAACAAAGTGGAAATATCCTGGTAGGGAGGGTTGGTAAAGCCTGCTCTGAAATCTAGTGTATGGTGAAGCTTAACTGAAATAAAACTTCAGTTTAGCTGAAGCTCCAAGAAAATGGGTTCAGTGTTAGGGAAACTATCAGTCTGCAAAGGGCAGGGAGGAGAAAACATTATTCCAGCTACAAAGAAAACTGAAGAGAGAACGGTAGGAAAAAGAAAAAGCAAGTGGGTTTAAATTAGTCATACATATATTTGCAATGCAAAGTAGGAGAAGGTCTTGCAGCAACAGAGAACTGAGGCTGTGCTGCCTCCTCATTACAGGAGTGGAGTCAGGAAATCTGACTTATTTCAAGATATAACTCGCCAAGTTTCCAAAAGGGATGAAGGGGAGTGCAGCAGCAGGTAGAGGCACCTGTAGATCAGAAGTTCTGCTCCAACCTTATGTCCATACCTCTACCCAGCCAGTTTCCTCTACCCCTACTAAAAACTTTGCTCACCCATCAGCAATCAAACAACAGCAAACTCACTGTCACAAAATGTATCACAAGCAGAGGCATAGGAAAAAAAAAAAAAAAGAAAATATTAATAAACACGAAGCACCACAAAGTTAAAGTTGCTGGTTAACGAGTAGTAATGTGTTTGCAGCAGCTCCTGTCTTCCCAGCAGCTCAGTTCACATCTACAGAGTCAGCTAATGAAACAGGAATTGGAGCCTTGCTCTTATGAGTCACTCTGCTTGGAAACCTTTACATATTTAAAAGAAATAAAAGCCCCAATCAAAAAAAACCCCATGTGTTAAAAGTATCTTAGCCAAGCATGTTATTTCTCTTAAATATACAACAAAACACGACTGTCCTCAAGGTAAATATCCTCTGTTTTATTACTTCAGATCACTTTTCTGTGCTGCAATCATGTCATTAGGATTGCAATTCCTGGCTCCAAAAGAAACAACCACCTAGCTATAAAATTCTGGTTTCCCAGTCTATTTTGAGGGGACAACCAGAGTTCAGTGGGTCTAAGCCCCCCCCCACTGAAACCGATGGCAGTGGGTTCAAGTCTCCCAGTCCATAGTGAGAAGACTTTTTTTTCTCTCAGCTGCAGTTTCTAACAGATGTTCAGGCAGCTCAGGTCTTTCTTACAAACTGAATTAGAGAGCTGTGTCAGGAAAAAGTGAGGACAGTCTGTGTCACCCATGGATGTACCAGCAGCACTTCAGCGGGTACCACCAGGGGTTTCTGTGTTTCTGGTGTTTAATTTTGAAGCCTAAAAAAAAAAATATAAAAAATGGGGGTGGGAACAAGGGAAGTTCCTTCCTTTGGCTTATAGGTGGAAAGGAATTTGAATAATAAATCACTGAGATCAGTCTTCTACAGGTCTTCATGAAGCCACCACAGTGACTCCAAAGATCTTATTGCTTATTAGCTTTTACTCTGAGATTTTGTACCTTACTGTGCAATAAATATCTTTGAGGATTAGAACTCAAGACCTCTGTTTTCAATATATTATAGCTAGAACAGGGCTAGGGTTTGGGAATTCCATATTGCATAGCATGTTGTAATATGTTATGTTTTATTTTGACTACCTCTGGAGCCAGGAGAGTTTCATCTGTCATGAGTAACTTCTGAAAAAAAAAATGGGACAGTGGAGACCAAAGAATAACAAAAGTTATTTCACACTGAGAGACCTCTCCCTATTAACAACATTCATCAATAATGGTAATAGCAAGTGGCAGCAAAACATAAATGTCCTTAAACCACCTTTATACATCTCTGCACTCTTTTACTGCCCCATCCTGCAGACAAGGTTTGGATCTCTCTTGTGGGAAGGCACCTCTGGGCCAACTATGTGAAAGGTACCATCCCAGGTGGTCCAGATGTGTGCAAAAGCTACATCAACAAGTGTTGAGCAACATGTCCATAGAGCAAATCAGTGTAGCATATCCCCAAGAGATGCTCAAAGCTACTGTAATCATTGGTACCACAGCTCATGCTGGGCTTGACAGACCTGACCTACCATGGACATGCAGACTAGGATTCCAATGACCCTTAAATAATAATTAATTTATTTATTCTCCCTTTAAGAACAAGATTTCAGAATAAGATGATACTTCAGACCCCTTTCTAGGTTATTTTTTAGCTCTCCACTGCACCTCTATATTTGCAGTGTTTCCTGAGGTCAAATCAGTGGCAGCTTTAATTGCACTTACAAGGAATGTTGCTAAAATGGGCACAAAGTCCTAAACTCAATGTTTTCTTCATTATTTTGCAACTTTGGGAGCCTGCCAACATCGTTGCGAGATTTGGCATGTGTTTACCTGGAAAGAATGAGGCTTAATATTTCATTTCAGCTTTGCAAGGTTTTCTCCTCCCCACCTCCCGCCAAAAAAAGAGCAAGCAAAGGAACCAGAAACACAGGCAAAGGGCAAGGTTGGTCTCTCTGATCTTGGTATGGGATCAACACAGCTCAACAAGATTCTGTGGAGCCCTCCTGGAAAGCAAGAGCAGCTCCACCACCAGTGGCTGCATCTTTACCAGCTGCTTCTCCACTCTCTGCAAATTTGGGTGCACAGGGGATATTTCTGCCTGCTCTTCCACCTAAGGCTGGTTTGGTAGGTCCTAGAATCATAGAATCTAATTAAGGTTGGAAAAGACTTTGAGATCATCAAGTCCAATCACTAAGAAGTGAGAGGCTTGTCACGCTTGGAGGTGTGAAATGCAAAGGCCAAGCTCGTAACCTCACCTGCAGCCTCGTGCCTTAAAACCAGATCTGTGTTTAACTCCTGCTTTAGACCATTAATACAGAAAATAACCCTCATACAGCTGTTGCTTGATGCTTGGAGTCCATGGATGACTTTGTGTTAAGTATTTTAATGTAAAATGTTTTAACAGCCTCCAAAAGGAGTGACAACAGAGGTTACCACCACCCATGTGCCATCAGAGCCACTGTCTGCCAATACCTTGGTAAGTCAAGGTCAGGTTGGACGAGGTTTGGAGAAGCCTGGTCTGATGGAAGGTGTGCCTGCCCATGGCAGAGGGTTGGTACAAGATGAGCTTTAAGGTCCCTTCCAACCCAAACCATCCTGTGATTCTGTGAAGCCGCATTTCTGCTTTTGGTCTGTGCCTGGGGCTGCTTAAACAAGGACTCCATTACAACCACATGAAAGTGAACATTTCCCTTTCACATGTTTAAAACAAGGGCTCTGTAGGGCTGGTTCCCCTGAGGAAAATCGTGACACTGGAGCTGGGTTTCCCACAGGCTGGGATGGTACTTACACAGCGAAGGTGTTGCAGGGAAGCAGGGCAGCTCCTTAACGTCCTTCCTGGGAATGAGCACCAGGAAAGGGATACCCACAGCGGTGCCAAGGATGCCTCCTCCATCAGGATGCTTCAGCTGTTGAGTAGAAGTGTTTTCCTGGTTAAATTCCTGAAGGTGTGCTTCCCCCGTCCGCAATGTCCAACTTTCTCTGTACAACCTGCAAAGACTCCCTAACTCCTATTTCAAGCTCCAGTAATCTACCAGGCCTACAATTTAAGCATAGCTATGTCAGAGCCCTTTTGTGGATCTGGCCTTCCCTCTGCAGCTGCCCCACTGAAAGGATTAAGCTATTTGGGAAATGAAGCACTGTTCACTGGGAATAAGGATGTCAGACACCGGTCCCAAAGAAGCGACGTCTCAGTATATTTTGGTTTAGTATTGTTATGTCAACGACACTGGTAGGAAATGGAAAAAGGTAAGAACTCTGTGAGGCGTGTAAAACAAGCATGGACAAGGCAATAGGAGTGTGACAGTGGGAGCTGGCTGCATATCAGCAGAGGGGCTGGCACTGCTGTCACCAGGGCTGGCAGAAAACATTCCCTATGGACCCGAAGCGCTTCCAGCCCTCCCAACACGAAGAGTTAAACTTTGCTGTTCACCTCAGCAGTATAAATCCGTAGCATTTTGACTGAATCCCATAAAAGTAAATCAGGGTAAGTGAGGCCAGACTGTGGCCTCACCATCCTGCAGACCAACGCTGAGGGAAAGGGATGGCGATAGCGGCGAGCAGCCCCCGCCACGCTGGGAGCCGAGCACAGAGTCAGCCAGGGAGCAGCTGGGAGGCAGCCAGATGGGCTATGAAAGGGGCACAGCCAGCACCTAAAAAAAAAAAAAAAATAGTTTTTTAATTGTAGGAAATTTTGCAAGGCATAAAGTTGAATTATTTTCATTTTTGCTCCGACAGCAGAAATGTAAATGCTGCCGTTTGCACAGAGAGGGGTTTTTTAAGTTGTTGTTGAGAGGCTGCACTTAAAAAGGGGCTGGTATTAATCATCTCTACGTCAGGCAAGTTTAAAGGGGTGCATCAACCAGTTCCTTGGAGCAGCTCGTGGGCAGGGGTCTATTTTGCTGGCTGGTGGTTTTTCAGAGCGGGTATCAAACGGGTCCACATGGCACGAACAGAACAGAGCTCCAGATGGGAGAGCAGTTCCCATCTTTTGCAGAGTAAATCTGCTGTTCGAGACTATATTCTATGACTGAAATTTTATACATCTGACTTTGTTGGAGCTGGGATCTCTCCCTTTGAAAATGTGCTACAATAATAATTGCATTTACCAGTTGCCAGTCCTCCTCTCAAAACCTCTCTTATTTTTTTCGTTCGGATTGTGAAATTAATTGTCTCTAGCTAATATAATTAAAAACAAACACTTCGGATTTCAACAGAGGGAAAGGGGAAGGGAGAGAGGAGGGGAAAAAAAAAAAAAAAAAAGGCAAGCAAACTGCAGCCCTGATTTTCTATTGACAACAAGAAAGCTCTGCCATCCCTGAACTGTTTAATTATTGAAATGAACTGTAACAGTACACTGGATTGTTGCCGAGGTCACCGAGTAGTACTGGATGTCAAGAGGAAAGCAGCAGCTCCGAGAGCCCTCCAACGCCCCAGGCTCCGGCTGCAATCCCACACACTTTTTCTCAGGCATCCAGGCTCTGATAGGTAGCCCGATAGCACGGCCGATTTGCTGGTATTACAGAGGTCCAACGGTGCTTGCTTGTTTTAAGACGAGCCAAACTATGCTCTGGTGACCACCGTGACGCTGTGATTCCCATGCCCTATCGCATTCCTCTTTCTCAGATCCCAGGCATTTTTTTTTTCCCCTACGTGCAGTCCAGGATGTAGACAAATGAATTCCAAGTGACCTATGTGGGGGTGGACTCTTTGGAAACAAACAACAAAAATAAGATATCTCCTGTCCTCACTTTTTCATTTGCTCGTTCCCTGGATACAGTTTATTCGTGGCAATGAAATACACATTGTGTCTCAGGAGTTAGATCCAGCAGCAACATCTTTACCACCCCCTAACCTTGGTTTTTTTTTTTTTCTCCTTTTCTTTTTTTTTTTTTCCTTTTCTTTGCTTTTCCTGATTTCCTATTTCAGCTTTTACAAAAGACATCTTGTTTAACATTATCTGCTCTTTTGGAAGTCAGTCTGCCCTTTAAAGCCTATCATATCAAGGCTTGCTATTGATTTAAACAATGTTTTTTTTCCTGGAAAAAGTTTAGGAAGCTGGAAGTTTTGTAAAAAATTCTTGTACATATCTTCACTGGCAGGAGGATCTGCTGGACGAATAATCACTGTGTTTGCAGGGAAAGGGAAAAACTTCTTTTGAATCTTTCACAGTGAAGAAAATCCTGTAGACACAAAAACTGCTGAAAAGAAATAAAACTGCAGTTGGGGAACAGACAATAAACATTTCAGATTGCTTTATGGCACACTATTACAGGCAACTATCTTGCTTAAGTAGGCATAACATTTTTCACAGTATATATTTAGGGGGTTTTTATGGTGTGGATTAACAGCAGAAAAACATAGCTCTTAAAGGGAGGGGAGAAATAATTTCTGCCACTCCAGTGGCCTGATAGGTAGCAAAAAATCTTTTAGAATGGCCTGAGGAATGCACTGCACGGTCAAACAGGAACAGCCTCCAGCCTCCCCTGGTGCTCACATGGACTGCACACACAACTCACCAATGGGGAAAGCCAGGAATGACCCTTGGGACCAACTGTGGCCCTGCAGGCACCGGGGTGGCTGCACTGGAGCCCAAGACTGTTGCTGGGGCACCAATGGAAGATGCAGCTCTGCAGTCTGGCGAGAGCAGCACTGGGAGGATGTTTCTGCTGTCAGACATCGCTCCTCTCCCACCACCGGCACACTTGGAGCATCCATGAGCCAACTGGCAGCAGCCCCTTGTTCTCACTATCGGAATCAGCCTGCCTTCCTCACTGAATTCCCTGCCTGATTTTAGAGCCAGACATCATCAGGCTGTCTGGGGCCACCGCAGCCCCTCCATGGACCTCAGCTGTCCCCTGGAGTGGTTCTCAAGGACAGCAAGTTGTGCAGTGACATCTCCTCCCAGGCTGCCAAGTCCTGCCAGCTTAGAACAATGGAACAGAGAATAAAGGGAAAAGAACAGTCCACAATAATGCATCCAGCATTGTGCTGGAGTCCCTATGGCTTCGTTAAAATTAGTGACATCCTTCAGTCCCGGGTGCACCGGAGCTCTCCTGCCTCTGCACAGAGCAGAGCCCAACCCTGCAGAATCCTGCCTGGCACAGGGATCTCAGCACTTCTGCTCTGCCCCTTGGAGGCACGACAGGCAGAGGGAGGGGGTTTGCCAGTTCATAGAGTCCTAGAATGGTTGGGATTGGAAGGGACCTTAGAGATCTAATCCAATTCCTTTGCTGTGGAGAGGATTACCTCCCACTATCCCAGGTTGCTCCAAGCCCCATCCAACTGGGCCTTGAACACTTCCAGGGATGGGGCAGCCACAGCTTCTCTGGGCAACCTGTGCCAGGGCCTCACCACCCTCATGGTCAATAACTTCCTCCTAACATCTAATCTCACCCTGCCCTCTGTCAGTTTAAAACCATTCCCCCCCTTGTCCCATCACTCCATGCCCATGTGAAAAATCGCTCTCCAAATATTTAGCTAAATTTTTAGCAGTCTAAAGGAAATTAAAGCAAACTGATTTTTATTATTCCCTGTGGTACAACAACTTGCACTGTTCCTGAGTTTACTTTTACCTCCCTGCAAATGTACACTATTTACCCCAGATGCTCCCACAAGTGGCTGGGTCCTCCTGGGTATGGGGGGAACAAAACCTTCCTTGGAATACTCAAAGTTTCCACAGAGAAAGAGGATCTAATCTCTTTGCAAACTATGTGCATTGAAGTAAGTAATTTAACAGTTCATTCCCCCAGGTAGCCAGTGACCACTGTATGTCCACGTTATTTAATTTGACAGTTAACCTTTGGAAGGCTGGTAGTCATTTCAGATTAAAAATTAGTAAGCAATTTCCTTCTGGTTAATTTTTATTTTTATTTGTTAGTTTTTCCATATATTTCTGGTGGTCACCTCATCTACTAAATTTGTTCGTCCTTTTCAATGCATCACTTGGTGAGTCAGAGGTGGAGGGAGGAGGAAGAGTTGCTAAGAAATTGGAAAACATTATTTAAGTAGGTAAGATTAAGTGTTTGTGCCATAGTTTACAATTATAATAAAATAAATCTAGAGACTATTTCATGTATGAGAGCATGTGCATTAGAAAACATATTTCTATAACAGATAACCATCTTCTGAACACTAGAATGCTGGTAATTTGTCAGTTTTTCTTTTAATTAAAACTGTGAATATAGTTCATGCTCTGTTTGATTCAGTGTCAACATTTTGGATGGGGGCTAAAAGTGATTTCCTCTTAAATCTGTTGCATTTCTCAGGACAACTGATGAAGTGTGCCTTAACATTAAGCTCATGAACCCATGAGGTTTGCTTGTTTCAAGATCAGTAAATCAACAGATATTAGAGTAATAGCCCCAAGAAGGCTCTAGACTTCTGTAAACGCTCTCTTTACCAAAACTGCATCCATTTTTCCTCCCAGACAACCTGTTTTAATTCATTGCATCGTTATCAAGTTGGTCCACTGCACAATGAATTAAAATTATACTAGTTAGAAGTTTCATTCTAAATATTTTTCTCAATACAACTCATGAAACATTCAAAGTGTTTAAACTTTTTTGTGTCTTAACAACAGAAAAATCTGTCTAGTCTTTCTCTATTTTTTTTTATTTATTTATTTTTTAATTTTCAGTCTTCCTCTTTGAAAATACGGAACCCTGTATGAGTTAAGGGTATGTATCCCAAAGTATTATTAAGAATCAACCAGGTCAAGGCTCCAGCAACACCTCTTCCAGGGCAAGTGCAACCGGTTTTGACCCTCCTTAAATTATGTCAGCCTCTCAAAATATAATCACTGTAAGAAAAGAGCTAATTCAAAGCACTTATATGCAATTTAAAGTCAGAAACCACCAAGAAGTATCTGCTGGGTTACGGCTCATGCACCACTCAGGTGGTCTGTTCCTGCCCCTTCCCACCAGTTCACACTGCAGTGGGTACAATATCCAGGTGTGGCCTCAAAATCTGCCCAACCTGCACAAAATCTAAGTGGATTTACACAGAGTGGGGGAAAAAGGGTTTGGATAGAAGATCCTTTGTTAGGGGAGTGATTATCATTGGCTTATAAGAGTCTCTCCAACTCAGCTTGTTCCCCATGTAACACAGCAGAAACCACTGTGAAAGTTTCCTAAGGAAGATCATTGAATCATGGAATGATTTTGGTTGGAAGGGACCTTAAAGATCATCTCATTCCACCCCCTACCATGGGCAGGGACACCTTCTGCTATCCCAGGTTGCTCCAAGCCCCGTCCAACCTGGCCTTGGACACTTCCAGGGATGGGGCAGCCACAGCTTCCCCGGGCAACCTGTGCCAGGGCCTCACCACCCTCACAGTAAAGAATTCCTTCCATATATCTAACCCGAATTTCTCCCCTTTCAGTTTGAACCCAACCCTCCTTTTCCTGTCACTGCAATTCCTGATGAAAAGTCCCAGCTGTCAGTGAGTTCAGAGCCCCAGCCCTCAAGCCTAACTCAACAAGCTCATTCCACCGCAGTAACACACAGAAAAGGAGCTCAAACTGGGGCTCCTCCAGGGAGGACTGGGAAAAGCTTATTTCAGCAGCCACCAGAGCTGAGTACATTTGCTGCAATGGCTGAGGAGGAGGATGAGGATGCTCTGTGCCAGCACCAGTGTGGGTGCTCTCAATGTAGGTGCAGAAGCAAAGGCCAATGTGTTCCTCCTGTGTAAATGTGAATGCATGAGTAAATTTTTTTGCTGTGAAGAGGATGTCCACAGAATATAATATCTATTTGGTATTACAGGCTGCATGCATTTCTATGCCTTCATTCCAGGCTCATCTCCTGCTCCCTCACCACTGCAAAGCTGTGTTAAGTCACATAGAGAGGGGAAATAACCATTATATTTCTTAAAAACACTCATAACTTACCATATTTAGCTCCAAGCTCCAGTTGCTTCTACCTTGCCTATTTTAATAAATACTCATGGCACTCAATAAAATTAAAACATCAGTGAACAAAACAGATCCATATGAATTTTTCCCCAGGGACTAGGAATGGAGAGGAAGCACATCTGGTACAGGAGAGTCATGTTGCTAACTATGCTCAACTGCCCCACTGATAGGTGAGTACAGTGATAATCTAATTTATCTGTAATGTACCTGAATGCTTCTTGGATCAAAGCCTGGGAAAGGCAAAGGAAAAGACTGAAAAGTGAGGAAGTCCACTCAGAAAAGATGGTAGCTTTCAAATGTGTATTGTAATCACCATGGCAGTGAGAAAGAGCTCGTGGGTGATTCCCTGGGAATTACCTTAAGACAAACACAGTGAGAATTACTTTGGAGAGGATGTGGGGAAAAGCACACCATGAGAAAGAGGAGCAGATGCATCTTGAGTGTTCACTATTCCTCATGCCTCTAACTTCACATGCCCTTTACACAGCCTTCCACTAATTTTTTTCTCCACTGATAATCTATAGAACCCAATTACACAAAGTTTCAAAAAAAAAAAAAAAAAGAGAAATCCTTCCATGAAACCCATAATGCTGATATCTGAGTCACGAGCACAGCTAATGTAATCTAACACATATTGCGGGAACCTACTGCACACAGATATTACCAATTAGCACATGATTTTAACAATCAACATTCATGCAATTAATAGAACACTTCATATTCCTTCTAATTTTGAGCTCTGCATGAGCATATGTTATCATGACGGAATGTGGGATCATTTATTTATACTGGAAGCAAGGCATCACATAGAAAGCCTGAAAGTTAGTCTGAAAGTGAAAAGGGCTCAGTTTTGCATTGAGAAAAGAATATTATTAGGCTGATTTCTAAAAGTTGAGCTGAGTCCTTACCTTCTTGTTGATCCTTGCTGTTAGTGAACTTCTGGAGAGGAGGCTGTGCCTAGGTTATTGGACTGGGGAATACAACAACCAGTTCATCAACAAGCACTTCTCTCTAAAATTGAGAAATACAACATAATTAAAATTTAAAAAAAAATAAGCATGTTTTGCTTAGATATTTTTCATATATATATTCAGAGATAATCGTAGCTGAGTACCTTTTTTTCCATAACATATTTATATTATACTTTATTGTAAGCAGGGAAGAATTATTATATTCGAATTACTATAGTTATAGAACAGATGAAGAGCTGAGGTGTACAGAGATAAAACCCAGACACCCACACATTTAGCCACTCATTTTTGCTGAATTCCAAAGGATTTGGGCATGTGCTACCACCAGGATCCAGTCCTATCTATTTTCCTGACAGCAGAGGAAGCAGGAGCCAAATACCTGTTTCCCAGAGTCCCAGTGGTTGCCAGCCCACCTTCCCTGTTTCTCTCTTCTTGCTCTTCAGTCTTAACATCAGTAAGCAATGAAACATTATATTAATTACTGAAGTCATAGGTGTGTTTCTGGTTTAATTGTGAGACAAGATGCTTACTGAGAAGGTGTTTTCTACATGTAGACTGCAAGGACTCACATTGCTCTGCCACAGTGGCTGGAGCTGCTACATTCCCCATCTATGGTCAAGCAGGAAAACTTCAAAACACAGGAGTTGTGTGAGCCTTCACTCCAGAACATCCTCACATCTTCATCCGCCTTGTTACAGAGATGTCCCACACATGGTCCCTACAACTGAAGACATTCCAGAGGGCCTTCACAGCCAAGCACATCCTTCAGGAGCTCCTCCTGTGAGCTTGAGCACACAGATGTGCCATGCCAGCACCCCACCATACTGACTTTCACTTCAGTTCAGAACATACCTCCTCTAATCCTGCTCTCAATAGATTTTGGGGAATGTGACAAGAGTTGCTGCCATCAGGGAGTCCCCTTCCTCTTGCAAAGTGGCAGTGGGGGTGATGTCAGATGGGACTTCTGGTAGCAGGAACAACCTCCCTTCTTC
Organism: Manacus vitellinus; assembly: GCF_001715985.3. Taxonomy (NCBI): domain Eukaryota; kingdom Metazoa; phylum Chordata; class Aves; order Passeriformes; family Pipridae; genus Manacus; species Manacus vitellinus. The sequence goes on from NW_021940560.1 coordinate 3,335,697, forward strand.
CAGCTGCATGGTGCCTGTCCCCTCCTTGCCTTTCCAACAGGTTAGGAACAGCATTAGTTTCCCTTAGGCTCCTGCTTCAGGAACAGCTCTAAGCCCCAGCATCAGGGCTCTGTTGGTGCAGGGAATTCTGCTCCGGCAGCAGGTACCGAAGCAGCTGTAGAGCTGCAGATGCAGACTCTAAATCATTGTGTCTTTTCCTCTTTCAGGACAAGCTCCTGAGAGAATTTGGTTTACCACACATCTGACACGTATTTATGTGCTGCAGAACAGGAGAAAAGTAGCAATTCTCTGGGTATGACTGTATTTCTCAAAAGTGTCAGAGGAGTATTTATGTCCCCTGTTGCTGTCTCCCCCCTCGAGGGAGCTTTCACAGAAGCATCACCTTTTGGGCTGCTGCTGTTTCAAACGAGAATAAATTACAGCAATCTACAGGTGACTAAAGAAAAGGGAGATTTCACCTGTTACTGCACCTCTTGTATTTATCTCAAGAGCTCCTCAAGCCAATATTGGTAAACAGGGGAGTAAACACTCTCCTAAAGTCAGTGTGTGCTTGTGAAACATGTACACTTGGAAATAAGTCTGCAGTTCAGTCAGTTTGGATTTCCATGATGACCAGAGGAGATGCACAACTACAGACAAATAAGAGGGGAAAAAAAAGGAAGGTCTCAGACTCAGTTTGCCCGAGGTAACTTCAGCAAAGGTAATAGAGCAGCACCAGTGTCACTGGTAAACTAACCGTAATGGCTTTTTACACTGACTAAATACGTTAGCAATGGCCTTCCTGCCAAAAAGAAATCAAGACATACCTTTTTCCACCAGTATCTACAGTAAACTTGTATTTTTCTTAAGCATTATTTTTATTGAAGGCTTTACTGCACAAAGAATCCAGGGGGAACAGAAAATCATATAACGGTGCAGGTTGGGGAATTCTCTAAAAATATGTAACCATGGCACCCTTGTCATTACCAATCAAGTATTCTTGATAAAAAGTAAAGTAATTAGCCTTTGAGAGGAGCATAAAGCTAATTAAAAATGACAACTTAGTCATCTCAACAAACAACAGCAAAGAACCAGTCCAGAGTTCTAACAATAGCACAAAGTGATAACCTGACCTGCCACAACAATTTGCCTTCAACCCCTTAAAAGAAACCACAGTTCATGAGAGTGAAACTTTGATAACCTTTTCCTTTGTTGTAAAATTTACATTTGTTTCATTTACCACCCAATCTTCCTGTTTGTTCTCTGAGTTTCTTCATCTTTTTCTAAGGCTTTTTCCCCCTCTCAGCAATTTTTATAAATCAACTGATGGAAACTCCTGTAGTCTCCAAAAAGGAGATGACAAAATGCAAAGTATGAACATATGCATTTTCAAAAAGATTTACAAGTTGCAAATAAGTTTAGTCTCATAACAAAGTTGCTTGTTCAGAATTTATAATTAATAACCAGAAACAAAAAGAAACCACTGGTCTCTTACTTATGTAGCAACTGGACTTCTGTCCTCCTGTAGATTTTAATTACAAGGTTTTTATTAATGGAATAAGAATGAATATTTTTCTTTTCTTGCCATCAAAAAATCCTTGAAGAGGCCACATTATCAGAAAGTTATCAAAATTACCAACATTTTAATAGCAGGTATATTTACTCATGTTGCAGGTATTGAAGAAAACAAATTACTCTTTTCTCATAGAATCATAGAATGGTTTGGGTTTGGAGGAAATGTGAAGATCAAGTTCCACCTCCTACCATGGGCAGGGACACCTTCCACTAGCCCAGGTTGCTCCAAGCCCCATCCAACCTGGCCTTGGACACTTCCAGGGATCCAGGGGCAGCCACAGCTTCTCTGGGCAACCTGTGCCAGGGCCTCACCACCCTCACAGTCAAGAATTTCTTCTGTTTATCCAATCTAACCATGCCCTCTATCAATGTGAAGCCACTCCCCCTTGTCCTGTCACTCCAGGCCCTTGTCCCCAGTCCCTCTCCAGCTCTCTTGGAGCCCCTTTAGGCACTGGAAAATGCTTCTCTTTTCAAATCACCAGATTCTAATAAATATTTCCTAACATAGATATACATGTGTATTATATTATGTATATAATTAAATACTCTAAGCACAGTCAGCAACCCATGGCACTACATTCCTTAAAGCTGAAAGCTCATTCGCTTTAAGAATTAGAATAATAGAATCACAGAATCATTAAGGTTAGAAATAACCTCTAAGTTCATCAAGTTCAATCATTAACCTAATAGTGCAGAACTGTCCTAATCTAAGGTGTGTGCACACAGTTGAGTCTCCATGAAGTTTTGGTGCAGCCTCTGAACTCATACTCACAGGTTTAGATTTTGAAAGGATGAATCAATGCTGTCATGGGCCAACCCCAAGTACTGGTTCCTCAACAGGTCCTGCTGAGTGATGCTGATGCTTCACCACACTCATATATCTTCTTCAAGCACACAGGAAACACAGGTTTGATCCTCAGGACAAGGATTGACTGGAAAAGGAAAAGAAGTAGGAGAGATGGGTAAGTTTTGAGTGTCCCATGCTAATCTTTGACCATAGTTTCAGTTCCTCCTTGCTAGGAAAGAACAGAATAATGACTTAGAGAAGGCCTTAGGCTGTTGAAACACAACACATTGGAAGCACTTTGTGAAACAAAATGATTGCAAAGCAATAAGAAGTGAAAACTTAAGCTCCTTTGACTTACAGTATATATGAATACATGAGTTGGTAAAACACTTACAGATGTGTATCTAGACCAAATAAAAAGACCTTGTAGAGACAGAGAAAGTATGTATCTGCTCATGCTGCACCTCTCCCACTCACGGGAAAGCTGGAGGCAGAAACAAAATGTTTGCTTAGATTTTGAACAAATGTTGGATGAAAGGAGATTCTGAGCAACCGTGAACTGGATAAAGACCTTGATCCTGCTCTGTAATGCATGGTAAGACAGTTCACCAAGGCCAGCTCTGGCTTAGGAAAGTGAGTCTCCCTGAGCCTTCCCCGCAGCCGGTGGAGGGACGGATCATCCATCCTCAGCTACAGTAAACAGGCATCGTTCCACTCCAATCCATGGAAGCAAACCAACATATACAGGCTGAACATCTTAGGCTGGGATCCCAAATCTACAGATCTGCACCTCTTAATAATTCTTCACATGCCAAACGTAACAACACTGGACAACCTTTCTGAGCTCTGATTTACAGGCTTTTCATTGAAAACCTTTTCAGCGTCAAATGCTCCTGCAGCTGAATTCTGTGCCATGAATTTGATGCGATTTTGGGCTTTTCCAGTTTGTTTTTTCAATTCTTTAAAGTGTTTTCCCAAACATATTTATAAAGTTTTGCTTATGGTTCACATGATGCTTTCTCCAAAAAAGCTTTTAAGGGCCTTCAAGGAAACACAGTTTCTTTTTGTATGCCCGCAGGACAAGCAGGTGTTTTGATCTCAGGCTCGTATGTTATAGGACATCAGGGAAGACAAGAGAAGTGCTGCTTTTCTCTTCCTTTTTTGCTTTCCCCAAGCAAAAATTAAACTTTTACAAGGGATGAGGTAGTAATCTGCAACACCTGCAAAGTGCAAGCATCTACTTGATCTTTTGACACACCATTTCCTTATGTAGGGATGGTGGAGATGAAAATGAGATATTTGTCTCATAAGAAAAGCAGAAGAGAGTGAAATCTCCACCTTTGTACCTCTCTTCAGACCTACAGGCTCTTAAACTTAATTCCACGTTTAACCTGGAGAAAGAAATGGAAAAAATACTCTGTAAGGAACAAGATGGTGTTGGCAGTGGAGTGGATTCAGTGAACTAGTCATTCTTTGTCCACCTCTGAATTCTTTGATACTATTCATGAAAAGGAAACAAAAATGATGGACTGTTCCAAAAAAATTGTTACCACAAACTAGCAGTAAACATCAGAATTGGCAAATGCTCCTTTAAGAATTAAATGGCTCATGCAGGCAGGGAGAGGACTAATAACATACCTTTCCTGGTCCTGGGCTGTGTTTATTTTCCATATTTATTTAAAGGCAAATCAAAATACTTTTAAGCAAGTCGGCTGGTTCCAAATTTAGGAACAATTGAACAAAGAGGAATCTGCTAATTCCAGATGGAGTGCATATAGTCCCTTGGCACTTATTACTTACCAAATGTTTTGCAAAGCAAACACATGACCTAAAAGATTTTGTGAGTGTGGGGTCCTCAAAAAGCTTTTAAGAAGTCATGTATTTCTAACCGTATTTACTTTACCCACACACAAAAACCCACTTCGTTTTCCTTTCGTGTTTTTTTTTTTTCTTTTTAAGCAGACAATGCTCCCTTTAAAGACTATTTATGGATAATTCAGTTATCCCATAAGGGCAGGAGCTCTAAAGGTGTCTCCTTTGAAAGGCTTCAGCTGTGGAGCATCTGCTCCCTGAGTGAGGGCCACCTTCTCTGGCACCACAGTGGGTGCAGGTGTTTTCCTAAAGTGGGATCCTGCACAGGAAATGGGCACCCACAGATGGCTCCTCATCTCAAAGATGCTAAATACTTTTCTGTTGTGTTTTGTTGCCTTTTTTTTTTTCTCTTCTTTTAAATCTGCTCCTCTGCACATAACCAAGTTGTCCACCAACATCCTTCACAGGGATGCCAAGCCACCGTCAAAACACACCTCCAGGCAAATTAATATTGATTTATCTGTGTGCATTTCATATTTATTACTGAGGTGTTTTAAATTAATTTCTTAGGAAAATGAACCTAATGAATGCAACTAGGAATTTTTTAGTGAGTATTATATTCCATTATTATAATTGTTTCCTTCCCAAATTAAATACTTCGGGGGAAGAATAAAGTAGAAGAAATTCTTAATTTTGAGGCAGTTTGATCAGTCAGTCAGTTTTCAGCAGCTCTCCCACCCCAAGAGCACAGAATTGGCAGTGATATTCCCTTCTGTGCCTTTCCCAAGCTGCCATAGCTAGTGCACAGTGGCTTATGTGGGTCCATGAAGGCAACAAGCCTAACCTGTGTGGGAGTGAGAGATGCTTTGGGAGATCTTCACTAAATCCCTTCAGTTTGAGAGGGTGGAAAGGTTCCACTTCTGTTCCAGGTGACAGTTTTCATAAAACAGACTATAAACATTTCTGCTGGAGTGATGAGCCCTGTCCTGCAAAAAGGGCATAACCAAAGGGAGCAGAGAAAAACATTTAATAAATATTTACTTATCAATTGAGGTGTTTTTTTTTCTATTCGCACTTTCAACATCCAAATAACGTTTTTTTTTCTTAAAAATCAAGCCTCTTCCAAGGTTCTCAAAGGAAAAAAAGTCTTAAGAGAGTGAGTTGTGACTAAAAGAGACTGAAAAAAGAAAAAACTTTTCATGATAGTATAAACAGGTAAATGTAATTTAGCCTTGAGTTTTCACGAGTGATATCTCTTCCCTTTAAGCTTTTTAATCTTGCCTTTTTCCCTCTAACTCTTATTTTAATAACCTTACCCCCAGGTACGCTGTAATCCTTTCCTTTTGGACTTCCATGGGTGTTATTTTTTTCATAGCCACAGACTCAAGCCAGAAAAAAAACCGAGGGCAAATGTTATTATTTCAATTCAAGTATCTACAAGGTGAAATTTATCTGCTGACAAAGACTCTCCTTGTTCAGAAACTCTTCTCTAACTGTGTGGAGTGTGATAGTCCCTAAAGTTTTACTGCTCCTGGCATTTCCCTGCAAATCCATAAGCTGCACCAGCAAACTCAGCCGAACACGTTATTTTACATTTTTAACTGAAATGCTTTTTGTTTTTATTTTAATGAATCCCCTAACTCCGAGTTTAATTAAACTCATGTTTTTTAATTAATTACCAGCAAATGCAAATTAAGCAAACTACACAAACTTGTGTTCACCGTTCACTGATAGATACGTGGGTTTGGAGGTTTTTTTTTAATCCTGAAGTGTCAGGATTTAAAAATCTGAAAGTCTTGAGGGTTACAACCCAAAAATTATTTTCACTCGGGGCTTTATGAGGATATCTCAGTACTCTATGTCAGGGAGCTCGGCTGCTTAAAGGAACAGAAAGCAAACTGCAGCTTCTTTAGCTTTACCCATGTAATTCTTGCTAAACAAAAGTAAAACTCAGCAGATTTAGGCCTGTGCATACATCATTCTAAGAGAAAAGTAGAATACAAGAATTTCTCAGTGATAGTTATGCTTAACTGCCCTAAATGCTGACAAATACAGATAGGGAGTCAATAAGTGCTCTCTCAGGTTATGTAAGTTCAGCTGCTATAGAAATCCTAAATGAGGGACAAGAGTTCAAGCAACAAACTCAAAAGCTCTGAAAAACAGGAACCTCAAATCTAAGACATGTAATGCAATCATGTTTAAAACTCAAAAACTCTCTCCCTCTCTCCTGTGTGGACAATAAACAGTTTAATTCCCTTTTTTTTTTTGTTTTTACTATGTAAGTATTATTTTCAGGAGCAAATATTTCAAGATCTCATGAAATATTACCCTGAAGAGTTGCTCAGAAATTTCTTAGCTTATATGATCACTTTTTTTCACCTTAAACCACTGCAAAAAACAGCCTGTCTCTAATACATAGGATTATTTAAATTATTAAAACAAGCAGCCAGGAATATTTGCTTCTGCTCCCTTCCTAGGGTTGACAGGGATGAATTTGGCAATGTCCACATGTCTAGTTCAGCTCGATCTCACAGTCCCAGGATGACCTGAATCCACACACAGAGGTCTCGAGCTTGCTTAAAGCCTAAAGCCCAGTGCTTGAGCTTTGGCCCCCCTGGATCCCAGCCCAGCATCCTGGCCTTCTGCACCCTGGACATGAATTAAAGCCAGCACTGGAGTGCTCAGCAAAGAGGTCCCCTGGACACTGTATTTTCCCCTAAATCAGCAGGTAAAGGTTGTTTTTCCTGCGTGGCAAAGGAATTTCTTATTTGCAGCAGAACTACATAACTATGGAAAATATATTCTGCAACTGTTTGCACTTTTTTTACAGTCATTTTTATATTATATAGCTATTTATATAGCTATATATTTATATATTTTATATATTTTCATAAATTATATATATATACACACACAAACACCTGTCTATGTACAAACTTATAGAACCTCTTCTACTTCTCCCTCCCTCAAAATACCAGGCAAATTTCTCCACCATTTATCATGGGTTGGATGGAAAGAGCAGGTCAAAGGGCTGACAGTAAACCATCTTTACCTCCATAACAGGATTTTCTGCCCCATAAGATGCAAAATGGGAATGCACAAATTTGTGGTGCTTCTTTCCCCAGTAAAAGGGCAAATAAACAGTTTGAAAGGGAAATTTATAGCTTTGAGACCTGCCTATATGGATAACTTTTGGGCTAGTGGGAGTTTTTCCAGCTCTCTGTCCCTCTGTTTCCCCAGATGAAAAATGGGAATAAGCCAACCCTAACGATCTTATGCAAAAATTTAATTATGCTTAGCTTATCTAATTGATGTATTTTGAGGATGTTGGCTAAGAGATGTCATATGCACAAAGCTATTTGTTGTGTTTAAAGATATTTGTGCTCCCATCCTTGGGAAAATTCCTCACGTTCCCTGTCCTGCTGCACTTAAAAATGATCCTATCTTGATTGTGTTCCAGTCGCCCAGTGTCAAAAATAATCAGGAATAGGAAAGATAAAATGCAAGAAGAACGCTGTGATTCCAATGACTCCTCCTTCCACTGCTTGTCCAGTCTAAACACATGCAATCCTTTGGAAATAATAAATAAATAAATGAAAGAGCAGGGCAGTGTCCAGTTGTTCACTCATGTCCTGAGCAGTTCCTGCAGTACCACAGTCCACAGGCAATCATGTGAGAATTATAACCAGAATTTCGTGGCTTGAGAAAGTCCTTAAAATATCCCACATCCTCCCCAGACGAACATTTTAAAAAGCAAGGAAATGAAGATATTCCCTCTTTAGCTTTTTCCCAGTTTCCTTCCAGCCCTCAGGTTGGTGAGAGGTGTGGGGGATGCCCCCGTGGCACCCGAGGTGTGCGGGAACCCGGGCTCTCACCCAGCCAGCCCCCATCCAAACCAGCTTCGGCAAGAAGGGGTTTTCCTTCCTTAAGAAATATTGCAAACAGAAGATTCCCATGTTTGAAAGGTCAGAGGAAAAAAAATATAATGCACTCATGAAGAGACAACCTCATTAATCCTGTTGTTCTTGGCCCAGTCAATAGAAGAAACATAAATGCTGTCAACACTGCGCTGCTAGATAAAGGATAAAAAGTGGGAATGCAATGTTTTACTGCAAGGACTGTTCTTATGGTTTGAGAACATTTCTGGAAATAACCTGAGCTGAGAAAATGTTCCCTAGGAGGAATACATTCTGTGGGAAACTGTGTGGAAGATAAAGTTTGGTCAGTGACCTTCTCACTATCCTCTAATCACGCAGCACACACTGCTCCAAAGAGGAAAAAAAGGGGATACTGTGCAGCTAGAGACACTTTACCTTCTCTACATTACACGAACTGAAGTGGAAAACACAAGAGTATCATAAATCTCTATTTCATGCTTTCGGATACTGTAGTGAAACAATAATCTACTGTAACTCACCGGGAAAAAAAAAATGTGACTTTTGGTTTAGGGCGCTTTAATAACACCAACCCCGATACACCTTCAGTGAGCATAAAAACAAATGACTGGAAGTTGCTAAAAGGGGAACGTGCCTTTTCCTCTGTGCAACATTAGAAACAGAGAAAGATCATCACATTTCTCATCCAAAGCAGGGATGACAGAGAGGAGGAAGGCGCGAGGCTACCTCTCCCGTGCAGGCGGTTGCCAGGGACGAGGCAGAAAAGCTCAGTTTAAATACTTGCACGTTAATGCAGCAGCAGCAGCAGCAGCATTCAGATACTGTATCTGTACAGACAGAGAGAGTAAATATTGGCTTATGTGGTTACTCCTGGGAAGATTAGGGAGACATCAAATATGGATGTCCCTAGCGCTCGGCACGCAGGGAGGGTATTGGAAAACTCCCACCTTTAGATATTTGTGGGGAATATCACTTTTTCCCTTCTCTTTTATTTTTTATTTGTCCTTTAAAACCAGAATTACTGTAATTACTGTCTCTAAAAGGTGGTTATTTGAAGACTGGTGTTACACGCACAGAAATGTCAAAGCTTTTTTGGTTTCTGCAGCACGAATCTCAGGAATACAGTGTGATCTTCCTGAAATGGCATTACTGGGGTAATGCCACAGCACAGAAGTTGGGTAAATATTTTCCTTGTGCTCATCAGTTGCTGGCTGTTGACAAATACACTACCTAGAGCAGTAATGCAGGGTAATGATGTCATTACTGGGGGATAAGCATCGCAGGCCCGTAGCTCTTGCAAAATAGACCTGGAGTTGAATTAGTTTGTGTATCTCAGATCTTCCAAACATTTTATCAATCACCTTAGAAATCATTGCAGAAGTGATGAGTGAGTAAATTCAGACAAAGACAGACAAACCTGAACTGCTCAAATTAAGAGATTAACTTTTTTTTTTTTTTTAAGAGTCCTTAGAAATAAAGACAGTGCACTGGACAGAATGAAATATCTTTGTGCCTTCTTCACTTGCTGGTTTCCAATTGGACATGAAACAGCAAGGGTGCAATAAGCTATTCTCTTATTCTACTTCCATCCATCTGGAAAGAAGAACTACCAGAAGTCTGACAAGAAAGCCTGATCTCCAGCCAGATTTCTAGAAATGTTAATAAGAGTTCCTTATTCAAAAAGCACCTTCAAAACTTCTTAACTACCAGCAGGAGAACCTCAGATGTCTCATTGGCTGCCACAATTATTCCTGGAAAAAGACCAAGAAGTGCCCCACAGAATTCTCCTGCTACCAAACCTATGTATGTATGTAACCAAACCTACATACATAAAAACATAGAGATATATCGTACATATACACACAATGCTGGGGAATACATATTAGGAATAAAACCTTTTGGAAAACCTTCAAGAGATGGAAGGAGCAGAACAGCAACATAATAAATTTTCTCTTGTGGGCTACGTTAAAAATAAATTTCTGTGTTTAAGAGTACTAAGTATTAATTTATGTATTGAGAGAGTATTCACTTTGCTTAGGTGTCCACTCAGAGCTTTCCAGATGTAAACTGGGAACACCTCAGAGACTCACAGAGGATGGAGGAGCATCTCCAGTGCTTTAGTCAGGTACATTTCAGCTGCCAAATGAGCTCAGGACCACACAGGACCTGCAGAGGTTTCGAGGGATGGTTTATTGCAATAGCAGAGAGTCACCAGCAGAATTTTCTCGCTCCATTTTGTGCAGTGCAACTTAATGGCATTATCGACATGTTCTGTGATATACATCCTGTGATCAGTGCAATTACTGCATGTCATCACCACTGTAAATTTACCCAGCCTGAAACCATTTTAAACTTAAACTGCACACTTAAGAACTACTATCCACCTCCTCTTTGTAAATTAGCTGTATGATTTATCTGTGGGAACCATTTCAAAAAGTATACATTCAGAAATACATATACCACATGATGTCTTTTCCATATGGCATCTCATAATTATTTTGCTGTGTGTGAACATGATGAAAACAGTTTCATAATTCTCTAAGGGTTAGGGTAAATTATTTCAATTAGACATATTTCAGAGCAAACATTACCTTAGGGTTTATTAATAATAGTACCTGAGAAGGAACAGCTGCCTTTTAAGCAGCGAGAGCTGTCAGCTTCTCACTGCCCCCCTGTAGCACCCCTTTTGTGACTCTAAAAAAATGGCAGATTTTCTCATGCTTTACCTAAACAGAGAACTTGGCAGCAGAGACCTGGTTGTAATCCTCAGCAAGGGAGCTGGTGGGTGGATTTTTTTCTCTATAAACTCTTGTATAAACCACACCAGTCTCCTGGTATTTATTTTGTGTAATGTTGGAAATCATACACAGATCCAACAGGCCATGTAAAGGAGTTTTGTAACTTCCTGAAACCCTTTCAGGCGATTTTTTTTCTCCAACAGCAGTCCTAGGTTGTCAGGATAATATCTTTTTTTTTTTTTAAGGACAGGTTCCTCAACCATTTGTAATAGGATAGCATTGAAAAGAAGAAATGCAAATCTAAATTAGATCAAGCTAATTATTAGGAGTTGCTGTTAGAATTATTACAAAGAAAATTAGATCAGCTGTCAGAGTATATGGACTGTTTTGTGAACACAGGGCTTACAAGCAGCTTGCCTTGCAGTTTTCTGTGTTCCTTATCAAGTTGGTTTTATATCTTAATACTGTAATATGACACGGATTTATTCTGAACTACCAGTTCTGTGATGAAACCCCTCTGCACAGTGCAGCCCATCTGCTTTGATGCTCCACATCAAGTGCATCTGCCTCTTTGCAAGGAATACTTATACTTTTACACACAAATGCCTAAGAATCCACGCAAAGCCCTAAAATCTGAAGTGCAGTTGTGCTCAGAGCCAGCCGAGGAACAGGCATGGAAAATCCCTGCTTCTCCTCACCCTGCACAGCTTGCAGGGAGGCGAGTGAATTGACCCTGAATACACAGTCACTGAAGCTGGGTTGAAAAAAGGGACAGAGTTACATCCTCTGGCTAATAAATAATGCAGGTACAATCACAGAGAGGGCTGGTGTGACTGAGCACTTGCTACAACCTGTGGGCTGGAAGAAAAGTGTTGTGGAGCTCTAGCTCTCAGTCTGAGAGTGGGAGGTGAAGGGCATCAGCCCCCCCTTGCAATCCTGCTTATTCCAGGCCTCCTGCATGGAGGAGGGATGAAGGCACCCTGTGCAGGAAAAGTAAAAATTTAAAATACCTCTAGTAGTAAGAGTTAAACCTACAGAGTTTTAAAATGAGTAGTTGGGAAATCAGCTCCCACCTTGCTGGCAGTCTTTGATCCAGCAATCCCTGTATGCCTATGGATAGTGGGACTCTCAGTCCCATTTATCACTGCCATCTCAAATATATGTATAAGCACAGACATAGCACAAAAAGAGAAAAAGGAGATTTGCTTACACGCATAACTGTAGGTATAACACTCATGTACACACCCACTTGTGCTTGAAAGCCAATATCAGAATACCCAAAATGCTCAGTTATCACCTGGCCAAACATGACTCTTCCACTGCATCATTATCATACTTTAATGTTTTCATCTCAGCCACAAGAGGAAAGAAGCATTTCCAAGGAGAAAAAAAAAAAAAAAGATTGGTAAAAGGCATTCAAGCTATAAAATATTTCCTTTTGGGTCAGGTCCTAGTATTTTTGCCTGGCTCAGGTTCAGGAAGCCCCATAACTTTGTTGAGTAATTTCCAAAGGCCTCTTGCCTGCATATTTGCACAAGAACACTCACATTTTGCCTTGAAACTGTCACTTTAAATACAAGAGAAACCATTTGCTTCTCTGTCCTCTGTGGTGCAATGAAGTGTGTGGATTTCTACAGAGCTTTTTGCCTGTGCCTTCTCCAGGAGGAACCAAGCCTGGTCCCAGCCCCACAAGGACCTTCAGCACTGAGTGCTCCACACTCAAAAGTCCTGGGCTAGACTTTTATTCCCACTTGTGTGTCCTGCTCCGGTGTGTAGAAACCCATAGCAAGTAGAAGGAATGAGAACCCTAAGCCTGAGACCTCTTTAATAAATTGAATAAACAAGTTTTGTCTAATGTTTGGACTTTGAAACTACTATCTCATTTTAGGAAGACTATATTCCCAATCGTGGAAACTTCTAATCCCTTTCACCTCTGTCATCCAAGGAGGGGATAGACCTCTGACTTTTTCTCTGTTTAATCCCTTGATTTATTCTCTTTTGCTCCATAACTAGGCAATCTTTGTTACAGTTCAAATGCTGTTTTATACTTATCGAAGTCCCCCACTTTTCTGAGTTCAATTCTTTTGGGCAACGCTCCTGAAGCAACGAAGCTTTGACACTGTCTGCCAGACCTTTCCTTCATTAACCATTCACTAATTCATTGGCTTATTCCAATACAATTCAATAGAGAGGTAGAAGCCCTGAAGATAATTAAATTCCTGTAACTTCTACAAACTTTGGCAGCTGGAGACAGGTAGGGGATTGAAAGGAGTTCCTCTGCTGCAGGGAAAACTGCAGCATTAGAGGAGGCTTAGGTTGGATCTAAGGAAAAATTTCTTCACTGAAAGAGTTGTCAAGCCCTGGCACAGCTGCCCAGGGCACGGTGGAGTTCCCATCCCTGAAGGGATTTAAAAGCTGTGTAGATGTGGCACTTGGGGACATGGGTCAGTGCTGGGCTTGGCAGTGCTGGGGGAATGGTTGGACTTGATGATCTCTGAGGGCTTTTCCAACCTAAACAATTCTCTGAGACTGTACAGGAACATTTCTGCTGTTCTGGTCTTGGCCAAGAGACACATATGTGAGTCTGTAGAGTTCCCATTCTGCAGCAAACAGCAGCTCAGGGGAAACTGAGGCACAGCCTGGGGTCTGTATGGAGGGGACTGGAGCTATTGCAAGAAGATAAAGACAAAGACATTAGTACCTGGTAGGAAGATTAAGGGTCCAAATCCACGGACAACAAATCTTCAGCAATTCTGCATTTCTCAGTACAAGGTTTATCTTGTTGATTTCCACAAGTGCTGATTCTCAAATCCTTGTTTCGCTTAATTTCTACAGAGGAATACAATAACAACCAAACTGATGTGATGCTTGGTACCCAGAGAGGAGAATTTTGTTCCAAATTCAACATCCGTGCATAAAAACTTTTCATTCACTTATATGTTTGAAAAATTAAAGATAATAACAGCAACACAGCAAATATTTATATTGTTGTTTGTTGTTTGTCTTTACAACCATTTCTGGCGTAGGGCTTGTGTCACTCTCATACCTATTCACAATATCATTGCATGAGTGACTTGGGTATTTACTTGTGCTCAGCAGTTATGCAATATCCTCTGTTGGCAATGGGACTAGGCTGGGAATCAGGAGACAGACTTCCATCTGTTAGCAAAAGGTTGTGGGACTGTAGAAAGTTTGCTTTTTTTTTTTTTCCTCCTCTCTTTCCTTTCTTTCTCTCCCACACTTTGCCTTTTTCATTAGTTCAAGCTAAAAGTCCTTGGGAGGAAAAGCCTTTTTTGCACCAGATGTTTTCATGCATGTAACACATTGGGAAACTTTTTTTAATTCAAGACCAGACAGGCTATTGCAAAGGAGATAATAACAAGACTACAGCAAATACTGCTGTTCTTATATCTATATGACAACATCACCTTTGAAATGGGAACACTTGTCTGTATATGTTATGAGAATACATTTTTCCTTCCTTATTTATCTGTAATAGCTCCACTAAAATACAAACATAAGATCTTAAAAGTATCTCCCTCAAAATTAATAGGCAGTCTGACAGAGATCAAACTTGTTTTCTGCAAAGAGATTAATAATCTTAAGGCATCTGAGATTTTGCCCTGCCTGTCTTGTCTCTGTTCCCCTTGCTCAAAGAGAAAGGCTGGACCTCTCCTGAATGTTGTCTACCACCCACAGGCCTGGCTCAAGACCCATCTATAAATTTCATTTGCCTTTTGAAGAGGAGAAATTTTCCTTGACGAAGGTGATTATCAGGTATTAAAGGCTAATCTCATAATAAATTTTTGAATTAGTAAGCTTACTTCTTAACTAGTCGAAAGCAAATCCCTCTTGCTCATACCTTGCTACGCCGGCATCGCCTGCTATCGTATCGCTGCTATTTAATCGTTTGTCAGGGAATAAAAAATTCCCAAGCAGAGATATCCACCCACTGAAATGAGCCAGGGTGGCCAGGTTACTCGCCAGAGTGTGGGTTTTTTTCAGATTATTTTTTTATTATTTATTTAATCCCAAAGGGCCTTTATTTTTTGTCAGTTTGCACAATAAAGTTCTTTTTTATGAGGGTGACTTTGCTCATGTGTTGTTGGCGCACTTAATTAAACTCCAAAATGCTTAATTCTTTCTGGGGCCCTGATTCTGTTCTATACAAACAGTGCCCTCAATGACATAAAGTCAGTGTAATTTGACACAAATTTCAAAGACTGCCCCAAAGAATTTGTTTCTGTGTTGGGCAAAGGAGAGGGGAGAGAAAGAGTTGAATTCTGGCTTTGGAATTGCCCCCATTTTGAAGGTGAGGACCATCTGAAACGCTTGGACCCACTTCTGATACCGCTGCAGCCTGGAAGCGTGGCTTGGTGCAGGTCCAGCTGTACCCAAAAGCAGGAATAAATTATGCATGTGAGGGGCTGCAACAGCCTTTGCATTAAATATTGATCTGCTGGTCCTCTGCCACGCTCCGAGCCCGAGCATCTCCAGATCCACCTGTCTGTGCCGCGGTGACGGCCGCTCCCCCAGGAGGGGCTTCAACGTGGCACACAAAGCCCCTCGTCTAAAATAGGTGGATCTAGAGCAAATTTCCTGAGCCTAATTTATTCCACACCCTTGCTAGCATAACAAGTGTTCCCGAGCCTCTGTGGATGTGTATTCGAGAGGGAGCTGTCTGTCTACATTTGATTTTACATTTCCTTCAGCTGGTTCAGAGATCCATAAGCGAAATCTGGCACCCGGGGACATCCAAGAGGATTGTGAATTCATAAACAATAAATGGATTACAATCAGACGTACCTTCACGTTTTAATCTCTGGCAGATAGGGTTTGGAGAAGTGCTTTTGGATTGCAAGCAGGCTCTGTGTAATTGATTTATTCACCTATGTGTGTATTTTACTTGACCATTTCTCTGCAGAAGGACTGTGTGGGGGTGAGGAAACAAAAAGCCTCCTCAAAGGGTGTCCACCTACTCTCTCTCATTCTGGTCTGGCAGGCAGAGCCACCTTTCAGCCAGCTGGAGTACCTGGAGCACATGCAACACCCTTTTCAAAGGAGGCACTTGGGCACATCATCCAAAGAGACTGAGGAAAAACCTCTTTCTAATCCTACCTCAGCACTTCTCAACCTCAGCCTCCTGCATTGGGGCCATATTGTGAAAATTCACTGTAGCTTAAGAGGCAGATCATGCCGTTGCAAGCCTTCCTTCCCACATCTTTACCCCAACCTCTGACATAAAATGGCCATTTTTTCACCTGAAGGAATTTTTGGAGCCACAAACCACCTCTGACCTCTGCGGGTACTTCTGCCCCAAGAGGTGGGGAAACCTCACTCCGTTTGCCCTCCAGTACAACCCAGGTTTCAGGCACCAAAAAAAATATCCTTTCTGAGCTCTCCCTCCCATCCTGCAGCAGTTCTCCTACCTCCAGATGTTGGTCCTCAAGGTACATCAGGAGAATGGAGGCAGATGTCTTCTCCAGCCCACTTGCTTGCCTCATCCACTTGTCAGTGTGCTCGTTGCAAAGGTGCTGGTGTTTGTTTGAGACACCGAAACTGTAAGGCTGAATCAGACCTGTGAAGTGTACAAATAACTGTGAGTGTTAAGTAATTTCTCTTACAAGAAATAACTGCAAGCAGTTTTGCCAGTGTTCCTGCATTACATCCAAATTTCTGAGTTGTAGTGAGCTGTCAAAAACATTTCCAATTCTTTTCTTACTAGATGCTCCAAACATATTCAAAGAATCTGAGTAGCCTGACCTTGTAAGAAAGGTTGGAAGGGGGAGAGTCAGGAGTGAGATCTAATAGCTCACTTTAGTTAAACATTTCCAGCTAAATCACATACTGAAGTTTTTCCACACCTGAAAACATAGAATCTTACTGAAAATTACTTAGTAAAGGTTTAGCGTGGTGTGTCCATTGACCTGGTAATCCAACCAGAAGAAAAACTCTTACAGGTTCAGCTTTTACTATTATATTTCCTTTTTTTTTTTTTTTTGTTCCTAATTGCAACAAAGACAAGAAAGTACAAGGTTGGAGAACACATGCAATAGAAATGTAGGAGTATCATCCCCTCTTCTTATTTTCACAGAGATTTGGGTTTAGCTTTTGGGAGGTAATGTAGTTCAGCTGACATTTTCACACAACCAGTACATCCTTTCCTATCTGCTGCACTGAGCTGAGTTCAAAATAGCTGAATAGCAATAACTAGCAGGCCAGTTGTGGATCTGACATTCAGAATTAAGCAGATGGCAAGCACAAAAATACAGTCTGGGTTAAATACTGACCACATTTGCCAGAAGCACAGACATAGAAACCTCAGCCACATCCAGATCATAGGCAGAGCACATACAGATCTACCAAAACAGTAAGAGCAGGATTCAGTATAAATCATTCCGTGCTAATAGTACATGGACATCTGACAGTATTTTTCTTTTTATGCAATTTTTTTTTTTTTCTTCTTCTTCAAAAGGATGGAATTTCACTCTGTGCTGGACACTTTGGCCAAGAGCTTTTTTCCCAAATGGATGCAATCCCCTTTCTGATGTGAGTGCCTAACACCAGTCTCCTACCACTCCATCCAGACACGCTGCCCCCGCGGCGCTGACGGGTAGGAGGTGATATTTAAAGCCATGCCAATGGAACACAACAGGGGATAGGCAGAGCACAGGCAACAGAAGGAGGATTTTGCAAAAGCTCACTAGGTCACGTTAAACTCCTTCTCTGGCCACATCCAGTGTCCAGCCCGTATGTCTGAAGATCTCTGCTGTAAAGCCTTTGTTATTTATTTGGAAATTTACTGTGGCTGTGGTTTAACTCTGTGTTTTGGAGCTGTTCTTTAATTGATATAGTGCACTTCACCCTTCATAAACAACAATCAAAGGGGCAGGAAGGCAGGTGATCAATACCAGTAGATGACCTGGTCTCTGCAAGAATGTTACTTATACATCAAAATTTGCACTGGAGAAGAGACAGCAAGTGCATAAGGGCTGTATTTATGAGGTTAAGAGAGTCCTACCTTTGGCTAAGCATCAGTAAAAGCCTCATGGACGAACTTCTTTGTTTCTGGCAGAAATAAATATTTATTATTGCACTGGGAAAAGAGTATTCTCGCAAAGCCTAACTATTTTAATAAAAAATTTAATATGTTTATTTCTTCCAGACAGGAGATAAAAAGTTGTCAGAAAAATAATGGTTTAAATTACAGTGAGAAGTTTCCTTGCCTAATCTTTCTCTTTCTTCTTTCCCTAAAATCTACGTGGCAGGTTCAGAATTTTATTTTTAGGAAGAAATGTCAAGGAAACACTTTATGGTAAGTGGCTGCTCACTATTAATTCTTTTGTTATTAAACGTGGGAACATTAATTACCATTAATCATTTTGGCTCCAATATAGATTTCCCGCAATAAATTCTTTAAACACATATACAAACCCTATAATCTAATCAAGCAATTTTCTTCTACCTACTTGGAAGGGAGAAAACCAGCAAGATTGTTATTGTTCTTTCTATTTTTTTAATTCCGAGCAGGAGGAGGAGAAACTGATAATGGGACCTCTATAAGAAGAGAGAAAAAACCCAGTAAGTATTCCTACAGACAGTGTATGTGTTACTTAATCAGTAATCATGCTTTATAAGAGGTAAAGCACCTTAAGAAAATGTAAAGAAATTCAGTGAGAAAGAGATTCATGCAGCTCCAAGTCACCAAGGAAATATTTTGCTCTGCAAAAGCAGAGATAATAATAAAACTTTGATTTTCCTCAAGAAAAAAAAAAGAAAAAAAGGAAAGAAAATCTAAAATAGCTCTGCAGCAATTAACACAGTGCTTGCTAGTGTAGCTCTGATACAGCCCAAATTTCCAGTGCTGACAACGAAAGTTCACATTTAGCGACATAAACATAAGTTAATTGAAATAAAGAAGAAACGTAAAGTTACAAATTCTGGCTGCTGTGGACAAGGCAGCTGTGGGAGCTTCTGCTCTGTTATTTGTCATGGGGTAACACCGAGCTGCTGAACTCTTTTTAGACGTGCCATCACCACATTCCCTGATTTTTCCTATTGGCAGGTGCATTCCTTAAACCGCAGCGGGTAATTCTGCAGAATAAGGTTGTCATTCCTCCTCAGATGCCCTAATTTGAATAAACATGATGAATGAATACACTGTATTTCTCAGAACAAACAAACTGCAAGCTCCATCTTAAGCACGGAAGCCACCGTGTGACTGATTAAGTATGTGTGCTGCTTGCCAAATCTGCACAGATCAACACAGGATTTAAATCTCACTTTCACTTTTGGACTTATAATTATTCTCAGAATGAAGCTTCCATAATGAACAGTTAAAACCATTTATCTCAAATATTGATTTACAACCGGAGGCCTTACATTAATACGTGTCTCAGCCACTTTGGGCCTTTACCACTAATCAAGGTCTGTGCAGGCAGAGGAGAAAAACTCTGTGAGGATTCCCTTCACTGAGATGTGATCCCTGGACTGCACTACAAAGTCCAGAGTTATTCATCCAAAATCCAGCAGCTAAACAATGCAGCCACATTCTAGCAGCTCCTTAAGTCCTCTCCTCTCACTTCATGTTAAATTCTTTAGTCCATCCTTGCACAACTTTAACAAACAGGTTTTAATCTCTCCACTCATGCCTTTTTCCACTTTTCCACCCCAGACAGCTCCCACTGTTTCTGTCTCTGACCTTCAGCAATTCTGCAGCATCTGATCTCCTACAACTCTGGTGTCCTTTCAGTCTTCTTTCAAGGAATTCTAGAAACACAGCTGTTTAACACAAAATTCAGTCTCCTAAGAAAAGACAGTCAAACATTGCTTTTTTTTTCTTTTTTTTTCCTCTTCCAGAAACTCACTGAACAGACACCACACTTCACAGCTGGGTCAATCCCTATATAAATATATACTATTTCTCTTCCTAAATCTAAACGTTCTCTTTACAGGCTGCAAACCACTTCTTCCAGCAGGCAGCTCAAAAGTACTTTTAAGCAACTTGCAGCACAGAGGCAGCTGCTGAGATGCTCCAGAAGTTCTAGACCATGTATGTGCAATGATGCACAGATGGACTCAGTTCACACACTGTCCTTGATGAAATCCTCTAAAGAGCCTGAAATAATGAGACATGAGGCTGTCACACATTAATTTCTTACTGATGGAAATATATTCAAGAGGAATAGTTATTCCAGCATTTCAGTAGTTCCCATAGATGCACATGAACTTTATGGAGAACACCAACACAGATGCAGAGTCCAATCCTTCTGGACGTTGGAATAGTTTGCCCAGGGCAGTAGTGAAGTCCCCATCCCTGGAGGGGTTTAAAAGATGTGTAAATGTGACATTTGGGGACATGGGTTCGTGGTGGCTTTGGCAGTGCTGGGGGGGTAGTTGGACTCGATGATCTTAGAGGGTTTTTCCAGCCTTAGTGATTCTATGATTTGCAAAAGCGTTGCTGGAAGAACCTGACTTCCCATCTGCTCGGGAGATAAATCACACCAAGGTCCCTCCAGGAACGCGCTACATCATCAACCTAAACAAGCAGCAGTATGAAAACCTTCCTTTTCATCCCTTCCATCCACAGCAGAACCGAGGGGAACCTGTTTCTCCCCAGGGAGTCCCCGTGTTTCAAACAAGCACAGGCACAACGACACGAACACACGGTGCTACCTCACATCCATTATTTGATAACATTTTAGCACCCAACTACCCGGCATCCCACGGTTTTCCCTCCTCCCAGGATGTCACAGAGTTATTGACATTGACAGAACCAGGTTAGCAGAGACTGAAGGAACACTACGAATTCCTGCCCCTAGCATGAGGGACTGGGTAATTGCTTTTTCCCTTTTTCCTGATGCAAATGTTCTTAAGCTCTGTGCTACAACAGGTTGCAATCCAGATTATTCCAAACCACGCTAAAAATATGTTTTGCATTTTGCACCCTGACCAGGTCGCCTGGAACCCCTCTCAAAATGACTCAGCAAAGAGGTAAATTCTGAGAGATAATTTTCTCGAGCTGCATAAAACCCAGAAATTTTAGAAAATACTACCTGAGATCACATAACATACCCATGTGATAAGAAAGAAATAAAATTCAAATTTTGAAAACAACGAGGAGTTTTCTCGATTTATGCCAGAACTAGTGAGAGCTACCCTTATTTCAATATTAGTCAAACATATCCTGAAAAAAAAAAAACCAAACACTATAATAATTTCTAGTACTGCATTTTTAGTATTTTTTAGGTATGCAGATATGTTTCACCAGCTTACGGTCACTTTTGCAGAAAAAAAAAATAAAAAAGGACATAAAAGAGAAAAATCTAAACATTTTCAGCCTCTACTCTAGAAGAGACAAAAATGCCTGTGACTTAGAGAACCTGTCACCAGTTATAAGCATAAATACCACAGTTTTATATCTTCGGGAATAACTTCAAATACGCAGAACAGCCCCCTGGTTTTAATCTTATTTTTTCCCTTAATAATTGACCTACATAAGCAACCAAATCCTTGGTACGTTTTAGTGGCATAATTTAAATTTCTCTTACGTGTATTGTAGAGCTGTCACTGAAGTCCCCAACCAATCATTACAGAAGACTGAGGACTGGAGTGATGCTTTAGTTGCTGCAGTATTTAGGGGGAGGGAAAAAAAAGAAAAAAAAGAAGGAAGGAGCAAAAAAGCCCTCTAGAAATGAACAACCTGGTGGAGGTTTCAATCCATTAGCAGCATTGAGCTTGCCAGTTCTTTACTGCAGCATTTGACAAGGCTCTGAGCCAGAGATTAAGGCACGTCTCCTGAGGAAGGAAAAGAACAGGAGCTTCCACACTTCATTAAGGATATGTTTTATTTGCAAACTGCCAACCCACAGAGTGGCACTGACTTTTGGGTCATGGAAAAGGTTGCAGTTGTGCACTTGAACCGTGCCAAGCTGAGTTGGATAATACTCCTAAAAAAGCAAATCAAAGAAAAATGATAAGAAAAATAGGGAAATCCATGATTGCTAACCACCTAAAATAGGACTTGAAGTGTAACTTGTGCTCCAGTCAGGATTTTCCTCCTCAAAAATTGTACTAAAGCAGGACAAGTGCCCAAAACAACAGGGAGCAGTTAACTACAAAATGCATATTCATGATGGTTTTGTTTTTGTGTTTTGGTATTTTTTATAATTTAAACATACATTTTCAGATTTATTTTACATTGATTGCTTTAAAAAAATATTAATATCCCTATAGAGTCAAGCCTTATCACTATTTGATCCTTTGCCAATGACTGTACTAGCATTCCAGGACTGTATACATTTTTTTTTTGCTAAGCTATTGTTGCTTTTTCCTGGCTTGTTTTTCAAAACCCAAATAGAAATACATAGTTTATATAGTTTAAAGCATAAATCATGAATCACTCATCATAAAGGGCCAATTCTTGGAGTCTTTAGTTGTTATTTGCACTGGCAATTTCCCAATCATTTTCACATGGAGTAGCATTTGAGTAAAGACATGGATACCAGTAAAGGTAAAATGTTTCTCTTCCAGGAAAAAGAGCTTTAACAATAATAATCTGTGTTAGGTTACAGACTCTCTTTACACTGACATCAACAGGATAGTTTGCAATGAAAGGTGTTCAGTGGTTAAAGGTAAGAAAAAAATGATGCCCAGGGGACCATTACTGGGAAACTTGCCTAAGAATAGGTAAATTATGCTGGTGGAATAGACATGACCTATTTTCTTGGATTTGAATAATGCCAATAATGATCATCAATCAAGCTTTGAGTTTTTCAGCCTGTGCACCCACCTGGTACCATTGCAACCACGATTACATCTATTGCAAAGCTGGCAGAGATGAAGGTGCAGCTTCACCAAGCTCCAAACTTATGGCTCTATATCATCTTCAATACCTAAAGAAAACTGAAGCAATGACTTTTTATTTCAATCTGCAGCTGAAAGAAGATCATTTCTGGACAAAAAAAAATGCTTCTGCTGTGTGTCTTTTTCTTCAATACCTATGAAAATCCAAATCTGATAACCTATTGCTGCACAGAAAAGCAAGAATTTTTAAAGTTCCACAAGCTCAGTCACCTCAGTAGTATTTCTCTCTCTCTTTTTTCCTTTTTAAATGCATGCAGATTTCATGGTATTCAGTTTTATTTCACATGTCCACACACAGCTGAGTAGTAGTTCTCCCTTGATGAACTTCCTGATCTTCTCCATTTCACCACCTTTAATTAGAATTTCAGCTAAGACTGGTACTTTTTCTATAACCCAAAATGACAAGATGGCATGGGAACGATAACTGGCAGCAAAAGTAGCCCCCTGGCTCTGACTGGGCAATGACTTTGGGAAGAATCTTTAATGAGATCAATGGAAGATTTGTTTTTGCCTCTCTTCTCTGTTAGAGCCATGCAGAGAAGGGAAAGTAAACAGCTGTAAAGATACTGGTCTCTTTTGTCTTCTCCTTACAGGAAAATCAAATTTCTGACCTTTGAAGGAACAGTTAAATTATTTGTAAAGCTGAGATGAATAAAATCATCATCCAAAACAGTGTTCATCCAGAGGAGAAGCATGGCATCTCCCCTTAGTCTTAGGAGTTGAGAGAGAACCAGTGATTGGGAAAAATGTCAAAAGCTTACAAGAGAGAACTTTTGAACTGTTGGCCAATTTTGCTTTACTCCTATAAATTTTCTTCACTTGCCATGTTCTTTTTGCAAGAAAAAAAAAAAGAACAACTAACAACAAAAAAAACCCAAACCTATAAACATTAGTTAGCTTTGTGGTGAGGTGCTTGTCTGCCAACCTGAGGTCAGAAGCAGAGCTGGGATCCCAAGAGCGAGGCTTTGTATTACAGTATTGTATTTTTGATGCGGTAGTTGAGAGTCAATTACTGTTTCCATTATAAACCCTGTTTTCCAAGGGTTTATACCTCAACCATTCTCATTTCCATCATGCTGAACTTGGCATACGAGTACTATGGGTACATGATTTTTAAATAGAATAAATGAGGTTGGCCCATTTTTAGACACAGAGTAGTCAGAAACTGTCAGTTGGTTTTGATTTTTATTCTTTGTATTTCACAAACTAAACTACAGTTTCACTTTTAAAACTAGATTGCTTCGGAGAATTAGTCTCTGTGGTTGGGTCTGATACCTCTCAGCACTTCTAAGAAAAACTTAATTGCATTTTTTTTAAAATACAAAAGCCTGTTGACAAAATTCTCCCTTCAAGAGCTGATTTTCTTTGTGTGATTTCAGCTGCTAAGGCTCATGTCCCAACAGAGACTGGTGCATATAAAGCCACTTACAGCCCAAAGGTGGATTTTATCCGAGTACCTTACCTCATTTTGGAAAACTGGGGGCAGTGCATCAACTCAGAGCTCAACATCTCCAGTCATAACCTTTCCGGTGACTTCAGAAAGCTTTGGACCTGAGAGACCTGGAGGAATTGTCTCACTCTTTTCCCCACTGATGATTCAAGGTTGACTGTGCAACGTGGGGCAGAGTGAGGGCTGTGTCACAGTCCAGGTGAACCCTAGAACAGAGTGTGCCCTTGATAAAGACCGAAATCCAGATGGCCACTGGCTGCTGGATCCGTCCATCTGGGCTGCATGTCACCCCCTAATTGCACACAGCAGATGCTAATTGCTTAAAAGCTACTTCGGCTTAGAAAACTCCCTTCACCAAGGCCACAGCGAATATTTTTCTTTGACTTCAATTTCCGTGCATTCCTTCCACCTGAATTTCCTGCATTTTTTTCTATTAATTGAAGATAGCTGGGATCACAGGGCAGTGACACAAAAATTGCACAATTTGGCTTTCCCACTGCTAGACTGACTCACATTCAGTTCATCCCTGTAAACGCCTGTTTCTGGAGAAAAGGTTTGCCTCCTCTGAAGTACAAAGAACTCAATTTTCACAAAGGTTTCTGGTATTTTTCCCCAGCAGAACTGCTCTAAAATCTAAAAGCGAAGCAGAGCCTGTTCCCTATGAACCAGCTCCCTACTTTTTAAGGTGACCAATAACACCCTTAAGTTCTAAAATACAATCCCACTGGCACCTTAAATTTTTTTTTACAGATCATTCTTAGAGTACACCAGTAAGATATGCAAGCTGGATCGTACTAATTTTCTTCTTTGGGAAAATGAATCACAGCAGAGCTGTGACTCACCCAGAATCGCACAGAGGATCAGGGTCAGGAGGAGAACAAACATCCCAATTCCCACTGCCATGGGTTGCTTTCCCAACACAGAAACTGAGCAGAAAGCTATTAGGTTCTAATCCAAACTTGTGATGGTGATTGATTTCAACAAGCTTTAGGACAAAACCTATTTATTGTGGAAGAAGAGATACATGAATCCAGCCTAATATGTGTAATATCACCCAACTTTGCCACCTCTCCTCGCACCCCTCATCACAGCAAGATGAGGTACCAAAGCAGCAGACAGAACACCAGTCTTCATCACTGCTGAAGTTTGCATCATGTTGTCAGGCTGATGCAATTTTTCTCACATGTAATGGATAGGGCCTATTTCAGGGGTGAAATGCAGAGTTTTGGGTTGCCACCTTCCCTTTCACCATCTATCTCCCATCACCACAGGCTGTATGTGCTGAGTGTGCACGCTCAGATCATGTTTTTGTGAACACTGACAAGAACAACTTTCTTGAAAGCTATCAAAGGCATCCTCATTATCCTTTATGGGCTGTGTAGAAAATGTCTCCACTATTAGACATTTAACTGGAGTGCAGCAGAATGGTTTTGCTGGCCCCCTCCAGTTCTTTGGGTAAAAGCTCTGTTCATAATCAGTTTCTGCTTTTTTTAATGACCCTCAAGAGGTCCCTTCTGGTACACTTCAGTTCCCTTTCTAGTGTCCCATTGATTTTACAGACTTTAGGAACTTGCTCTTAACCTTCTGCTTTTTCCCTGGATCACTGCTGAATGATTAGGCATTACACAGCCTTTTGTTACCCAGTACACTGAAAGTGATATCTGGAGACTTAAAACACCAGTTATAATAACATTTGCTGGGGAAAGAGACTGCTCTTCTCTCAGGGCTATTGACCCTATTTATGTGCATGCATTTCTAAGAGGACAAGAATGACTTCAGACTCATCAGAAAAAAATACAGGACAATCTACTTGAGTATGAGATTGAAATGCAGTTTAGTCTGTGCTTGTACAGTGGATTTTAGTAGCAGAAGTGGAAGTATTTAGTGTTGGGAAGGATGGGCCAGAGCCTGAAATATGGTGGGCAGTGTGTAAGAATAAAAAGTAGAGATTAAAGAAAAGGATTTTAAAGGATTTTCCAACTAAAGTGTTTCCAGTTATCTGATTTGATTCACATGGAGCCACAGCACTGCCAAAAAATGTTCGTTGGGGATTTTTTTGAAGTCAGAGAAGTTTGAGAATTACTTCTTAAGACATGCCAGGTAAATTCAAAGAGAGAGATGCTTGGTGCAAGGACGTCCTCCTAACCACAGAATAGCAGTGCCACAGGCTGTGATTAAATGTGCTGTTCCTCCCAGGGACTCTGATCCTTCTCAGATGCTCATTCCACCAGAATCTTGCTACAGGAATCATAGAATCACAGAATGGTTTGGGTTGGAAGGGACTTTAAAATCATCTAGTTCCAACACCCCCACCACAGGCAGGGACTTTCCTACATGGTTTTTAGGACTTTTTCTTTCGCTATGTCCTCTGTAAGTATCACATCAAACTTTTTGAAGGTAGATTAGTTACTTGAGAAAGATGAAGGACAGAGCTCTGATATCATCCTGCAAAGCACCCCCCACACACAGATTTTCCCAGGAGGGTGAAGTTCAGGAAACTCCATTTGCATCAACAGGTTTGAACCAGCGTGTGGAGACGATTGCAGCCCAATTACCGCCCGCCCTCGGCTCCTGCTGCCTCACTGAAAGATGCTGGGAGGAGGAGGGGGGGAAAAAAAACCCCAAGCTTAAAACCAGAAAAAGAAATCGCATCGTTGTTGTGGTTGTTGAGATGCCAGCTGAAAAGGAATCATTATAGAGAGGCTGATACTTTCAGGGGGAGAAAGAGGACTCACCCGAATGATCCCAGTTAAGGGCCTTAACAGAGAGACGGCTTAACAGCTCTTTGGAACTGGTGAGTCTCCCTGCTTGGCTGAGTTTGAATTGTGTGCTACTGCAGTAACATCTCACAAATAGGGATACCCCTCCTTTGAAAAACTGGTTGCTCCCAAAATAGCAGCACAATTTAGCAATATTTTGTGTCGAGACAATTACATTGTAGTATTATTGTAGTCTTAGTACCTCATTAAAACAAAAAAATGTTAAATCCTTGTTTTGTTGAACACAAGAGATGAATAGTAAATATTGATTTAGAATGAATGCAAACATTTCCCTAGGAGTGGATAATTACAGCCTTTCTATGCAAAACACTTATATTTGAAGAAGCACTTCACTTACTTTGCCATGTGGTATACATTCTTTAGTACATTTTAAATTATACGTTGTCCTGGACAGTGTCTGCTCTATAATTTCTTGTGTCTCTACACCAGAGTCAGTATGTAATTTTAAACTGCAAACTTTCTGCCAACGAGAAGGGGAGAACAAGCTTAACTCTTTCCCTTAGCTGGGCTCAGAAATCAATTCAGACTGCACACAGAGTCATAGGGCCCGTGAGCTCAGTGCTCGAGCAGCAAGGAACGAGTTCGGTGTGGCTGGAATTCCACAAAGATGCTGCTCCCAGCACTCCTCGTTTTCACACGGCATTTTCTGATTACGTCCGAGGCTCCATGTGCTCTCGTTTCCTGCCAGATCTCGAGGAGTCCAAAAAGTTTGAACAAAAACCTCGACTTCCAGAGAATTCACGAATGAACTGAACGTGTGAAAAAGAGTGCCGAGGTTGAGAGCGTTCGAGCACGTATCTGAGACAAATAATTTATGCTACTTATTCTGGCATTCAGATGGGCAGTTCATTTGCAGGTTGACGTGGGGTGCTTGGCTTTTTCCAAAGAGGGGCAGGCACCCATATGGTCCTTCATCAAAGGAGGGGACAGAATGTATGCTCTACACCCTACAGCCCCAGTCAGCCATTTTAAACTGTGTAGGTTTATTAGGTTGCAAAACTGTGATATAAATTCATACACAGCCTAATTAGGTGAATGTGAAGACAATATGCCCCTGTAGAAACTTGAGAGATTAACACAAATTACTTGTGAGTTTTGTTATCTTATATAACCACAAGCACCCTTACTGCATATGTTTTATGGGCCAAGTTTTCCAAACCTGGGACCTTGCACCTAAATTACTTTATTTTCATAAATATTCACATCCTCATCTCCCCATCCCCAAAACAGAGAGAAGCCTAAATGGATATTTAAACTCATCCTAGTTTAAGCAGCATTTAAGGAAGCACTTACAGCCCCTTGACACATCATGCAAGGAGAGGCTTATATGTGTTGCTGGATAGAGAAACCTTGGGCCCCACAGAAGATTAGTGACTGTGGTTAATTCGTTGCAGTAATGAGCAGTGCAATGGTACTCAAAGGAAGAGCAAACAGGAGCTGAATGTGATTCCAGACATTGACCACAAATTGCATTGACTAACCCAGCACACTGAATAAAACCCCAGCGCTGGTAGGAGGCTGTTACATGTGTCATATACTCTGAATATCCTCAACTTTTTTTGTAAAACATGTAAAACAATCTGTAGCTACAAGACAAGCTGTGCTGGGGAGGTTCAGGTTGCACATTGGGAAGAATTTCTTCACTGAAAGGATGGTAAAGCATTGGAAGGGGCTGCCCAGGGAGGTTTGGAGTCCCCATCCCTGGAGGTGTCCAAGGAAGGCCTGGACGTGGCACTCAGTGCTCTGGGCTGGGGGACAAGGTGGGCATTGGGCACAGGTTGGACTCGATGATCTTGAAGGGCTTTTCCAACCTTAATGATTCTGTATTCTATGATTCTACAAGTCTTACACCCACACCCACACACTGGCACACTCATGTTTGCTCACAAAGCAGATTCCTGCTGGTTTTTTAGCCTGGGAATCCACTGAGTATTTATTACTGTACATTAGAGATAAGCATAGGTTTAAGGAAAACTTGTATCAGGGCAGAGGCAGAGGGCAGGGAAAGAAACTAGATAAATTTAAATAAAATAGATTTTATAATTTCAAAATAATTTCCTGGACAGGGGAAAAGGGGATAATGAAAAAGAAAGAAAAAAAGAAGTGTATCAAAATACAGCAAGTTCTAACCAAAATACTAAAAGATTGCTGGGAGAAGCAATGAAATGCTGATGCCCCCTATTTTCTCCAAGACCCTTCTCATGAGCCCCACACTTCACCCACCACCAAATCCTTTCCACACCGAGGTTTTATCCAGCAGCTGATCATATGGAGATACATTTCCCTAACGTGTGCTTCCTGAGACACAGCTTTGTACTTCCAGAG
Source organism: Manacus vitellinus (assembly GCF_001715985.3). NCBI lineage: Eukaryota > Metazoa > Chordata > Aves > Passeriformes > Pipridae > Manacus > Manacus vitellinus. The sequence continues at coordinate 3,364,904 of NW_021940560.1, forward strand.
AAGCTTAGCAGAGCATTAAGGCAAGAGACTTCAATCCTGTGGGCAAAGTTATGTGTCTACAAGGAAAATATTCAACCTCCCCACTTGGCACCTCCCCCTGTGCTATTTGGAGGTAGCCACATCTCTACAGCAGCACCCAGGATAGTCCTGCTCAGAGCAACTGAAGAAACCTTCCTCTGGAATTTACTTGCTTTAAAATTAGCTCTTCCCCTTGCCCCCTATTCCGAGGATTTGCATAACCATAGGGGAAAAGACGAGATAAAAATAAATGTGGCCGCTGCGGATCCAAAATCAAGGGGAAAGTGTCAGGGCAGTGTTTTGCTTTGGGTTTTAGTGGAGACAAAATAACTGAAACTACTAGGAAAGATAACGTATGACTAAGAAAATTCCCTGAGCAATCAGAGGATGTGTTTTCAGCTTTTTTACATTCTAGTTTTATTTTCTCACAGCAACAAAATAGGATGAGATTGGAGTCCCATGACCAAGCTGGCACAATCCACGCACCCTACCTGGATAATCACGGGCTGTAAATCATCATTTTATAAGAATTTAACTTTTCAGCTTCCAACATAATCAAACGTAGTGGTGAGGGGGCCACTAATCATGACAAAAAATATACTTCAGCTTCTTTCTTGAAGTGCCAACTCCAATAAGTTCTCCGAGTGAAATTAAATGCATGCTCCTATTCCAAACCACAGTTTCCCCCTGGGATGGCCTGATCTCAAGTGGGGGCTGAAAGGCCAGTTGTACCACAGCCCAGGGTTACACCCATTTTTGCAGTTTTTTTTAACTACTGCATGTAGTATAAATTGTATTCCAGCCCACTCAGTGACTGTGCTTTCCAGCATTGGTAATAAAAAAAGATGTCTTCATAGTTTCCACATTCCAGAGCTAACGAGTGGGCAAGTCCATATCTTCCCTCGGTTTCTCACAGTTTTGTGTTTGTTTGCTTTAAAGGCTTCTCTGAGAACTTAGGGGCAGAAAAGAGAGAAAGATCTGGTGTGTGGCGTAAGTGACGGTTGGCGCCGAGTCTGAGAACAGTAACAAAGAGTCATTTTAAAGTAGAAATTAAAGTGGAAAAGACCTATTAGTCCGTGTGCTCCATCTCCCTGCCAGTGTGAGGCTGCTCCATGGAGTGATGCTTTCTCGCAGGCTCAGTGCTGAGCCCCCTGTTCCTGCCACCAACACGCTCCCGACCCGAAATCGCGACATTTCAGCGCAAAACGCAGCCCTTGATGCCCCGACAGTGCAAATCCTCGAGGAGAGCGTTTCACTTCCTGAAGGCCTCCCAGAGACCCAGCATCTCCTCTCCACATGCTGTGGGGATGCCAGGAGGACCCTGCCCAGACCGGTCCTCCAGCAAAAGAGCCGACTGCCAGCCACTGCCCTGCCACCACACTGGCCAAAGCAAACATCACACCATGCAAACTTATAACAAAAAGTGGAGCAGAGGCCAAACACAATGCCCTCCTGGTGGGAGGAAGTGTGGAGACAAGATTTTTTCCTTTTTGTTTTTTCCTTCTTTTTTTTTTTTCATCCCCTTCTTCTTGGAAAGGAGGAGAAATGTTTCTTGGCTCCTCACTGTGAAATGCAGCCCTGGCAAGGGAGGGGGAGCAAATCCAGGCACTGGCTTCAGCAGATATCGATCTCTGTGTACACTGAAGTGGATTGTGACCTTTGGCAACCTCACCCCCAGCCAGAGACTGAGGTCAGGGAAGACTGTCTGAGATGGAAAGAGTCATTTTAGTCACGTTTTAATCTTATAGTCCCTCAAAGGGTATGAAATCCTGGAGAACGTACACGTTCTGCAACACAAGGCAAGAGCTGCAGTAGGGTGGACAAACTGGAAGGAAGGGGTGGAGTGGGGTCAAGTTTTTCCATCCCAGTTCCCAGATCATCTCCAGAAAGCTGATGGCATAGAAGGGAGTTAGAAAGGGTGAAGTCCTTTGCCTGTGGCATGAGTCAGATGTAGAGGCAGAAGAAAACAGTGGAAGCACAAATGGGCTCACACTATTAAAAAAAAAAAAAAAAGAAAAAAGCGTAATTTTATGCTTTAACAATACTGGCACTCAAGAAAGATGCAGTTCTTAAAGCTGCCATGTGTTTAGAACTCCAGTATTCCCCTCCAGACACATCCATCCTCCATTCACAGGACTGATGGCCAACGCATTCAGGGCTAACTCGGCGCATTCCTGATCCCTGGGACCCGCTCTGCATGTGCAGAAGAACTTCTCACAATGCAGGCAGTTGATCTGCACACACTGCAGGCTTTGTCCAGGACTTCTCCATGTCAGGCATCCAAACTGGAGCTGCTGAAGTCCGGAAACAGCCCAGACAAATAGCCAAACACTATTTCTCTGTATGCAGAATATTTCTAAGCAGAATAAGGGCACTCGGATTATCCCGCCTGTGTAGAGGAACAACCTTTAAAGTCCATGATGGTATTTTAAGCACTCATCACACAAGCCAGGTAGGGAACAAGCCTCTGTATGAAATGATAATCATGGGTAGGAGAAGCAAATCTGAATTTCCTAGCTCAGAGAAGGCTCCCAGGGCTGATGGAGGCCGTACTTACCATACGAAAGTGTTAACAAGCAGTGAAAGAACTGAAGCGCATCTAATTAAAAATGCATACCAAGGCATAAAGACAGAGTATAAGAGTAAACAAATGGCAGAGACCAGATTTGTTTGCAATAAATGAAGAGGAAAACACCACACAATGCAAACTCATCCAGCACAGAGGATATGGAGGGAGGCGAGCAGGGAAAGGCACCGCTCCACAAAAAACCTCCCAGAGCAAAGTACAAGGCAAGGGAAAAGCACGGGGCATGCCCGAACATGGACAAGCAGGACAAAGGAGGTGCTGACACATGGCCCTTGGTAGGAACATTTGCCATTTCTAAACAGGTACCACACTGCAATCTGGTTAGACCAAAAGATGCTGCCAAGAAGAGCTCCAGCTCGGCATACAAACAGGCCATCACGGGACACACAGCAAAACAAAGCCTCCTTGAAAACAATACCTTTTACTATTTCAGCTTTAAAATATCCAGAGATAGGCAGAAAGACACTGAGCTGGGGTGAGAAGTTGGGGTTGTCCTGAAAGAGCCACCTCTGTTTTACAGGTTGAGTGCATGAAGCTCATGGCTATTAACGTAAGTAACACTGCCTGATCTGCATTGGGTTTTCAGAAATGAAAAGATCATCGAATCCTAGAATGGTTTGGTTTGGAAGGGACCTTAAATCTCATCTATTCCAATCCCCTGCCTTGGGCAGGGACACCTTCCATGAGACCGTGTTGCTCCATGCCCCTCTGTTCTAACAGAACCTTGAACACTTCAGGGATGGGGCATCCACAGCTTCTCTGGGCAACCTGTGCCAGGGCCTCACTACTCTTGCAGGGAAGATGTACAGTGAGAAGAGCTCTTACATCCAGGAAATACTGACACCCTCCACTGCTGACATTTTCATCGTTCCTGACTCTGAACAATGCTGGAAAATAAAGTCCAGCTGCTCTGCCAAGACTTGCGTATGTCACACCTTAACCACAAGGAAACCACGGGCTCTCCAGAGCCGGCAGGAACTCAGGGCCATTGACAGCAGATTGTCCTGTCTTCCCTTACCCCAGTCACGAGGCCACCTTCCTTTCTTCAATAATTATCTTTTTTTAGGTCCTGCAGCACTGAACAATGGTGATCACACCATTTCCCAGAAGCAGCGTTTGCTCGATTACTGCGGAGCACTGTCATCTGTTTGTTTGCTCAACACATGATAGGCCACTGCCTTCATCCCCTTGGGATTCCCAGCCAAGCGCGGTTCCCATCCAAATGGGGATAAAAGTTCAATTTTATTTCACGGTTTCGTCTCCCTTACAACAAATCTTTCCTGACAGTGTTTTCTGACTGCTAAACCGTTCCGTTTTGAGCGATTGATCTAAAACATCTGTCTTGCAGATTAAAAGCAACGTCGAAGGGATACTGCGACGCTCCTCCGAAGGTGGGGAAGATTTTGAACACCAAACCAGTGAGCAACAGGAGGAAACTTTTAGGCAAACACGTGCCCTGCACCGTGTGGATTTTGCGGAGTGCGTCTCTCCCCGGAAAGTTTTGCCAACTGCCACATAATACAGGAAGTCGTGCTTCAAAATATTTAAGGTTGCATTTCTCACCATTTCCTTCTTATCTTTCATAAGACTCACATTTTAAAATGTCAGCTTACATATGGGAATGTTTAATCTCAAGGATGCTGATCCGTCGGGAAACTTTTTTAATCTTCTCCAAAAGTTTTTGCTTTCTTTTTTATTCCCCCCTCTGCTTCTCTCCTCTCTTAATCGTTTGCTCCTGTTTGGGTCATACCTGGTTTCTTAGCTGATATTACCCACCAGCCTCAAACTGTTCTTCTCTTAAAGCAGAGGGGACTTTTATACACCTTTGGTAATGCAGTGGAGGAGGGGAATATTACATTCCCCTGACACTTTAGATTTCCAAGAAATACAATAAGATGATAAAACAGCAAATTTCATTCAAAACAAAACTGTGAAAGTTTGTGTGTAATGGAGGCACAGCGTTAGTTCTGCAACAGGTCTGAATACCAATGCCAATGTTTGGCATTAGATTTTTGTTTCAATTCCATTACTTCCACTTTGCCAGGTTACTGTATTTATTTTTAGTGTATGTGTTCCTTACTGCCAATTTAAATACATCTAATGTTAAGCACACACCAGTTTTTCAATACCTTTCTGTAATTTGGCTGTATAATTAGCTTTCCAAAATATGATTTATTTTAGCTAAGTTTTGGCAAGGAAGCAGGGGGCATAGGGGGTTCTTCAGTGCAAGCACAAATTTACTACTGGCAACACTGCTATGAATGGCATGGAGAGCAGCATCAGAAATCCATCTTATTCACAGAAAGGCCAAATCTACTGGGGATTAAATGTAGCCTTTCTCCACCCTCCCCTTCCCCATCTCCCTTGGCTACCCTCCAACATTTACCAGCTCAGGGATGGAACTGGGACTTATTCCTTGATTCAGAAAAAGGAGCTATTAGAAAGCAACATCAGTTCTGAGTGTGCTGGACTGTGTCCAGGCAAAATTTGTTCATTTCTTAATAACAACATCGCATCCTTCTAGGTCATTAATAAATAAAGGGTTTGGAGGGGCGATAAAAGGATTTTTCTTTTTCCTTTACTAAATGAAACTATTACTATAAAGGCCCTACATAATTCACAGTAACCTGTGGTATCATAATAAACTGTGTTCTTTGGCCTCCAGCTCATACAGTGCTTAAGAATATGTTTAACTGTGAGAGTGAATGTGACCTTCATTTAAAAAAATAAATAGAGATATTTCCCTGCCTTTCAGGAGGAACATATGTGCCAATATCTAGACATTTGGGCATCTGTGCACTTTGACTCCTGGAAACAACTACAGTGAGGTCAGTGGCGACCAAACACATCAGTTTCTGCATATTGTAGAAGATATTTTATGCAAAGCTTTCTTCAGAAAGGTCCTAATCACATCAGGAACAGACTGTGTACGTCTTCCCCTCTCCCAAAAACCAGAAGACCAAAAAGCAAAGGACAGAGCAGCCATCTCTAACAAGTGTTTTAGGCTTTCTGCTTCAGGACCTGTCTGTGTGGGTGTGAGCAGTCCTGGATACCACAAAAGAGCAAGCATCACACAAAAAAAAAAGATCAGCAATTCCAAAAGCTATGGTGAAACAAATTATATTTACTATAAAGAAACTAAAAGATTATATAATGGGGGAGTAGATATATATGTATATATCTCCATATAGGCTGGGCATCAACAGACAACCATTCCAACTACCAATGCTGTGTTAAGGGCTGTCTCTAGAACAGATCCTTTCGGAGCAGATTTTTTTCTGGGAATATTTTTCTATTTCTTATGACAGTGTTTATGTCATAGTATGTGATGGACCAAAATGTTTTGGAAATCTTTTTGGGACCACAAACAACAATAAGAATATGCATCTAAACCCCACTGCCATTCCTATTCCAATCTGGGCCTTAATCATAGAATCAGAATAGGTTGGAGAGGAATGGAAGGGACTTTTAAAGGCCACCTAGTCCAAATCCCCTCTAATGAGCAGGGACATCTTCCACTAGACCAAGTTGCTAAAAGCCTCATCCAACCTTCCTGGGGACAGGGTAGCCACCACTTCCCAGGACATCCTTCTTCAGTGTTTTACCATGCTCATTATAAAAATTCTTCCTTATTTCTAATCTAAATCAACCCTCTTTCAGTTTATTCCTTGTCCTATTACAACAGGCCCTGCTAAAAATTTTGCTCCCATTTTTCTTACAGGGAAAGTCCGTGGTTTTCCCTCTGTTTCCTCCTGTGATGGAGCACTAACAAATGCAACCCTGTACCTTTTGGATTAATAATCTACACGCAAGAATGCAGCCTTGATCCTTAAAAAAAAATAAAAAAAGCCATCCCATTCATAGTTTTAAGATATAACATGACCCTGGTGAATCCTGCCCTGCATGCAGCTCTTCAGACCCTTCAGAAAGAGGTGAGGTTTCACAGTGCCAACGTGGTTGAGGAATGGGGTCAGCTGCAGCCTCTCCCAGCCTCACCTTTCCTGTGTGATAAACAGGATGTCTCTCACTGATGTCTCATGTCTTTCCCCCAGTCAGGCTGAGAAATGGGGACACTGCACATCCTCTTACACCACTCAGCTACGAAACTGGTGTGGGGCTTTGAATAATTAACAGGAACGACCAGCCTCGGCTGCTTACAGGAGTCATCAAGAGAGATTAGCTGGAAGCAAGTACTGATGCTCTTAAACTTCTTATGTCTACAGCTGGCCTTGTTTTTTTCCCCGTTTCATTTAGCACCAAATCCTCCAGGTGCTTACAGGGCAGAGCTGACACAGAGCTGTAATGGGGGTTCATCCCATCACCACCACAGAACCCAATCCCACTCAGGAGCTGCCCCACAGCAGGTCTGCCCCCCACGCTGGCATAACTACCCCACCTCGATTTAATCAAGCTCAAATTATCTCAATTTTCCTCGTTGTGCCATAAAAAAAGGCATATGAGCTGCAGTCCATCATTTTAAATCATTTTAGCACCTCCTTTACCCTACATGGACTTGCAATGCTGAGAGCACATTTGTATTTTTCTCCTGCTACTTTGGATTTATACAAAGAATGCCCCAATTTCCATTTATTTGTGACAGAATATCGCCTGTCTTCTTGTTTTATCTCTTCAGCTTAAGAAAAATAACACAGGACATGATCACCACTAACAAGATGGCACATTCTATATAACTTTTCACTGCTGTGTTGTTTTATTTACCAGCTTTCAAATCCCTAACCTTCGCCTCTCCAACTTCCTTTTAAATGAAAGGATCCTCTTGTCTCTGTGAAGTTCCCATCATTTACACTGGTTTGCATGTTAAAGTTTTAGCATCCATTTAGTCAGTGACGGTTATTCTGCTTAATGACTCCTATACCCCTGTTAATACTCTTTTATCTGGCTCTAATATTTTAAGATCTTGTCTAATATTAATGCTAAATGCTAATATTAAAGATTTGCTACTAATATTTTAAGCTCTGGCTGGTAGCGTAATAATGTTTGGGGAGGTGCTTCATTGTATTGGAAGGACCTCTGGGTAAATTTTAATGTCCTTTATGACTATTGCATAGAAATCTAAGCAAAATAAATGGAATATGGGGACAGATTTTAGCAATTTATTTATGGTGTGTCCTGCCAGCAATGAGTTCAGAATCAGGTTGAAAATGTATATGTGTGTGGGCATGTGAGTGTGTGTCTCTCTGTATTTCTCCAATAAACCAGAGAGAAAAATAGCCCCAGTGTGAGGCAGAGGTGGGGGACATGTGCAGCCTCCCCTCCATCCAGTTACAGTCAGTGCTGCCACTCCAGGGGATGCTACAGGGACAGGGAAGGAGGTGGCTGCTATCCCACAGGAATCCCAGCCCTGTGTTACAATTCCTCCAGTATTTTTGATCAGTTTTTGGTATATACCTACAAACTGCCACGTTTATCTCATGGCAATAGAACATCCTATAGGGGGCTAGGAACAAAAAATTAAAAAAAAATTAAATTAAACTCCTCCTATTTCAATGTCAGCCTATTAACATGAACCTCTACCACGTGCAAAGGGAGAACAGAATCCACTCCTCCGCTGAAGAACAAGCTCCTCCACTAAAAATAAAATACAGTGCAGCATTTATTTCACCATGGTTTAAGAGTTAATGAAAGATTTGCACCTGTACAGCTGTTGCAGGCTGAAACTATCTTGTGGAGCGAATGTGTTTTCTGGTTGAGACAGTTGTAAATGCCTTGAGTAAAAACACTGAGGACTGCTAATGGATAGGTTTATTTTAAAGCATGCCATCTGCTATCAATCATAGAGAAGTATAGGAAGCAAGTTTGGCTGTGCTCCCTCCTTGTGAGCCTGATAAAGATAGGGCTGTGGTACTCTGGAACATTTAGTACTCAAGAGAATAAAACATCAAACCTACTCAGCAGCTCCACTAACAATAATAAAAATGCCTCTGCCTAAAGGTGACATTCTGAATTTACGATTATTTGTGTCTATAAAGTGTATTCTTTGGCTCCTGACTCATTCTGACTGTCTCACTACAAGAACAATACATTAAGCCTGCCTGAAGTAAATGGAAATCCTATCCTTTTATTAAAGCAACAGCCAGTACCTGAGATGTTCTAATGCCCTGTAGGACCCAAAGAAGGTTTTCTACTCTGAGTGTTAATTCTTTTGGTAGGATTAAAGTCAACTGCAGAGAAAATGCTTATTTTTTGCACTCAGAACTAAACCCTTCTCCAGGTAAATGTAGTTTTAAAAAGAAGAAGAATGAAAACAAGAAAACCCAAGGCAGACTCTGAATATGCAAATGATCGTCAAGCAAAGGCTACAGAAACTGCAATTCACCCCAATAGCTCATATTTTATGCTACTTAGGATTTGAGACAGGAAAAGCTTACTCAGTAAGAATCTGCCCAGGAAAACCATGCACAAAATTCCCGAAAGGTGTGTGCCAATCTTCCTTCCTAGCGGTGAATTCCACATCTGTTGAGATTCTCCACAAGTGAATCCAGGGATTTTTTTTTTTACATATAATTTTTTTCTCCTTTTCTTTTTTTCCCCCCTGCACTGAATTTTCCTCAGAAAAAGGCAGTTGGAAGATGCAGAGCTACTTCCCCAAGACACACAAGCATTTGGTTGACTTCAGAGGTATGAATCATTCCCTTGGCTAACACCACATCCCTCTTTTCTCGTTTGCCCTCTGGTACCCCACTGATCAGGGGCTCTTGAGCCTGCTTGCTTAAAAAATAATTAAATATATAACACTTCCTGGCACATTCACCAGCTATAAAAAACACTTAGCAACGAAACACGCCGGATCCGATAACATTAGGCTCCTATCTCCTATCTGCAGCTTAACAAAATTCCCTTGCAAGCCTGCTGCTGATGGAAAGCATTGCTGTGGAAGCTTGGGGAAAACCCACCTGGTGATCAAGCTCATGAGCCTAATTAAAGTTAATAGAGAAATTAAAAGTGAGCAAAAAATTAGAACGGCAGCATGGAAAAAAATAAAAGAGTAAGCACTAGGAAGAGAAGGAAGATAAAATGCAATGGGAAAAGTGAGTTTCCCTTTGAAGTCTATTCTAGAAATTGATGGTGTTTCTTTTGATGCCCCACACACCCTGAATTCTTTACACAGTGGGCCAAAAGTCCAAGCAGAAAAACAGAAAGCAGAGAATTAGGCTTAGGAAGTTCACAATACTAAATTAAGGCTGGGTTTGTGCCTTATTCACCATTTTGGTCTTCAGGAGTTTCACTGTCTCCAAAGTTCGTGGTAAAATGACCACTTGTTTCAAAGTATAATTTTAATCCCCTTATCTAGGGACCCAAAGAATGGAAAAATAAGTTTCTAAGCAAGGATCAAAACTATTGGATTTCAAAATTAATTTCAAAACTTGAAATTAATAAGATGAAAGATTATAAATAAAATTAGGAGACTATAGAGATTGAAGAAAACCACAAAGATAGAGAAGGTTGTTCTAAGGCAGATGGAACAGCCCTGAGCAGGTTGGGAGAAGTCTGCAGAAACACAGAAATACTGAAATCAATGCAGGAATGTAGGAAAGCATAGCTCAAGTAACAGGAAAAACTGGAAAACAAGCAGTTATCAAGACTTCCATGCTCAGCAACACCTGAGAAATAACTCCCTGGAGGTACTTCTCACCTCTAGGTGAAAATTTCCAAATAACTCCCTTTCAGGAGCAACACCCCCACTCATAAGGAGAGAAACATCAATGGCCATCTCTCATTACTGAGCTCTGTACCAAAACCAGTCACTCAGATGCTTCAAGAAGAAGGACAGTAAGTCACATAAGGGCACATCATAACACTGAGGTCTCAGACCAGTCGCGACCATAACAACCTCCAGCAGAAAGAGTTCAGCGAAACTCCAGTTATCAAAAAATGATAATTGCATTGAATCTTTCACAAAGACACAGCTGTTTCTCAAAAAATGTCATTGCCAGGATGTCATTTGAAGTCTGGGGTGAGGGATTCGGATAGCCAGAGGGAAGAGAGAGAAGTCAATCCAGACTCACCCATCAGTGATGATTGCGTGTCCAGGGATGGTGGGAGGTCCAGTTCAAATCCCAACTCTGAAGTCATTTCCAACATTGCAGACAGCATCCATCAGGAAAGATGTGCTGCACAGCCTTTCTCCACAACATTTTGTAGAAAAAAAAAAAAAATTGTAATTCCCAAGGTTTTCTCTTCTCTCTCCTGAGAAATGGAAACAAATTAAAAGGCTTGAAAAGTTTTCATGGCACAGATTCCTAGTTCGTGGCCAGCCCTGAACACCGCACTGCCCAGAGGTTCAAAGGCATGCTGCTCCTACCAGAGCTCACATTGTGAACTCCCCATCTTTTGCACAAGCTTAACAGGCTCGTTTTAGACTCTTACAGTACATTTTCATATGAAAGCTCTCAAGCTCGGAGCAGCTTTCTCACCAGAGTTCAAGTCCCTGGCACAGAGTTCATTGCAGCTCTAATGAAAAAGCACAATGATGGGGCCTGTGTCGCTAAGATTAGACATTAGTGGCCGTATCAAGAAGAGAAATACCTGCAGATTAGCACAGCAATTTGCTGCTCTAAATCTGAACCTCCTAATCTCTCTTTTTTTTTAAAGTAAGTAGCAGCCCATGAATATGGGAACAGAATTAAAACTGCGTTTACTAAGTGATTTCTAAAATACTTCAGCATGTGTTTTAGAAAACTGACAAGTCATTAAAATATAGTTAATAAACATTATTCAGAACTCGTTGCTTTAGATTAGCACTGCTTTCAAATCACAGATATTCACAGGTTCAGTCAGTGCACTGCTGCAAAAGGAACTCTGGTTGGTGTTCCTGCTCTATATGATGGACAGCTCAGAATTTACCTCATTTTTGTACTTTCTGACTGCAAAAATGTTTCAGAAATATTCGCAAAAGACTTTAAAACTTGGCACCTTGGCGAGTGAGGGCATGCACAGAGACTGCCTTGCAGCAGCACCTGAGTGGAAGGAGAGTTGTGCTTCCACCAGTGGGTAACCAAGAAGCATCTCCTCCCACATGGGGCAAAAACCAGACACAGCACAGACTGGAGAAGTGACACACAAGGTCATATGTTCTGAACAGGAATTACAGTTTGATTGGGTCTAAATATGCTCTAAACAGCAAAGGCCCTGGATCCAGCTCATTGGCCAGTTTTGCCTGGTACTTACCCCCAATCTAACACAGGTGTATCGTGATGCTCCCTGCCAAAGGCATCCTGAGTTAAAATAGGAGTTTGAAATATCAGCTTTCCTGGTTGAATGAACTATGTTCTTCAGAAAATACAGAGAGCAAAAACTGGGAACTGCAGTGCTTGGTTCCATGGGATTACTGAAGAATCAAGAGCAGTGGGGCTCTTACTGAGCCAACACCCCCACAAAGAGGGACTTGAATCCTAGGTAAAAAAACATGGAAAGATTGAAGGGTGACAACAGGCTGAGGGAGCTGGAGCTGTTCAGCTTGGAGAAGAGAAGGTTCCAGGGAGACCTTAGAGGCCCTCCCAGTGCCTAAAGGGGCTCCAAGAGAGCTGGAGAGGGACTTGGGACAAGAGCCTGGAGTGACAGGACTAGGGGGAATGGCTTTAAGCTGAAGGAGGGTAGATTTAGATTAGATGTTAGGAGGAAATTCTGGGCTGTGAGGGTGGTGAGGCCCTGGTACAGGTTGTCCAGAGAAACTGTGGCTTCTCCTGGATCCCTGGCAGTGTCCAGGGCCAGGTTGGACGGGGCTTGGAGCAACCTGGGCTAGTGGAAGGTGTCCCTTCCCATGGCAGGGAGTTGGAACTGGCTGAGCTTTAAGGTCCCTTCCAACCCAAACCATTCTATGATTCAAAAAAACTAAAATAGGAACAGGAGCAGCACCATGTTTAGTGACCAATTCCAAGGAACCTGAAATCATGAGCCATTTTTGGTCAAACTGAGGTGAGAACCATCACGGCATGACTTTCACTGATGACAACTTTTTAAAATTTATTGTGTGACTGTCAAGAAATTTTCCCTTTTAGAAGCTCTGCCCTGAGCCAACTGGAGCTGACTGCTTTTCCTAAACATTTCATGCAACCACGATCAGCTCAGATACTGTGGGGGAAGCAAACTCAAGCAAAGCTCCCAACTCTGAATGATTGCTGGCGACCTGCAGCCATCAGGGGAGCCTGTCCTCCCTGCTGCAGAGGATGGCAAGCTGTTTTTTTGTGCTGTTTGCTGATATTTTGAAGTTGAGGAAAGATTTGGTGAGGGTATTGGTGTTTTGAGAAGGGGCTGATCAGACTCTCTGTTATATCCCTTCACCCTGTTTTATTTTTTCTATCCAAGTACATACACTGCAGTTCAAATCATGACAGGGGAGGGCTGAAGCTGAGAAGGGAGACAACGTATCTTAAAAATGAAAACATTGCTATTCATAGTTGTCTTAGTAAGGTAGCTAAAAGGGAAAAAACCCATAGCTTGATAGAAATTGCTCTCATCTAACTAAAGAAAAATATTTGCAAACGCTCTTAATGACCATTTTTAATCACTTACAGGATTTAGTGGGCAGATTTCTTTAGGTTTTTAATACTAAACTATTTCATATTCGCAGATGTCTTTAACCTGATGGATGGCTTTGATTTATGACATCTCTTGGACATCAGAATTCTGGATTTGAAAGCCAAACTGCAAGAGAGATCCAGATCCTCCAACTGGTTCTATTTTTCAATCTTTTTAAACTGATTTGGAGTTCAAAGTCTTTCACCCTTTCACACTTCTACTTCCACAGGAGCAAAAATAACACTTTGCACGCAACTAATAATTTGAATGATACCAGCACATTTATGCTTGAAGATTCTTATGAGATGAGTGTGATTAAACCTATTTTACCTACTCTGAGCCATATGCCATATTTTGGGGCCACAGGTGTACCAGGCTCCAAGAAACACCATAAACCTGCCCATCTTGTCCTTGCAGGGTAGCAGTCACCATCACTGTGGCTTGGGCATGTTTGTTCCACAGGGCTGAGCGGAGCAAATTATGGAATCACAGAACATCTGGAGTTGGAAAGGACCCACGAGGGTCATCAAGTCCAACTCCAAAGCAAAGTATGCTATTAAAAGTATTCATTGGACAACCTGACCAGAGATGAAGCTGTAAATGAGGATATGCAGTGAGAGAGTACAACAAGCAGGTTCTCCATTCATCAGCAGAGCAGCCCCAAGAACAGGAAAGGAGCAGGGGAAGAAGCTGCAAGAGAGGAGCAGCCTCCTCACCTGTCCAGCAGCTGCTCTGCCTCAGCAGAAGGAAAGTCTGGAATACCTGATAGCCACATGAGGATGATGGGCTTGGTCAGGGCCTCCCTGGAACGAGGCAGCCTGCTGAGGGACAAATCCTTTGGTGACACATCTTAAAGCAGCAGGGACATTTTGAGGCTGTGAGAAGCTGCTCTGAAGAATGCAAGGAAAATAACCTGTTTGAAAAGAAGAAAAAAAAAAAAACCAAAAAAAGAAAGGAGGAAAAAAAGGTTTAAGAAACTTAGATGTGCAGATTAAGGTCTTGTTTTCCTTAGCCCAGTGGTGAAGGAAAACTGTTGTCAGAAATACAAGTATTTAAACAGCCTGTGACAGCAAGGAAGCAAAAGACTCCTTTTGCCAGCGAGTGAGAGCTCAGCTGCTCGCTGCAAGCCAGAGGGATTCACATCCAGCCCAGAGCTGGAAACACTCTCTGGAGCAGAAATCCCTCTCTTCAGCGTCCCCAGTGCCTGTCACACCACTCATGGACCAAACCTTGGAGCTCCCGATCACGTGAGTCCATTCCCATGTGGATCTCTGGTCCCACAGGGCGGGTGGCAGGAGAACCCACTGGGCGTGGGGCTGAGTCACCGTCCTCTGTCTTCTTCTGCACTGCTGCTTCCAGCAGTCAAAAACAAGCCAACAGTGCACAAATATGTGAAAATATTTCTCGCCCACTCCCAGCCATGGTGAAAAGAAACCTGTTGTGGTTAAATGACTCGGTCAGTTCTTCAGGGATTTTCCAAAGTTTCCTATAAAAAGAAATCTGTGGGAAATGAATGATTGCATAATCACTAACACATGCCAATTCATATAAGCCTATTATCTTTTATGGTATTTTGTACTCTATTGTCCTTACTCTGGTGAATTGCTGTCTTACAATTCCTTTCCCCATTAAATTATTTACACATTTTGCTCTCTCCGACCCTTTTGCACCAGTAGGATATTTAGCATCCACATTAGGAAAGAAGGCAAAGACAAAAGGTCCCTTCTCCTTTTCTCACATCGTGTTTTTCCCACCTTCACAGGAATATCCCAACAACAATCTCCTTGAGAATGTGAAGGACCTGTTCAAGTTAGAAGAGGCAATGATATTAGCTGTGTCTTGATGGCACAAAAGATACTGCTTTTCTTAAGGAATATGCATTTTTACAGAGGTTTGTTAAGCTCCCTGACAGAAATGACCAGTGTTCATAGTTCTAAAATCACACAGGTCCTTGAAAATGCTGAAAGTTGCCTAGGGGTCATCTAAGCCATTCTTAGAAATAAGCCCCAAGTGTCCTGGAAGGCTTAATTATACTGTATTTCAATTGGATTTAAGCTCCTAAACCACAGATTTTAATAAGAATTTCAGATCTTTCAAAACCTTTTGATTTTTGACTTTAGGAGCCTGACGTTGCCTGAAAGCCACCCTGGCATTCACCTTTGGAATTAATATTTAATCATGTTTGGAGTAGGGGTTTTCAGTTTTGCACTCTGCCAGGGAACAACAGGTTAATAAATGTATAAATCATGTCCAAGCACCCACCTATCAAAAGGTGTGGCCTTTAAATAAGTAAGGTGAAAGTGGAGGAGATCTCTGTGACTGAGGAGCTACAAGATGTTTTTTCTACAAACCCACATATTGAGAGCAATTATCTCTGATGGTTACTAATCACAGAGCATTAGAACCAGGTAATAGTCCAAATTAACTGCAACAATCTTAAGATTAAACTAAAAGGTAACCCCCCCCCATAATTTTAATGTGTGAGAGAGGACATTGAACAGAAAAAATGGGTTCTAGGGGTGTGCACACAGAGAATAAATGAGCTATAGGTTCACTGAGCAAACATCCTGGCCATAAATATGTGGTAGCTGTCCTTTGGTTATATCACTCATCTCTGCATTGCAGAAAAGTCCAGTTCTTCAGAGCAGATTTATATGAATTTTCCTCAGAAATGCTGCAGGAAAGCAGGAGAGTTGGTGAGAGACTTCAGGTCCCAGGTATCTCAACTCTCCATCTCCCAGTGAAGGGCAGTTTCACCTTGGGAAAAGCAGCACATTTGAAAAGATAATTTTGGAGATCAGTGGAGATCAGACCTGGTGATGCTGAAGACAAGGAAGAAGGTGAGCAGTGACCAATTACTGAACAACAGTGCAGACAGGGGAAACCTCTGCTGTTACACAACATCCTCCCGAACATGTAAACCCTCGGTTTTCATGCAGCAACTCAAACAATTGCAACAAAAATGAACTGCAGCTTTGTCCTCTGTTGTGCCATTCTTGAGATATCAGTGTCTTAGACTCCATTTCCTACTGAACAGGGAAGTAACTCCCTGTAACAGCCAGCAGCTCCCCAATTTACTGGCAGGGTTTACCAACCCCAGCAAGTCAACATGACCTACTCTTCATTTGCCTCTGACTCCCAGCAAGCAAGAGCAGAAAAGTTCTATATCAAGAACAGTAACACGTCAGGCCAACAAAGTCCCTACAGACCAGATCACCTTTTCCAGAAAAAGATCCTTTCCGTTGCCTGCACGAACTGGTTTTCACAAAGATTCCTGGTTCTCCTGTGTTATTCCATTTATTTTAGGTTTCTGTTAATGTGCACATTTCTGAACCCAGATTGCATTTTCTTTTAATCAGAAATAATTTGTAAAATTATTTGCCAGCATTCACACCTCAAAAAGGTTTGCTTGCTGTCAAGGGCCCTGAGGACCTCCAGCACCTGTCATCCTCTGCCAGCATCAGCCTTTCCATGTGGGCAGGTCTCCAGAAAACATTATGGACAGTTGTAAAATGTGCCCATCTTAAATCACTGATTTTCTGATACGTATCAGGGGTTCAGAGAGGAGAGTCCATTCGCTTTTCTTCCTCCTCCAGGGTCTGTATCTTTCTTGACTTTCCCTTCAAAAATAGGTTTACTCACATTTCTACTGGTCTTGTAAGATCTGCTCTGGTTTTACCCATTAGCCAGAAGACCAAATCATTCAGTCCATTGGTAACATTTTAAAGCACTTTATCAGCCTATATAATTTTATAATCATTTTGTTGTTTTCACTAAAAAAAAAAATAAAAATGTAACTGGTCAGACACCTAATGCTACTTAAGTGCAAATAGATTTTTTTGTGGTTGAATAATAACATCTGTTTTGATTTTCCAGCCACAAAAGTGCGTTTTATCTGGCCTTCCTTTATTTGAACTTTTCACATCTGCTCAGGCCTGCTTCCCATAAACTAAATACCAGATCCTTTCATAATGTAGGAAATTTACCTGCACTAGTTGTTGTCCCTGTTCCAAAGACTTCTTTATAGGAGCCAGATAAAAATGTCAAAAGACTAATAAATACAGTCTTAGTGCACTGTATATTTATTAAAAGTTACTATTTATTTTCTCCATTCCAAATGGTTGGTATTCACAGACCTAATCCTGCAAAACTTATTTTAATGAATGACCTCATTTACTTTTATTGAATGAAGTATGTTATGGGCTGGTGCCCCATGTTCCACACAAAATTTAGAGATAAACCTGTGTGCAACAAACTATGTCATCAACTACAAATTCAATCAGAAATTACAGGCATGGTCAGATGTACTGGGCTTTCAGCAAATAAAAGAAGTCATAAGGAGGATTTCATATGTCATTTTCAGGGTAATCTGCAAAGAGTTGGTAGTGAATTATGACTTTTGATTTATTCTGGTCTCTTCAGAGGTGGGCAAAGCTGGGAAGGAAAACAACCCTAATCAGAAACACTTACCTTTTTTTTTTAATTAGATATTTATTTTCTAATTGTAATTCACATCCTAAAACTTAGATATGTCTAGTTAAATTAAAAAAAAATTAAAGTGATGAATATGTAACTTCAACTGAAGCAAAACAGGTTTTGCCACTGCCATCGCCGGAATGAGAAATACATCCCGAGTATCAGACAAATGTTAAGGATCATCCTTTTAAACTCAGAGCTAATCTACAGAAGAATTCTTCTACACTGATGTGACCAGGAAGACAAGGAAAAAAGCACCCCCTTCATCAGCCTCTTCATAATTTCTCCATCTATTCAGAGTTTCTTTCCACTGTTAGAAAGATATATCTGGAGAACTCCTACGTCCCTGGGCCCCCGTGCAGCTGAGGCTGTGTCTGCAGCAAAAATGCAATATTAGGCCACTTTTCTGAGACACATAACTCAGCAAACAGCTCTGCAAAGCAGAGGGGAGAGCACTGATTGTAAAGCAGATTTTCCTTCTCTCAGGGTACCAGCAGCACCTCTTCTCTTCAAAGTATCCTACCTCTGTTGTAGTGTAGAGACGCAGTTTCATTCTTTCGCGTTGTTTCGAATCTTTAACAAAACTTAGGCTCTATGATTTGGCAATCTCATTAAACACAGCTTTATCAAGCCAAAACACCCACCAGCACCAGTGTCTTAAATAGATGTGAGATAGGAAAGTACAAGGAGGCCCAGGGTGGCTTTGGGAACAGTTGGAGAGGAAAGGCAATATCTGTGCCCTGCCCTTGATTTACACCTTGATTTTTTCCATCTGCACAAAGGATTGAAGCTGCGTCATGATGGAACAGTTGTGAGAATCACAAAGAACTTAACAAGTCAGAAATGGATTAAAAAGCACTTTATGGCTTGTTAAAGAAATCCCCCTGTTCCTCAGAAGCATTTTTAGCATCTTATTAATGGTATTTGATCTGACTAACATATTGACTCGTCATTTGAATAGGAGATGAATCCTTTTTGATGGACCACAAAGGGAGTATAAATTCAAATGAGGCACTTCTCCAAATTTTTCTTTAAGCATAACCCCAAAGAGCCCATAACATCTGCAAAGGTTTTTTCTGTGCCCCACAAAAGACCACCCTAATAATCTTTTAAATTATGCATCTTTTTTTTTACTTAGAAGTAATCATTGCATATGTATTTAACTCAAATAATAATGAGTTGAAACTTCTCTTTTACCTGTTTTCTGGAATGCCATGTTATGTTTTTGACTTAGGAAAATACTTTAAGCCAATACAATATTTCTTTTAAACCATCTGTCATGGAACCAGCACTTTACCATCAGTGGAATTCACCGTCAAAGTCTCTCTCATACAAAGTAGTTCAGAACTTGACAAAGGAAAAAAAAAAGAAACATATCAGAAAAGTATGCAAAAAAGCTTCACGTCTTTCAATCAATCCCTGATCTGAAATGATTTTGGTCTACCCAATATATACTGCTCAGGACTAGTTCCAGTGTCACCAATACAGACACTACCATGCAGTTAATGGGTAGACCCACAACTGTCTTCCCTTTGGTAAAAACCAGAAAGCTTGCTCCTAATCATTTTTAGAGCAATTTTATATCATCTAAGAATTTGCACTCAGGAATAAGTTGGAGACCTCCAGCTCATTTTGAAAACAGTAATTTATAGCTACACAGACATTATGATTTTACAGTGTTTTGATAGTTACGCCTTCACTATCCACATGGAACATTTAAAAACGGACTAGAAGCCATTAATCTCAAAATATAAGGGATTTTTAGCCTAAAGAGAAACTCTGAGCATTTGCAGTCTAAGTCCCTTCCTGCATCCAGGTGTATGGTTTTATTAAGGTGTTATATATTATTCCAGGAACAGGTTAAGAATAATACTGAGACAAACCTACTGTGGTAAAAGCACTGCATAATAAATCAGGGATCTCAGTACTTTATCATAGATACCCTCATTGACCTTGGACAGGTATTAAAGCTGGAAACCATCTTAGGCAGTTCCTGTCTCTTGTTACAATCCCCAACAGCACTTAGTCAATCGGATCCCCCTATGCAATTTCATCCTTCAGGCACAACAATAATCACAGCCTCCCACTTCATTAAATGTCTTTCATTTTAAAATTTAAATACCTCACAGTTAGAGAGCAGGTCAACCCCAATCCTTGTATTTTCCACACCTATGTCTTGAAATATGGGGGAGATTGACTCGATCCAGACCTGTGCAGTAGCCTGCTCATTCCACCAGAGCCTGACCTCAGATTCCAGGTTCAAATATTCCTGCACTCTGATAAATGTCAGGTCCAAATCCGAATCTGGATCCCAAACTTGTGGTATGGGACCATCTGTACTTGAAAGCAGCATTTTAAAGAAAGACGAAAGCTACGATCATGAATATTTCTATTTGAATACTGCATGCAACAGATTTATGAACTTAAGCAACTACTTTTTTCTTTGTAAAATCAAAACTACCACAGGATTTCCCGTCCATATATACCATATGCTTTCTCCAACTTTGTTTAAAATTCCTAGCATCCCAATATGCTGAAACTTCTGAGCATCTACTGGGTTGTTTTTTGGGGTTTTTTTTGCAAGCTTTATCTGCTCTGTAAACTAGACTATAGTCAAGAATTAATTTTTGTATAGGAAAAATTATTTCATCCATTTATTTTTACAATATGATAATGACTGCTGAAAGCATCTTACGCAATGAAACCCTTGGGTAACAGCCTGAAATATGATTAATTCTCTTAAATGACAATGTGTTTGTTTCAGTGTAACTGGCTGTGCACATTGGGTCAAGATATATGCAGAACCAAGTCCTACAACCTGCCAGCACAGGCCTTGCAGGACCTTCTGAGTACAATCTTCATTTAGAGACCAGTCAGAAGCACGACAAGTGAAACAGCAACAACACTAAAGGAAATTTATAAATGTTTGCAAATTCGTTTTATGGATTAATGACCCTACATATAAGAATTGACATTTCCAGGACAAATCACTTCTTTATCCTACAAGTATTTCAGCAGTTTTTGCTTACGCCAAAGCAGAGGCGAATTTTTCCTTCTTCAGATCAAACGAGATCTAAAATCTGGGAAGATTTAACAGTAAAATAAAAACAATGGGGATGTAAATGTTAACCATCTGCATTTGTTACTGCTATTTCTTATGATGTGATATCTCCATCAATGGCATTATATTTTTACTTTTGTTATCTCTCACAACTTTTCAATCTATTATAGTTAATCATTGATAAACAAACACTTTGACTGACTTATAAAGTGGCAATCATCTCATCTAAATTTAACTGTGTAAAAGTCAAACACCTACTCTAAGCTGCTCGTGAAGGCTCCTTCTATAGATAGTGATGACAGATTGGCGTTTTCAGAGAGAGACTTATCCTACCTGTCTTACACACTTGTTTTAAGATGGGATTAATCACTCCCTAGAAGTACTTTCTTCTTTTTCTTTCCTTGGACTGACTTCAGTAAAAAGTAACACACCTGTTTTGTAGGGAAAAAAAAAAAAGAAGAGGAAAAGAAAAAAAACCCAAGGGATTATTTCAAGCCTTGATCTTAAATCCACAAAGGTATTTGCCCTCACAATTCCTCTAGCATGCAGAAAGTCTCCTCATAAAGGCAGATGGGAAGAAGGAAGGTGAAGAGAGACAGGAGTACAGCCTTTATAATTAGGTTTGTCACCTGCCCCAACTCTGTGCCTTTAGGGTTGGTGAGAAGCAGGGCTAAGGAGAACTAAGACACAAGGAAATATCAGACTTATTTTACTCTGTGCTGCTTTACTCACAAAAAACATGGGGATTGCCATATTTTCCCTCTCGATGGAATTCCAGTGACAGAAACGTTTTCCAGGCTTTGGCAAGAGAAAAGGACCGGCCAATAGCTATTCTCCTTCAGCAGAAGCAAAGCAAAACCAGCATCTCCCTTTTGCACATGAGATCAGCTCCAGCCCAACACAGGGAAGGACCACACACCAACCATTGCTCCAGGACACGAGCCTTAGGAGGCAACTCAACGGAAACTTCTAATACCCTTCAAATCATTCAAATGAAAAGATGCTGATGCTGAAGAGGGAAGAAACATTCTTCTTGGCCTCTCTCCATTTGAAATTCTGCTACAGTGACACTATCTGGATTAGACTCCAGGACAGTATTTCTGAAACAGCAGGAACCCTGCTTACTGCATCAGTTTTAAATTATAAGCCTTCCAAAGATGTCAACACCACTTTCCTGGAGACTTTCCTGAAATTAAAACACTGAGCTTTTCCTCTGAGCCTTCACAGAGTCATATGGATCCATTGCCCAGTGCCACCATTTGTATCATGACTTGCCTATGTTGGGTCACTGCTACTCCTTCACTTCTGCTCTATAGTCAGCCTTGCTCTTTGATGTTACTCAGTCACTATTTCCTTTCCCTTTACTTTTATCTCTGTCCTGGCATTCTTCCTTTAAGCATCCTCTCTACCAGATGGTCTCCATCTCTCCTTCAGAAGTGCCCAAAATATTCCTACTGCCTCCTCTTGATCTTCCCCCAGCAGCAAACCTCTTCATCCTACAGAGCTCAAATACCAATGGATTTCTCCTCCTTGCTGCTCTGCTTCTTTCTTGCACTTTGAAAAGGAATTCACTGGAAGCAGCTAACCTCCAATCCTCATTATGCACGATGCACTCATTTATAAGAGTTTACCCAGGAGAAAAATTCAGATGGGATATGCGCTGGTACAATTGCGTTTTTTCAAGTGGAAGCACATCTGATGTCTGTGTGCTGAACCAGAGCTCTGGTTTTTAAAACAGGAGCTCCAACTTTTTCATTTGGAAATCCATATGGATCCTTTAATCTGAAGGTCAAAACAGTTTTCATGAAAGATACTGAAAACAATGATACTTTATATTCACCAGCATAATTATATAAAGATGATTCAATATTGTAGTATCATCAGAGGATTCAGCAAAGTCTCTGTATTATGTATTTTTAAGATGGGGTTTAGAGGGTGTAAGATGAGGCTTCAGAAGTTTACAGAGAGAAAAAAAATCATGTCACAATTTATATCTTCCTAATAGGTCACTGAAACTCTGAGGATAACAATTGCTTTTACTTGCAGTTGGCAGTGCACTACAATCAAGAATAAAGCTCCAGATATTTTTGTGGAAGTACAAACACTTACTAAATGCAGCAGCATAATAATGTATTATATATTATACAAATACAGTGAAGTGGGATTTGTGTTTGTCTCTTTGCAAGAGAAGAAAGAACGCTGAAATGACCTTCTGTTCATAAGTTTCTTTGAAAAAGGCTTGGCCTGAAACCACTTCACTACTATTGATATAGTCTGTTTCTGTACATAAATCTTAAATGTAAGCATTGCTTCAAAAATAACTAAGCAATCACAAAGCTTTACTTTTCAGATTCAATTGCCTTCAAATCCTTTACTGAAGTCCCCTTGGCACTGTCGCTTCAAAATCAGGATAATGCCGTATAGTGTTTCTCAGTTTCAGTAAAACAAAAGCCTTATTGAATAAATATGTGTGAAAATGCTGCAAACAAAACCATCTCTGCAGCCACCACCTGACTGGCTGGTGGTGACCTGTGTGGGCTCAGTGCTCAACTTCTTGGCATATCACAGCCCTGCTCAGTTCTACCGTCTTTGTCCTTAAAACTGTAGCAAAACACACGTTTTTCCTTGCAGAAACCTAACAGCAGGCTTTAGACATCAAGGAACAGCAAGGTGACCCAGGATTTCCATATGCAGGAAGCTGCTGATCAAATAGTATATCCTTTTTTAATCTGCTTCTTGGATCGTGAATATAGAGGAAACCTTGTGGTTCTGCTAATCCCTTAACTCTGGGTTTTGTAAGGAGAGCTTACAAAGCTCCCCCACCCTGGAAACGTAAAGGCAGAGTAAAATACCCAGCATTTACTATCTTATGCCTTGTCCTGCTCTGAAAAAGGATGACTCAGGAATGCTTTCTTTTCTTACACACGTAGTCTTCCAGCATATCCTACACTTCCCTGTAGCTAAAATATTAGCTCAGGCCCATAGATCCCATTATTGCAGTAAGGCAGCAACACGTGCCAGTGTTCCGTGGCCAGGTTCGAGGTGTCCAAGTCCCTGAAACTGGAGTCATTCAGCAATTATTTGCTGAGTTTTGGGGCTCTCACTGTTGGCAGGAGATACAAACTGGTTCACACCTGACTACACCAAACAATCACCAACCAGAACAAAGTCCACTGAATTAGATTTGATTTTTCATTTCGAAAAGGTTCTCCCTCTTATTAATTTGCTGCAACCTTGTATTTCACTTTGCTGTCAAAGAGCCTCAATAGTCTTCAAAAGTGCAAAAAATCTCACAGGAAAATGTATTTTTGCCAGCAGGTGAGGCAACAGGGATTTTCAGCTGTGAAAGGTTCATTTCAATATGTTTGCACTGAAAAGCAAGAATTATTGTCAATTCTATTTCTGGCTCATTAATTCTATTTTTTTTTAATGTACAAAGTAATTATTCAAAAAGCAAATTCTTAAGCTACAGAATAAAAAACAACAGGCTGTTTATAATAAATATGAAGAACTGTGATCCTGTAGTTCAAAGCACCAAAAGTGAGATGGACACCCAGCACCCAGAAAAGATGCTGGTTCCCTCTGAAGACTAGAAATATCCAGCAGGGATGGCAGTACAAACTCATAGTTGGGTTGAGGTACTGCAGTTTTATCTCACCTGAACACAAGGTGGTCCCAGCTCTGCCCAGCATCCCTTTATCTGTGGATCCAGTGATGTTTTTACCCCTCAGTCGTGCATTTCTAAACCCTTCATTTCCTTAGAGGCAGCCAGCAATGGTTAGTGCCCAAATCAGGTGTTCAGAGCCCAGGGAGGTGGCCTTGACATGGGCCAGAGCAAGGAGGGCAGCCTTGACTTAATGGTGGGACAGCTACAAACATCTGATGATCCCCACTTTCCACCGTGATGTGAAGCAGATGTCCAAGTCCTTGCTGTTAGAAAGGTCAGAATGAAAAAAAAGCAGTGAGTAAATGCTACAAATTGAGGTAGGGTCATCTCTGCAGTATAGAAGATATAGAAGATCAGGTTAGACAGAGGCAGAAATAATTTTCTTGTAAATTAGAAGCAGATAAATGAGTGATAGAGAGAGAAAGAAAGGAAACACGCAGTACAGAAGGAAGATAAGAAAGAAACTGTTCATCTTATGTACGGGAACCAACTGCTCCATATGTATTTCCTATGCCATTTTAGCAACTATCCCCAAGTTGTTAATCTGAAACACTTTGAAGAAAGTGGACAATCTATTTAATTTGAAATGTTGCTTGAGACACTGCAGGATTTTCAGATAATTTCATTAATGTGCTGGACACTCAACCTGAACAGCACAGGAGCTATGGCAAGGATTGTGGATTTCACATGTAGATGGAGATGTCTTACTAAGGAAAAATTGCATCTAAGCATTCAAGTTCAATCATTTATATTTGCATGCTTAAGCATTTTTCCAAGATAACTTTTTACTGACAACCTCAAATATAAATTGCAAATGCATGACTGTGGGCATACAGTCGTCCACCACAATTAGTGAGGGTGGGCACGTCCTGAGGCCAAAAATAAAGGGTATTTCCAACAGAATTAGCAGAAAAATAAATAACCTGTAAACTAAGGTGAATTCTTGTTCATAAATTAACACTGAATAGCCCAGTGGGAAATGCAACGTGTGCAGTTTTCACACATGGCAAAAGTTTGCCGGTGGTTGTGCCCCTTACAAGGTGAAGGCTGTGTTACCAACAGGCACGTTTTCATCTGGCCTTAGCCTTAAAAATAACAGTAAAAATCAAACAAAAACAGTTATTTTCTTCCTTTTGGGATTTGGTACATGTGCTATAACAGACATAGAGGGAAACTTCTAAAATAAATTAAGGAATGTACTTGTCAGTTTATTAATCAAAGTTTACCTGCTTCACATTACACGGAGACAAATTAAACAAGCTACCATGGTACTCAGAAAACATCTGCTAACAAAGTCAGAAGTAATGATAAACAAACTTGAGTTCCCTTTGTGGTTGATTTCCATCCAGCTGCATTTAATTATAAAAGAGCTATCAAAGAAAGCTCCCCATTAGCAGCTAATTCAGAATGACTTCAGAAGAAAATCCCAGAGCCTCCAGTGATATCTCTCCAACAACTTTCTCATCTCTGCAAGTGATTGAGAAGAGCTGAATTAGACCAGTTTAGTGATCAGTCCTCCTCTAACTGCCAGAGTTAAACGAAGATGATACATCTTTTCAGTACCTGTGATTGCCTGTTTTCAAAGCAGGTCCTGTAAGATCCAGCAGACTCTCTCTTGCAAGTAATCTCTGCCAAAAGCATCAGTGCCAGCCAGAAATACAGAGATAACCCCGAAAATTGCTGTTTGCATTTTCTAAAGCAGAGCAGCTGCTGATATCGCAGAGAAAGGGAGAAAATTTATTGCTACAAGTTTTTTAATAAAGTCTCTTTGATTTTGGTGTTTTTCACAACGAAATCAAAGATGTAGGCATTTAAAAATATCTAACTCTGGTTTACAGCAATCAGGAATTTTTGTGCTGAGGTAGCTAGAGACGTGTGTAGTCCCAGACTGATGCTCTGAACCAGCATGGCCACACCTTTATTATATATTTTTTTACAAAAATAATTATTTATTAATAAATTTAATACAATATAGTAGACACTAATAAAATAAAACAAAAATAAGGAAAAAAGGCAAATACATCAGGATTCCTCAATTATTTAATTGAGGAATTTTGATAATTCTATGGCAATCTATCTGTCAGACCAAAAAAGTAAAAGTTTTTCAATGCACCCAGAACTACTAGGAATTTTTATAAAATTCCACAACGTCCAGCAATAAATATGAACTCCAAAAGACCTCTGTGTGCACAGCTCAGTAATGCACAAGCAACTTGTGGCATATTCCTGTTGGAAGGTTTGAACAACAAGACAAGTACGATAAAACATTGCATGATTTTTCCACTTTTTCCTGTCTTATTTTTTTTTTTCTTTAAGACAGCAATGGGTGATTCTTCCCTGAAATCCTAACTGCTGTCTGGCCAGCAAGCAAATATGAAATCAAAAAACCCCGTGTGCCAGATCTGCACAGCTGTATTTGTGCTCCTGCAGCTCCCAGAGGAGCACACACCACATGTCGGTTACTTGACTTAGGGTGGGTTGGTGAGGTGTAAGTTAAAAGGGCAGCTGTACACTCTGGGAAATTTTCCAGATTCATTTTCTACCAATTGCTTTAACAACACCACAAGCAGCGCTGACGAGGTAGAGATGCTGGGTAGCACAGGTAGGAAATAGGAAAACTTTTCCTACAGCTTATTCCTGATTCGGTCCCCAGGCTCTCCTGAAAAATCTGTAGGCACTTTATGGAGGATTTTTTTTCCCCTGCAAGAATAAAGAGGTTGGCTCTGATCGCTGCTATTCCAAGAGGTTAAGGGAAGAAAAGAATTATTATATATCCACATGGTAATCAACCAAGGTTTCATGTAACTATTGCCATTGATGTGGTTCTTCCTGACTCTTCCAGAAAAGAGTTTATTGATGTACCTGGCCTGGAAGTTTGAGAGCCAAAGGAAGAAAATGATAACACGGTTTAACAAACCCTTTGTTTACGTAAACATCCATCCACAATCTGTGTCTGGTGGGGTGAACATACGGCTTTAATTTTACCCTTGGCACATGGATCAAACAATGTTGCCAATATCTATTGTTCTCCTCATAACAATATGCCTGGTGGTTTCAACATATCCTCTCCATTAGCTGGCTTCAGATCAAGCATTGCTGTGTATGTGCTTGTGTCTTCATAAAACTGGAATATGGATTTCTCTTTCTTTTTTTCTTTTTCCTTCTTTTTACCAAATATGTAAGGAGGAACACAGGGACACAGTTGAGAATGGTGGTCAGCCTTCCCCTTGAGTCATGAGAACAGCTCCCCTCGGAACACGGGGCAGAGCCGACACCGGGTGGGAAGAAGGGCTTGGATTGGATTTGAAAAGCCGTGGCCATATAGTTTAGGTTTTCCAAAAACCAGAGGAAGTGGTGAGTCAGATCCTTATCCCATTTTATCCAGGCTTTAGCAAACCTTTCTGGGTTAGGTCTGTCTTTGATCTACTCCAGCCTTGCTCTAGAGCAGGCACACACTAGGTAGTTGGGAGAAAGGTGGTTGAAGTAGCTTTTCCTTGGATTTTTTCCCCCCCTTCCTTTTTTTTTTTTTTTTAAGTTTCAATTCCTTTCTATTTGCTGCAGAAGACCACGATAATACTCCTTTTCTCTTACAAATATGCTGTTTCTGTAGAAGCAGTGTGACAGAGGAGATGGGGAACTGAGGAATGGCAAGAGAAGGAACCTCAGATGGACTCCTCGAGCCAGAGTGGCTTGTCATCTCCATGCTAACCTTCTCAGCTCCTGCCTCGGCCTCTGGATCAGCAGCACTGCTTTCTTATGTTTCCAGCA
Source organism: Manacus vitellinus (assembly GCF_001715985.3). NCBI lineage: Eukaryota > Metazoa > Chordata > Aves > Passeriformes > Pipridae > Manacus > Manacus vitellinus. The sequence continues at coordinate 3,393,020 of NW_021940560.1, forward strand.
GCAATCAAACTTGACATTTCTCCTCTACATTGTGTTGCATTTCAGCCTGGACTTCCAAATATTTGATCCAAAATTCACTTGATTCAATGAGAGGAATCTCATTGCCTTGAATATACTTTGGATCTGGCATCTTCTTTATTTATATTTGCTAAATTAGCAAGAAAATAGAGGCTTCTGAGTTCTCTGGTGACATTTCCACAGTAATGGAGAAAATCTCACTGAAGACAAAGCACCACCAGGAAAGACAACAGTTATATTTGAGGCATTTAGGGAATTTCCTCTTTGGTTGTTTCGTTTATCCATGACATCTTGCTTTCGAAAGCTTGGGTTCAAGAGGAAGTGTCTGGGGAGGGTTGATGATGCCTCAACAATTTTTTCTGCCTGGAGCAGAAGCTGCTGCTGTGGGAGGCAGAGGTCCCACGCCCTTGGGTGCTCTGGGGCCCTACATAGAGCATAAAAGGATGAGTGAAATCTTGTGGGAGCACTGGAAGGAGGCAGCTCTGGAAGATAACACCATGGTGACTAGAACCACCCCAAACAGGGCTCTGCAAGCCTTTTTTTCCCCCCATGCTCTCATGACACTCCTCCTCACTGGAAGTAGTAATCTCCAAAAAGCTTCAGTATTTCTGTTTTCTTCCTACTCCACCGTTTCTCACTTCCCTGTTTCTCCCCAATTTCGATGTTTTACCTTCTGAATATGCTGAATCTAAGCCCAGAGCTCTGAATGATTTCACTGACCCTGCAATTCTGCATACCAGCACAGATACATATCTTTTAGGTTTACTTTTATCTATGCTAATTTCACTTCCCCCTCACATTTACAAGTAGAGAGCAACTGCAAGGCTTCCTGTGCATCTCAGGCTACAATTTAAGGAGTTGAAGAAGAATTAGTCTGGATGCTGCTTGTGCACTCATATATATTCAAGCACAGCTTTCAGCCTCATCACTACACTTGTGCTTCAGCCTGTTCTCGACTGTCAGAGCGATAACATTTCTATATAAACTCATTCATTAAGACTATCAAAATGTAATTATCTCTGCTGTGCAGAACGAATGCAGGTTTTCCCCCTGTAATGTCACAGCAAGAGAAAGAGAAAAGGGGGTAGAAGAGCCCTTCTTTTATTTTTGGAATGACTGATTTGCTCAGAAAGCTAAGGCAGTTCTAAGCATTACTGGAAAGCCTAAAAGTAACAGCCAACTCATATATTCATGTCTGAATCCACCTAGAAAAGAATCCTTCCCTGAATGATCCCAGTAGTTCCTATATTTTTTCTAAATTTTTTGAGTCAAACTAAAACTAGGAAGTTATTCCACCTAAAAACACTTGCAGGAGGTGAGGAGACTGGGAATCAGCAGAAGAGACAAGCCTTTTGGGGGAAAAAAACAGTGTATTAACTTTGAAATTGTCTAATGCTACCGATTTATTTAGTATAGAATTAATTACCTTGCTTGAATTAATTAATTACCTCACTTGAAGTGGCATTCACTGACACATGATATTTTGTCTCATCCTCTATTGTGCATAAAAATGCAATATATTGTAATATAAATTGTGGCTGTTATTGCTTTGAACACCAATTTAATCAAGGGGTTTGACAAATGTAACTATAGACTGATTACTTTTTTTGCCTTTTTTTTATGTAAGGACTTTGTCAATTTTACTATCAGTTTAGTTTCGTACTGAAATAGCAAATTATCATCATAAAAATCCCGTTGTCCCGAATCCATGCAGTTAGTTTCAAAAATGCTTCATCCATCCTGGTCATTGTGACATTAAGCATAGAACATAATTTGAGTTTAAATGCAGTGGAAATCGAGAGCACAGCTGTCAGCACAAACACATGGGGCAAGCAGAGTTACTATGGGGTTATTACAGGGTTGTGTTTCACTTGGTTCTCCTACCTGTGTCCAACTTACCCTCAGCAGCTGCTGGAGCTCTGCTTGGGGTGGATTTGAGGTGTGGAAAGAGAGTTCTAACCAAACATCCCTGGTGAACTCCAAAAAAAGACCTGCTAGTGAGGGAATTAAAGCAGTATTAAGCCGAACTGAAGCAAAGGCTGGCATATAATTAACATAACATTGTCAAAGAGAGCTCATAGTTTAATTTTAGTGGGGAAAATATGGTATCTCAGATACCATGATATGGGTGTTTGTTCACAGCCACTGTACCTGTCAACTATTATTATCCTGATGCTGCCGTGTTCCCTGAACTGTTTTGATTTCTTAACAAGAAGAGAATTTTCTCTGATGTGCCATCTGTAAGGCACAGTTTACCAAAGGAAAACTTTATCTCAAATTTTTAATAATTTTCTGTCAATTCCAATAAAATCAGATATATTTTTATAATACTTACAAAATAATAGCAAATGTGACTCACCACATGTGCCACTATTTCATTTGATATTCTTCTTCTCCCACTGACTTCTCGTTCCAGCACAAAATGCAATTTAAATGTCAACTTGAACTAAAAAAGTTATATTCCTGGGGAGATTGCTGGTATCTCACACAACCTCAAATAATTCAATGGCTTTCCGCCCCTCTACCTATTTTCTTCTGTTTCAGTCTCTCATTGTAAAGGTCTAAAATTAACAACTGGTGGAAGGGATAAAATAATGCACAGTTTGTTTACATAATAAGTGACAGGACAGATCATAGAATGGTTTGGGTTGGAAGGGACCTTGAAGCTCATCTCATTCCACCTCCCTACCATGAGCAGGGACACCTTCCACTAGCCCAGGTTGGTCCAAGACCCGTCCAACCTGGCCTTGGACACTTCTAGGGATGGGGCAGCCACAGCTTCTCTGGGTGACTTGTTCCAGTGCCTCACCATCTAATTCCTTCCTGATGTCTAATCTAAATGGAAAAAAAAAATATCTGTTCTAAAAGGACAAAAATGTTCTTTCATGCCTAAAAGGGCATGGTCCCAATCCATCCTGGGATCCTAAGTCCATATGTTGAATATAAAAGTGCATGTGGAAGGATTGCGGTGTCTTTAGCAGGGCCATTGCAAGCTGCATAAAATGAGGAATAGAAATCAAGGGGGAAAAAATTGTAGGAATAGAAAAAATCAGAAGGATATTTATTTTGTCATCCACACCAATCACATGTGTAGGCAGCACAGAGATTGTCCACACAGGGGGTGCAGGTCTGCTTTGTTCTGTCAGGAGAATTTAAGCTTGGGAAACTCATTAAAGGTTGTGACAGTGCTTAGAGTTTTATATTTTGGAATTACCTGAGACTGTCAGGTTCCCCCTAGTAAAATAGTCATCCATTTGCAGAAATATTTGCACTCTCCATAAACTTTTTTTTTCATTGGAGAAGGACCACAAGCATTGGACACAGGCCACACCAGCTTGGATTCTCCCTCTGGGACAGAGCAAAGGAGGCTTTTCCAGTTCAAGCTCACTATCATATAGTCAGGAAACAGTGATGGCAACCAACTGCCCTGCCAGAGCTCAAATCCCTTTTTTTCACTGCTGAATTTGTACACATCCTTTTCAATTCCATAAAAATGTCTTAATTCAGAAGAACAGAGAATTGTCTTCCTGCCTAAAGATCGCTTTTCCTCTGAAATTCCTGGGAAGACTGCTGAATGTCATTCTGAACTCCCTGTAACTTTGCACAAAAAGCATGGGAAAGCTGGGAAAAACAGCTTTGTTGACATCAGTTAGACATTAAAAAGTTTAGTGCTGAGATTAAGCCCTAATCTCTGTGTTTTAGTTCCTAACATCCAACACTACTAGTGCTCACCAGTTTGTGAGAATACGAAATAAAGATTGAGACAACCAGTTCCTCCATTACTGGCATCACAGAAATAACTTGGACTGTTCCGCTTCAGGAGAAATAAGGATTATGGTATTTTAGCACACAGAGGACTCACTGCTGCATGACCTAAAAAAGATGGAGATGTTTGAGTCTAAACTAAAATTAGAGTTCAATATGTCAAAGATGCCAAAAGCACCACAAAATGTAGGAAGCGGGCTCAGCTTCAAAAGGCACTCAAAACTCACCTGGAACTACCATGGGAAACAGTTGCTGGAAAAGCCATCTGGAAAAATGCCTTCAACAGAAGAGTTCTCAGTCAACCTTCCTGGGCCCTTCATCCAGTCTGAACACAGAGTTTTGTTACAGACAGAAAAGATTCAGCTGTGCCACAGATTTCCAATATCTTGGTGGTATCTCCAGCAGTGGACAAGACCTGCATCAAGAGATGTGCCACAGGAGTTTGTGTTTTTTTTTTTTCTAGTGAAATTATTGAAAGTAGAGGTTAGAGTCAAATTCTATATGCTCACATTGACTTCAAGGGCCATTTGCACAACTGAAATCACTTCCCCTTTCTTTTTCTGGAATTTAGTGTATCATCCACCATAGTTACCTAACTTTTGCAACAAACAGGTGAGGACCTTGTTAGCTGCCAGCTATGATTCATCCCTGCTGCCAAACCCAGCTCTTACAGTGAACAGGGGATGATCCTGCAGGAAAAACAAACAAACAAACAGGTTTTAGGCTGCATTTCATCACTCATTATCTGACTCTCGATTTAATAGATATATTTAAGGTGTTAAGGGCCCTAAAATAGACTCCATCAGTGTGTTAAGACTTTGGACCCTGATCAGATTTGCACATTTAGATTAGTGCAGTTCATTGAAGCTTCAGCAAAGAGTGATTTGAGAAAAGGAACAATGTGCATGCTGGTAAAGTTTATCTTTCCTCTTTCCACATGGTCACGAAGATTTCTGTCCTGTCTCATCACACTCCTGTCCCATGTCACCACTACCAGAAATAACACAAAGAGCCAGAGGGTTTCTGTGGGTTCATTCCAAAGAGTAAAGGTTTAAATTGCAAAAGAAGAGACAATTAGCACAACTCCAGCAGCATTAAGTGGTTTCATTCACCTATTATAAAATAATTAAAAATAAGACAGACAAACCCCCACCATCAGCTGCACAGCGTGTGGGTAGGGCAGGCCCTACTCTCTAATGCACTGCTCCCAGGTTGGCATCTCTGCTGCTCTGATGATCATATCAGCAGAGAAATCAGATAAACAGCATTAAACCAAACCCAGTATTGAACTATCAGGCACAGATTCTATGCCCCATCACAGGCTGTCCAAGAGGGAAGCTCTCCTGCAGCCCCTGTATCTCCCAGGGGTTCATAGTGTTGTTCTGCTCCACGGACAGATGAAGAGCACCTCACACTGCCTGTATTTACCTCACAGAGGTGTTGGAGGCTGTAATTAATTACTGTTTGTAGAACTCATGCAGATTGTTAGAGAAAGGCACGAGAAAGAGAGCGGTATTGTAAATTATTATACTTGAAAATATTCAAACTCTTCAGCCTTCCACCCCTCGCCTTCTCACAAACTTGAAGCATTTCTTTTTCTCCTCCTAGAATAAAATGTGCCCTCTTGACATGCACAAACCATTAGAGAGGCAGTGCTTACAAGCAGCTCACAGTGTTTTCTCAAGTTTATTTTGACATTGACTTTTAATCAACAGGATGATGATTGAAAAACCTAGTCCAACATTTCACTAAAAAGGAATATTAAAAGTGCATTGATTGTGTCTGCAAAGATATGCAATTAAAAAGTATAAGTGCTGTTATTTAACACTTGACTTTACTTATTTTGAACTCTTGTGGCCCTGTTGTGTACATGGTTAAATGTGCAATGCTGTGTGTTTCAAGTAACTTGGCTGTAAGCAATTTTATATTTTAATGAAAATAATTACAGTTTGAATAATATGAAGTGTATCTGAAGTATAACCCCTGATGCTACTTCCCCAGAATTAGCTGTGATATAAATTATCATGATTTATTATGGTTACTCTGTACTTTATGTGTTTATAGGGGATCCTGGCTAGCAATGATGATTCTTAACTAACAAAGAATTGCATTTCAAAAGCAATTTTTCTTGGATCTCATCTGTAATTCTTCCACAAAAGTGATATGATTTAACTGTGCTGCAGTATGTGCTATTGCAAAGATGGCATTATTGTGCTGTCATTTTGACAGCTTACTTTAATTTACACCATTTAATGGATGAATACATTTTTTTTAAAATCTGGTGTTATTCTTTCTTAATATACCATATGCCATCGATCCCACATGCACTTCTTTGCATAAGCACACCAAATTATATAGTGGTATAAAGCAACCTATGTGTCATATACAACCTCTCCTTTGAGTGACACATCAGAAGCTGAGGTCCTCTCTGTTCTTCAAGGATTCTGTGGATCCTGTGACATTTCTGAGCCTCGAGCTGAAATATGTTACACGATACACGATGTCCCAATTGGCATCTGTCCACCTCAGAGATGGGCACTTTTCAGATACACTGCACAAAAATAAACGCATGAAAGTCATTTGCCTTGCTAGAAAAGCAGCAGTATAGAAAGTGCAAAGATTATTATAATTACATTGATGCAAAGGCCAATATCTGCAGCAGCTGGCTTCAGTTGCAACCACTATTTTAAACTGTTTGGTCAAACAAAACCTCTTCCAGATCCTGCCATATTTTGCTAGTTAATGTTAACTACTCATCAGTATGGGCAAAGGCTGGACAATCATTCCCTTTGTCTTCTTTTGGGGAGGGCAGCCTGATTGCTCCCCTGTCACAGGAATTTTGGGGTCACCTCCAAAGGAAGCAGAGAATACACCAGTTTGACCCAGGCCTGTACACACCTCTCATAAATGTACATCTCAGCCCAGCAAACATCAGTTCAGTAGAGCTCCCCCATCCAAATTTCTTTACTCAGGCAACCTTCCTAAAGGATTCAGATATTCAGTCTATCAAGGCCAGATTGGATGGGGCTTGGAGCAGCCTGGTGTAGTGGAAGGTGCCCCTGCCATGGGCAGGGGAATTGGATCAAGATGATCTTTAAGATCCCTTCCAACCCAAACCAGTCTGTGATTATATGATTTTACCCATGCTACAAACTGCTCAGAAGAGGCCACTAAGCTCAAAGAGAGCAAACCCTCCTTCTCAGGAGGACTTATAACCCCGGGTTCACGCAGCACGTGAAAACATCTACACAACTTCCAAGTCGCACCTGGCTTGGTCCTGTCTGCAAAAACTACTCTCAATGTGCTCAGTAGAGCCTGAAATCCTGGCCCGGGAATAATCTCTGAAGACTTCAGAAAATCTGCTGTGGGATGTTATCTCAGTAGAGGAAAATTTCATTTGGGAAGCAGCCCAATTTCAGAAAACAATTTCATGACAGCGTGGAAAGCAAGCTGATGATACTCCAAGAACTTAGCTTTATTTGGTAGACTTTTGTCTGCTTTCCAAGGACATCTAAGAGTTAAATAATTTAAAATTATAAAAAAAAAAAATCCCCCCAAAAAATAGCCTAGTTGTTTCATTTTCCTGTTACAAGTATTATTCTTGGACAGAAATGCTCCAAACAAAAATGCAATACGAGCTAAAGATTTTAACCAGGAGGTATCCAAGGTTGAAAAGGATTTTGTTGACGTGAGCTGAAGAAATACAACATACCTTTATACTTACTTAGCTCTTTGATGTTATACATGATACCCAGTATGGCATTACAACCAACTGTACATGTCATAAAAATGCAGAGATTCCATGTGGAGTGAACCTGCAGTGAATTAATGCCTCTGTCAAGGTGTATCCTGAGATGTATTAACCCATCCTGACTTCAAATTCCAGTTCACACATTCTCTGCAACTCACAGGACCAGGAACATGCAAACATTCCTACAAAATCAGAAAAGAGTTTATTTTAAATTCCATCTCACTGACTACCAGTAGATTTGGAATAAAAAAATCACATGAGATATTAAGAACTTTATGTGCTTTTTAGTAAATGTGAATTATCGTGGAAAAATACATAATTCGCCTTTTTTCTTTTTTTTTTTCTTTTCACATTATTTAAGACAGTAGGATTTGGGTCCAGAGCACAAGTTCAGTGAGGATTGACTGGAGTTGTGAGGGAGCTGGAGTTGTTTTACCTGGACAAAAGGAGGCTCAGGGGGAAACTTTACAACTCCCTACAACTCTATGAAAGAGTGTTGTGGGGAGGTGGGATCAGTTTCTCCTCCCAGGTAACAAGTGACAGGACAAGAGGAAACAGCCTCAAATTGCTCCAGGTGAGGTTTAGTTTAGATATTAGGAAAATCTTTTTCATGGAAAGGGTAGAAATAGAACAGGCTGCCCGGAGAAGTGTTGGAATCATCATCCCTGGAGTTTTTAAAAGACGTGTGGAGATGTCACCTGGGGCCGTGGTGAACATTGTGGTGGTGCTGGGTTGATGGTTGGACTCCATGACCTTAGAGGTCTTTTTCAACCTTGATGGTTCTGTGATTCCATGATTTCATCTGTGTCTCACATAAAAAAAACTGTTAGGAGTTTTGTATGACCAGAAATGAGGTATTTATACACAACAGAGCAACAGATGCTGACAGCTGACATTTCCTGCACCCACTGAAAATTATCAAGGTTTTAAATGATCTTCAGGTGTTATGAAGAAAGCTGCAGATCAGTGAACAGCAAGTCAAAGAACTGACACAAATATGATATTTTTGGGGTTTTACACATTAGTTTGAGTAGAAAAATAGCAGAGCCAAACAGCAGTGAAGAAAAGGTAGTCAATGCTATTTGTTAGGAAAGGACTTTCATTTAAAACAGGGGTTTTTTTAATTAATTTATTTTCTGTAGAAGACATCTCTGAGATAGGATTTAACAAGTGCATTGAGCTTTGTTGCAGAAGTAGAGAAGTTGCATCTTTCAAATTTGCAGCAGAAATCCTAGTGTGTAGAAGGGGCAATGAACATTAGCTCCCTCCCCCTCCAGTGGGAAAGAGTAGATGAGCAACTTTACAAGTTGGACACACAGCCCTTGACCCCTGTGATCCTGGATAACCCTCTGCAGTGTCAAGCAACAGATCCCCTTACCTGCTGCTGTAAAACACTCTTACTTGTGTGTTTGCAAAGGACACTTGCCTATATCTGCAACAAAACTCCTCCCATCTTACTTAACCTATGGAAAAACAAACCAAATCACAACCAACAAACAGGACAAAAAAAAAAAAAAAAGGAAAAAAAAAACCAAACCAAAATAAAACCAGAACAAATAGAAACTTTAAAGAAAATTTAACTCAAACCCCACAATGTTTCTAGTACATTTCTAGTTACTTCCACCCCTTTTGCAGGGTCGAAATGGAGTTCTGGAAAAATGCAGCAGAACTTAGAGATCCTGATGGAAATTAGAGTTTCTGGGCACTGAGAAAAGCATTGAAGCAGATTGGTGTTGCATGATATTTGTTTCTGATGGATTTAGCTGGTCAGCCCTCTTCCTCCTTCCCTACAACACACGCACACCGATCTATAGCACACACATATGGACACCAGCATAGAGGCAGCAAATGCCAGATCAGATATAGAAAGAGCAAATTTAAGAGGTTATAAATGTCTTTTCATAATATTATATATTCAATACTACCACTAATGCCCACTGACTAAATAAGAACATTTTTCTCCTCTCTTATGTGATCGTAATATAATAAAAGATAATAATTTCAGTTCAACTTAGTAAAGGCTTGGCTGCATTGTTAAAAGATGATTAGAAAGGCAAAACAACTTTCATTTTTAATCTCTGAGCACCACTGCCATAGTTAAAATCAGTCAAAAATGATTCTTTCCTGCCATGAGGTCATAAAAAGGTGAAACATTTTCAGTGGGGAGGAAGACAGGGATGTTGTTGGTACATCACATCCTGAATGTCACACTGAAGGGAAGACTGAAGTCTTGTGAAATCATTGCTGTAGCACCTCTACAGCTATATCCAGCCCCCTCTCCATGGTTTGAAACACAAGTCTAGCTTTATGTATCTGCAAAGAGCCTGCCACAGAAGCACTTTGTTCAAAGAGATGTTGAGATTTGCTTTATCAGATAATGCTACAGTCCTGTCTAATGTGGCACACGAAGAAAGAGATACTTCCCTCAAAACATTCCAAATTTATGCCACCCACGTAATGCAGTCATTACTTAGCCATCCTGAAAGACAAAACTGTGTGTGGCTCTCACGTACTGCAGAACATCCCTACCCCTCGTCCTGCTGGTGGGAGCCTGGGAAGGAATCACACCATCAGCCCCTGCCAGGCTGCCAAAGGCAGGGAGATGGATTTTCCTGCGGCCTCCTTTCCCTTCTCAGCACACAGAGCTCAGCTCACCAAGTGCTCTTTGGGTGTTCATCTCAGTAAAAAACCTGGCCACAAGATTTAGAATCAAAGGCACTGAGTTCCAAACCCCACTGAAAATCTGGCCCTCGCTGGGATGTCAAAATACTTCTGGTCAAAATATGGCCATAATCGTTAAAATATACAATTGCTTTTCATAATCAGCAGTATTTGCTCACATGAATAGTTTCATTGACTTCAGTAACAGGAAATACTAATTTTCTCTGACACAGGGAAGGACTTCTAAGACCTAGAAAACAACAATAGCATAAAAATTACTAAGACAGAGTTATCTTTGTCCAGCCATTAAGACTATATCACTCCAGCGGATACAAACTTTTGCATCACCTCATCAGTGTGTGGGAGCAAGAGAGGGACTTCTTGTGTTCCTTGGAAAATGTAAAGAAGCAAAGAGATTGTAAAGATGGAGACTTCTTTATAGATGATCTTTAAGGTCCTTTCCAACCCTAAACATTCTGTGGTAGGAACATATTTGCAAAGCACGAAACAGTGACACAGTATCTGAGAAAGGATAAACAAATTATGGCTTTATGAGTTTTGCTTTTGTTCAGTCTCAAAAAACAGTTGCAGAGTTGAGATGCTCAAAATTTGAGTTTTATAAGGACTGCTCTGGGATTTTCCCTCATTAAGGGATCAGCTCTATAATGCACCAGTTAATGGACCAGGGGGCACCATCAGCTGATGACAGATACACTTAAAGTCAAACCTCTGCTCCAGCATTTGCTTATAAAGCTCTTTTGAACACAGGCTCAGAGTCCTGGGTTAGACCAGACACAGCAGTCTTACAATATTTTCTTAAAGTACTGCCCAGCCTTGGAAATCCAGCTGAGCGTCTTGGATTCTTCTCATAAAGTGAAAAGGGCCATGTGTCTTGTAAAGACCAGCCCCAAGGGAACTGAGGTAAAGTATTTTTGTAGCCTTAACACAAATTTTCCCTTGTGTTTATGGCTTCATTATTTTAGTGGGCGTGTTATTTCAGTGTGTTTTTCAGCTACTTATTTTCTATCTTCTTAACTGTTCTTTTTTTTTTTTTTTCTATTTTAAATAAGGAAAATGGACTCAACAGATTATGCAGAAGTCTTTATAGCAGAGCTACTGGCTTTCATTTCTGTTTCCTGAACCTCAAAGGATCATGTGCTTAAGATGCTCAAAGAATATTTCTGTAACACAATATTAAAGTTACTGTTGATGTCTGGTCAGTGTAAAAGCTCCCCATACGAACAAGGGTGAAAACCTTAGGCATCTATCTTCTGTTAAGTGCAGTTAAAGAGTTAAGACAAAATGAATTAAAGTAACACAACTAAAAACAGAAAAATTGTTTCTGATTAGCAGGAAAACCCAGGATTAGGATGCGGTTACTCTGTAATTGCAAAATCTGATCTGCAGTAATATCTGGCAGGGTAGCAGGGAAAAAAGCAGTGAAAGGACTGAAAACTAACATTAAGCTCTTTAAAGATGATTTAGTCTAAAATACTGGTCTCCATACCTATGCAGTTGCTCCCTACACTGGGAGAGACCTACCTCTGTTGGAAGATATTGATATTGGTAGGAGAGATGTGGTCTAGCACAACTTTTTAGCCTGAGCAGTGTGTTTTTCACATAAGTGCCCTTTTCTCTTGGTGCCAAAAGTTGGTGAAATGGTGGGTCTTCAACCAAAATGCACAGAGACAGCAGCTATTGATCAAGCACAACCAAACCAATGACCCATCCAAATTACCAGTTTATTCATTATCACTTTTACTTTACCTGATGCCAACTCACTTGCCATATCTACTTTACTGGTAGCTTGTTTGCCTAATTAGCAGTAATTTGCATTTTAAATGAGCCTGTAAGTTCCCTGTAAGGTCTGTGCTTAGGGACTCCAGTGATCACCAAGTTGTTGGTCAAAGTTTTGATAAGAAGTAATGCTTGAGTAAATTCTACAAGCCATCACCCTGAGGCAAAGTAATCTCATGGTAGGGATGACTGAATAAAATAATAGGAAGCATGAAGCTTTTCTCAAAACTAGAGCCAAATCTTCTACAAGACATGAAGTTCAGTTCTCTTCTTTCTTTTTTTTTTTTTTTAATTCATCATAGACTTTTGTTCTGTGCCAGAAAAAAAAAAAAAAAAGGAATACCAAAATATCAAGACAAAAGGCTATTCTTGGATTTATGACATGAGAAAATCCAGGAAGGAAAGGAGACCTCATGAGAAAGCCTGTTTTCACAACATTTTTACATGGCTTCCAAAGCATAAGCAGTGGCAGAAAAAGGTACGCCAAGCTAAGAAAACAAAATGTACCATAACATGAGGAGTTACTGTGCTCACCGAGTCAAAATAGCCGGTAAGATGCATTAAAACCTGGCAGAGTCCTTACGTTCCTGTCCCATGATGTGCAGGCTGCATCTTCAGTGAGAGCCTGTGAACATCGGGTTGTCCAGTGCTCAGCTCTTTCAGCTGGAAGTATCTCAAATACTCTTTTAGTTTCATCCAAATGTATTAAAAATATGATGGAGAGGTATATGCACCTAAAATAGGCAGGGGAAAAGTTCAAGGCAACAGGCAGAAAGTAGGCTCATAGCAGAGCAGATAAGCACGTTGTTAACGTTTTGCTGTTTCAAACAAAGCAAGAATTGCAATCAAAAAATAAATGCAGTAGATTTAACACAGAGAAAAGCTTGCTAGAAAACACAAATACTTGATTGACTCAACCAAAAGCAGATGAGTGTCCAGGAGTACTGCTTTATGAATTAGTTTAAGGGGCAACTGATGCCCCTTTTACCCTCACTCATAACTAGTGTGACGTGATTGAACTTGCCATGGACATGACTGGACTCAGCATTGACCAGATAAAAGTATACAAAACACATCATAGAAATTAATTAAGAATGTAAAGTCTATCACTCCTCTTTCCTCTGTAGCTTAGTTTCCCTCTTTGTTTCCTTCTGGTTTTGGAGTTTCAGAGAATGTTTAAAATCCTTCCCTTACACACAGGACTACACACTGCATTTGACTTGTGTTGTCTTACTTGTGTTGAAAGACCTCAACCTTCACAAAATAACCCAATTCCTCTTGCAAGCCCTTTTAATTAGACAGTCCCTGTTGAGAGAGATCCAACAAGTGGAAAACTAGGGAGGAGATATAAAAACATTGGCCACTGGCAAATTGAAACCTTAACCAAAGGTACCTGATGCAAACGCTATGTTTATAAAACCTGAATCCTATGGAGACCAGCCCCAAGCGTAAGCAGGAGAGCCCAGGACTGGCTATAAAAGAATTTTTACTGATGGTCAGGATCCTGTCATCTTGAGCTGAACAGACTTTATCATCCATTCCCTCACCAAGAGATCTTCTGGACCTGTTTTCATACCTGGTGCGGGTCTTCAATTCAGCCATGTGGGGCAGCAGCCTCATAAAAGTGGATACTGGTGTCCTTTCCACACACTCGTCCAATAATTATCCTAGGAAAGCAGCAATGAGGGAAGATGCTCCTTGTTGTGGTCTAACAATCTCTCCAAGGGTTCAAATATTGTTCCTTACCTACGATATAACGTAGCTTGGCATGTTTCCTCGAGCATGTGGTTCTCACTTCAATTCCAGAGCACTCCTCAGAAAAGTAAAACTGGGAAAAAAAAAAAAAAAACTAAATGGCTACAAACATGTAAAACGTACTTAAATAAACCAAAACAGCAAAGAACTTTTTTATCGCTAGCACAATAGAAAATTAAACACCAAACTTTAAACAAATCGTGCCATTCGTTTTTGCAGCAGCAAAAAGAGTTTATTATTTCACTATTTCATCTCACCTTGCGTCATTAAAATATAGGACACAAGTAGTAAAACACAAAGTAAATATGCACATATCTTTACACCATGTAGGGCAGTTATAAATCTTACTCCTTGATAACAGCTGTACTGCAGCAATCATTTGAGTAGTGCAGCTGCCACAACAATATCAAATTTTATAGTTAAAAAGCAGTCAAAACTTTAATGGTACAGTGGAGGTAGATATATACTGTGCTATAAATAAACATTATCTAATGAAGAAATGAAACATGTTTATTTTTCCTCGACATATCGTTCAATATCATATATCTTTGCTCCTGCAAGCTGCTATAATAGCAGCCATTATACTTCAGCATGTATAACAGCAAAGTCTGTAGTTGGGCTAATTATGCTGGATTTAAATGAGGGATGGGAGAACTTCAGACAATGTGGCCTTGCAAGCAAGGCTTTCATTTCAACAAAGCAGTATCTTACAATGTTATCGGAGTTCACATGTGCTGGCAAAGGTTCTGAAGAGTTTGGGAATGCAGTGAGAAACGAGTGGGTTTTCCCCTTGGACGATGACTTGTGCTGTGTTTGTGTGACAGGGTGTAATCGATCTGGGGAGCAGGAGACCATGAGAACTGATGCACTGGTTCAGACAAGTAGTCGCTGCCACATTACTCAAAACCTCTGAGAGGACTCAAGAACACACGTGTCTACCAATGAGTGGCTCATCTCCGACCGAGGGCAAAAACATGCCTCAAACATGGTTTCTATGAATTTACTGAGGTTTCTGGTGTGCTCCCAGCCTAGGGAAGTAGTGACAGAGCACTGATGGTACCTATGGAGATGTTCACATGCCTACTGCACAAGGAGTGAATGAGGGCATGAAGTGTGGAAGAGGTCTTTAAACAAGCTAGAAAAGTCTAATTTTGAAGAGTTCACAGAACACAACACATCATGCTACGTAAGGAAGGGCCACAAAACACCGTCTAACATCCAGGCATGTGTTTCTGTGTTTTCACTTGAGTCCAGGGTGAAGTTCTGAAGGACACCTCCCAGTCCCTTCTACCCATCACACTGCAAAGAGCTGTCTGCAAACCACCACTGGGTGCCCCTTGAATGGCACTGAAATGCTGGTGCACACCAAGGGCAGACCAAACACGGTCTGATCAGTGCCAGGGAGTCCATGGGACCACATCAGTCTCAATCTAAGAATAACCTCAAAAAATAAGGGCATTAGATTTCAGGTCCTCAGCAACAGCTGCTCTCTTCTTCACATCCATCCCCACTGCTCCACTGCTCTCTAGAATCATTAAGGTTGGAAAAGAACTCTAAGATCATCGAGCACAACCTTTAACCCAGTACTGCCAGGTCCACCACTAACTCAGATGTAACCTCAGACTACTATATAAAAGACCAAAACCCACAACTACAGTGTGTGACAAGATGAGAAAGAGAGATGGGAGTGACAAAACAAATATTCTGGGTTCCTGCAACACCAGGGAAACTGGAAAGTAAAATTCATGAACTCCATTCTCTTAAAAATCTTCCTTGGGAAGCTGTGATTGCATTCTTCGCATCATAAAAATGATGCTGGAAGCATCCCTGCCAGAAGGGAGATTACCAGCTTGCCTGGAGTTTGCCTCCTGTTCAGTGTGGTTTCCCCCGAAGGTGACACATGGACACCCTGGTGGGAATTGCAACAACCCAGGGAAGCTGATCCCTTGGAGACCAAATCCTTGACAAACAGCCTATTGCAGTTAAACTTTGTGCATGCCCACCATCAGAGATCATCAGGGTGCTTCTTCTTGCCATCAACAGCACATTTATCCAAAAAACCCCATGAGATGCTATAAAATAAACCCAACAGCTGTTAGCAGATGACAAATCCTAGATACCTTTTTGTCACATTGCAACCTATAGAATTTACTCCATGTTTACAAACAAATTGCTGCAAAAAAATTATTAAGTCCTGGCATTTAGAGAAGCTCCAGAAATTACTCACTCCTCTGGAATTCTGCATGACAAATTAAGACTCTGCTTTGACTCCTAATAAATGTAGCTAGAGCAGAGTTTCATAAACATTCTTGAGATTTCTTCTGTAACAACTTTATTTTGGCTCCCCACTTTTCCTGCTTAAACAAATGGAAAGGTTGGCTGATATTGTCAAAATACAGCACTTCTCATGAACCAGGAGTCATTTATTAATGTAATTTATTGAGCCTACATTGTAAAATGTAAAATCATATTTTTACTGGGGGACCAACAGACACTAAACAAACAAACAAACAAAATAAATTAAAAAAAAAAAACTCATTACCCCAAGCTAAGAATATTTTCTCCTAAAAGTCAAATTATTGCAATTGTGGATCTGTAAGTAAGATTATGTGCTTCCAGAAGCAGCCTTTCAGAGGCCAGCAGGGTAAGTTTTAATGAACCATGCACTGTTGGGTGAGAACAGAACAGATGTTTGCACAACCATCAGGTAGACCTTTGTTTATATAAATGCACCATAGTAGATAATACCTAATACCTTTCTCATGGCTTAAAACAACCTTCCCACTAAAAATACAAACAGGCTTTTCCCCAGTTGTGAACACGCTTAAAATCTAATTAACACACAGCTGACTGCATACCCACCAAACTGCTCACGCAGGGTCAGACCTGTCACCCAGCGTCACCTCTTTCATGACACAGCCTTAATCTCCTCCTTTGTCCTTATATTGCAGTTTTTGCTCTAAAGGTTTCTGCACTAAAAGAGTGGGAAGGTGAAGCCATAGTTCAATTCAATTTATTTTTATATTGCCTCTCATACAAAGTCTTTCAAAACTCTTTATAGTGAGAGATAAAATAATCATATAACACTGGCCGAAATTCAGTGCGGTGACTTTTACACTCAGTGTAAAAGCTACGTACCAGGAAAGTAAAATTTACAAAATTTAGAAACAGAGAGAGCATTAATAAATATATATTGGTTCTGCACTGTATGAGAAGAGGGAGGCACGTTCCTGTTATGGTACATTCATAGCCTTCCTTTAGGTCTGAGTTTCTCTCAGAGCTCTGCAGGTGCTCAGAGAGGCCTGTGCATGGAGGAGGGTAAGGGCAGTGGAGCACAGACTGTTGGGCACAGAAATAGGAGTCAGTTGTTCCCCCCCCCAGTATGGAGAACCCAATTTCTGATCAGAAAATGAAAAAAAATTCAGCCTATCTTGAGAAAGGAATGCAAAAATGCACCGAGTCACCTATGCTCATATTCGGACAAACACAACACAGGAGTAGCCCCATAATCAGGGAGGGAAAGGTTTCTGCAATAAACAACAGGAAAAAGTAAAAACTATTTTTAGCAACACCATCACTATATTTAATTTAATTTTTTTATAAACACTCAGTGTCCAAAACATGATGCCAGAATAAGTATTACAATTATTGATAAGGACAAACCTGGAACCAGGTACACGCCTTGTATTGGCAGTACAGTACATGCAGCAGCCTGTGCACGTGGACAGAGGCAGGAGTCAGAGAGTGGACTTCATTCACCCTCCTATACCCATCAGATCTAGAAAATAAGCACAGAAAAAGTGCCTCTTGGGCTTCTAAAGTAACTCTACCCCTATCTAAACAATGCTCACCCAGCTTATTTCCGTACAACCTCGAGCAGCAGGAGAGAAAGATGATCCCCAAACCACCCGGATCATTAAATAAAGGGTGTTATAAATTCTGTGATATTGTAATTGTAAAAGTTTACTACGTCTTTGAGGCCCGTTGATTCAGAAGGCCACACATACAGAAGCCTGGTAAAAGAGCATCTAAGGAAATATTTGGGCAACAGCTAATATTTCTTCCTACCTATCTTCATGCCCACAGCACTCAACCCAAGTCACATCTTTATAACGCACAGTAAGAAAACACAATATATAGTAACTCATTTTCTGACCTTTTAATATTTCTGTCATTGATTGTCAGAAGTGAGGACGGCTCTCTATCCTAAGGTGATGGATTATTTAATTAACTATTGACCTTTTCAGTATCAGATGTTGACAATGAATGTGCTCCTGTGTAAGCTGCCTCCTCTGGATGCTGTTCAGTTCTCCATTGCATGTTGATCTGTCTCACATTCTGGTTTTAAGTCTAACATTTCTATTATTTCAATCTAAAAACATGACAAAGTCTTATGTTTAGTGATGAATACTTTTATGATCTACTGCTTTGAGTTTTCTTTTGAACCGTATTTCTGGCAGAATTTATATTATTATTAACAGAATTAAGTCTTTCATAGATAAAATTGTTTGTGCTGCTTACCTATGACCGAGGTTTCTGGCGTGCTTTCAGGACAACTTCTGCACCAAGAGGCAAAGAAGCCAGCACAGAAAGGAAAAATTGCTCATAATCTGTTCACACGGGTCAAGAGACGTCCCAGCCTAAAAATTGTAAGAATCATTTGATATTATGCTTTGCCTTTGGGCCCAGCAAAGACTCCAGCCAGGAACATGACATTTATACCGAGCACCTTTAAAAATAAAGCATTTCACTACTTTCCCACAGGACATGCAACGTGAAGCCTTGTTTGCACACAAGCAAACTGACTTAAGACTTTTTCTCCCCCAAAATAAAGATCCAGCTCCTCTTCCTGGGGACCCAGGATCCCAGTGCTCTGTTCTCAGCAATTACATATTCAGCTACAATCTTTTTATAAGCAAACAAGGTATTTTCCTCCACGAGCATGTTGTTGGAACCAAACACTGAGCAAATGATCCGTGCCTCCAGGTTGTCAGAGAGATTTACATGTGACTACACAGCAGTTTGGGTATTCCAAGGTGATTTCTTGCCAGGACCGAGCGAGCTGAATAATCGAACGTATTCCTGGCAGAAAACATCCAGAATTTCCCCAGGAAAAAAGTTTGTAGCCTGGCACACCTTTGCAATAAGTATTCTCTGCTAATTTCATCTGTTCAATTGGAAAACACATATTTGCCAAACCAGGTACCAGATAGAAGTTTAGGGGGTTTTTTTCATGTACTAAACAGACATTCATATTTTTTCAAGGTGTTCCATTTCCTTAATTATTTTGGTAACTATATGACATAAAACCACTTCATAGGAACAATGCCCATAAAGAATACAGGCAGAGAATAAAAATTAACAAATTTCCAGAAGGTCTGTTTACAACAAATCGTGTTCCCCTTATTATATTTTTTTTATCATATTTTTTGTCTGTGAAATCATCAGCACACACAGCAGTAAATATTCCTGCAGCTCATGGATTTGGTAAGTGGTTTTAATCAGAAGTTTTCCCTTTGCATCAATCAGGTTTCCCCCGCAACCCGAGAGAAACCCCCACACATGTCACCGATATACCCAGATAGCAGAGTTATAAGTCTGATTTTTTGTGATGTTAATACAATATTATGATGGATATCTATTAGTGGGGAGAGTGGAGCAGCAGACAGACTCCAGCTCCTTTGACAGCGGCTGCTCTTTCTTCGTCAGTGTCAATCCGCGCCGGAATCGCGGGGAATGAGTGGATGTGACAGGAGAGGACCGCACCAATTATGGATGAAGGGATACTATCTACTCCCACTGGTTGATGTGATTTATTCGACGGTCCTTCTGCATTTACAGAGCAGCAGATTGTAGCTGCTTATGAAGTGACAAATAGTGCTCAATGACATTGACTGACTTGTCTGATCAATTTATCTTGTCTGAAAAGTAGCCGCGAATCGCTGTCCTCGTTGAGTGACGGCACGGGCAGTCCTGGTTCAACTTTACCCACGTGAAATCTCAGATACCATTAGAAAACCATTACAGATTATTCCCCTTAATCAAATAACGCTACAGTCCCATACAAAAAATGAAAAATAGAAACCTTTCCTACGGCTTGGCTTTGAAACGCACCTCACTTAAAGAGTGTTTTTCTTTCGAGACCGCGTCAGTGGAATGTTTTTATTGTTTTATATCTGATGTATTTTGGTGGAAAGGCAATGTATCTGATGGAGGGGAAACAAGTGGAGTTTTCTTGCAAAAACCAACAAAGCAACTTTTCGTGTTTCCTAGAAAAGTTGTTAACTGTCCCCATTTTATTGAGCCTTGAGTCATTAGATTAATTTTAAAATTCAGAGCTCCTGGAATCTGGTGATGATGTAATCCAGCTTTTATATTAAAATCAAGAAGAAAAAGAAAAAAGGAAATTCCTGGTCTTGTGGTCAGAGAGCAACTTGAAAATGTGACTTTAGTGAACACAATATGACCAAAATCCAAAACAAAATTGGAAGCCAACTTACAAATGCTGAAGGGTTTTGGTTTTGGTGGATTTTGAGAAGCGATCTTAGGACCACTGGAGCCTGGCAGGACTTTTTCACACTCAGGGTTGACAGCACAGGAATTTCTTAGAAGTTTGGCTCATTTTGATAGAGCTGTTGTGTTATTATCCTAATATTGAAAACTGTCAAACCCTCAGTGGCTGGAAGCCCTTCTGGCAGAGGGAGTTGTTAAATGGGAAGAGGTGGTAGAGCCAGGCTGTTGGGTGCCCTGGAATTCTCACTGCTTTCGAGAGCCTCAGTACAGCCCTTCTAGTAACACTGAAGTTCCATGATAAGGTGTTACTTGGCATGAGCAAAGACCTCACAATAATTTCTTTAAACAAACACTGAATTAAAAACCATTGAGAAACGATTAACAATTGTATTTTATCTCGCATTAGATTAGTATTTTTACAGGGTCATAATGTCGTGTCACACCTTATAAATAATACTTACGATATTTCTTATATGAGGCAGGCACAGGAGTTGCCTGTGAATGGTAATTCCATGTATAAATATATACAAACTTGTGAGGGAGTCCACACATACATATCAATATATATATGGTCGTAGCATGAATAAATCAATGTCTGCATGTGGGGGGTGCGTGTGTGCCGTTCATTATATATTACAATATTAAACTGTTATCCATGCACAAGTATATTTATGTATATATTTCAATTTATTAGAGCTAGGCAGGCCTTTACAGACTTAATAAAGAGCACCAGCATTATAAGCCAAGAACCATTTTTCCCTTTCTCTGTATTATTCAAATTTATTAAACAATATTTCACATTTGTTTGACACAATGTCAAACTCGGGACTCCTAAAGAACTGCTGCAGCTTTGGAACTGTTATGCTTTCTTGGACTTTAATCATTTTTGGCAAGGCTCCATTTCCTGTCAGAAAGTGAAACAGCTTAGGAATGTCATTTTCACGAAAGAAAACAGAGAGAATCCGAGAGGAAGTTCTCCTCCACTCCAGAGCCCCTAAGATACTCAAACACACTCGCAGGAGGGCTGGAATACATCAAACATTAGCAGAGGGAAAAGGACACACTTTTCCCACATTAAAATACATGGATAAAGTTGAACTTTTGCTAAAAATAGTTCCCATGACTAATCCTATTAAGTTTTTAAAAAATTGGGCCGTATCTCCCTTGAAGTCAAATTGTTTTTTAACTTCAGAATGACATTAGAAAAAGACTCTAAAGTGCCTTTGCTTAAGTCAAAGTCCCTGGAAGATTATTTTTTCTTCTCTGGTTTTTTTTTTTAAGTGAGATATGAAAAATGAGGGCAGGAGCACGGATCACTCTTCTAAAAGGGCAATTTACCTATTGAAGAGGTGGGGAGTATCAGTCTCTCCCAGATCATCACTTATGATTTACGGCGTAAAAGAGAGGCTCCCTATGGAGGGAAGAGGTTCAAGGGAGCAGATTAAAACTAACCCTTCACTCTGCCTGCTCAGTGCCTACAGGAGCAGAGCACAGCAAAGGGCCAGAGTGGTATGAAGCCCTGCAACACTTTTGGGCAAGAAACACTTATTTTCTTCAATCAGAAGGCTGCTTACGTAAAAAAGCCCACCTTGACTACTTGTTGTGATGCGGAAACAAGTAATGGCCAGATGGATTTTGAGAACACAACCCACACCCCAGAAGGAAAAACACTGCACTAGGAAAGCTAGCAGTTCCCACCACATCTTGGCCACGTTGGCAGTAAATAGAACTAAGGACTTCTGACAACAACCAGATCCCTGCACAATTTATGAATCCTATTTGAAGCTCATCTGAGTGCTTTTCTATCAGACCAAACACTTTCCAAGGTTTACACCACCCTTGTTTGTCCTAACATCCTAGACAGAAATCCCAAGATATGGTAATAGCACAGTTTTTTCAGTGGGAGAGCAAAAGGAAGTTGGCTGCAAAGGAGGGTGAGAATCCATTCCTAAAGGAAAAGTCATTTGCAACAGGACACTGAGATAAAAAGGATGTTTGTCTCCTTCAAGGAATTTGACCTAAATCCAAACAACACTCATGCACAACAAGGAAAGGTAGATAGGTTCATCTATTGCACTTACCCTAGAATCAGGTTAAATACCAAGTGGTGGGATTTTAGAAGCCTTGCAAATATCTTAGCCCTGTTTGCTTTGGTTGCAAAATGTGCTTAAATCTGCGTGTTACAAACCCCAGTGGGGCACACGCTGCCCTGGGGACCAGATCAATGAGCCCAAGCTGAGAGGACATCACAGCACCACAGTCCACAGGACCCAAACACAGGAGTCCCAAAAGAGAGCATCTAGCTGGAAAAACCTGAGCAGAGTGTCACATGTCTTCAAGGAAAAGATGAAATCCTAAAGGGAGAAAAACATGACCAATACTTGTGCTATGAAAATCATGCATGCTTCTAGCTCAGTTGTGAGAAAGATCAAGATTTGATATCAAAGAATTGAGAAGGAAGTTGGATAAGGAAAAATAAAATAAAAACAAATTAATAACTCACTTCACAATAAATGTGTACTTTCTGTGGTTTGCTCGTGGATTTTTCTATGCACAGATGAGCACAGAGCACAAGGGGATGAGGAATGGAGGGGTCACGGGAGTTGTCTACTTCCATAAACCTTCACATCTCCCAGTTTAAATTCATCCTCCGTCCGCCTCCTGTTCACCACTGAAGAGGGAATGAATGCAACAGCACAAAGATCATTCAGGTTTGCACAGGTAGATGCACATGGTCATTCCCTGAGGGATGGGAGAGAGCAGAGCGTGTTATGGTAGGAAAACGACCCCTTTGCATGTGCTTTTTCCCTTCCGTCTTTTGGGCAGCCGGGTCAGGTACGATGGGGTGGTCCCAGCATGTTACACACACACCAGGGGACTGTAAAAACTCTCAGTGTCGGCCCACATCTGCTTTCCTTGAAGTCCTCCCCCACCACACACACTTCCATAGCAGCTGAGTGAGGTCAATACTGAAACACTTGTGAACACGTCGCTCCTTCCCACCCCCCCGAAACCCTTCTGGCAGCATTGTTTTCTTTTCTGCCCCCAGCTGAGCTTTCATGGTGCTCTCTGATGTTCCTGCAAGGGATAACTCATTCTCCCAGCCCAAACCTGTGCAATAGGTACCTTCACTCTTCCCATCACACTCCTGCCAGTCACCCCAACATTATCTTCTGCCTTGGATCAGATTCGCTGCTAAATCTCTAATTCCCAACCAGCACATGGCATTTGTTTGTTGTCAAAAGTATAACTTTGTGTTTGCACTTATAATAACGTCTTGTAGCAAGTTAGTCACCGAGGAACATTTCCAGTCATTTATTTTCCAGCACAGACTACAGGTTTCCATGGCTATATTCCACAGGAAAAAAAAGAAAAAAAAAATCCCAATTTCTTGTGTAGATGAAATACTTCAAAGTCTCAAACACTCAAGCCATCACTAACACATGCAATAATATAAACTGGAATGAATTTTCAGGATGTAGTAGGCTAAAACTCAGCTTTTGGAGCGGCAGGGTTGAAGTGCACTTTGACAACAGCCCTCCCCATCACCCCCCCTCCCCACTCCAACTAATTCTTCCTTACCTCACCTTCTTCTCATGCTTGGCCCAGTCTCACAGCAGCTGGCAAACACCCATTGACACCAGAGCCCACGAATTTGTCCAAGCTACAGCTCAGTCTGCACTTCTGACCCATGTGCTCCCATCACCATAGTGTCGGTTTATACTGTAAACCCATGAAGTCAACTCATTACATGTTCCGCCAAAAATCTCTCCATTCCTCAGCACCCAATCTTCATTCCAGCTCATCTTTAACTTCACAGTACCATTTATACTTCCCTGCATGTTAAGGCAAGCACAGAATCATTTAGGTTGGAAAAGCCCTCTAAGATCACTGAGTACAACCTTTAAACTGTCACTGCCAAGTCCATCACTAACCCATGTCCCCAGGTGCCACATCTACCCACCTTTTAAATCCCTTCAGGGATGGAGGCTCAAACAGAATCTATGAAAGGTTATTTGACAGATCACTGTTTAAAATTTTATTTGTATTATGGAAGGAGTCTTCTTTTGTAGGGGGGTGGCAGGGGGGGAATTTGGAGAGTGAAATCCATATCTGGAGCTATACACTTATTTTTCTGTAGTTAAATATATGTAAGGAAATCACCAAACTTAGTGAATTTAATAAAAAATTGAAAAAAATTAAAAAAAGGAAGAAAAATCCACAGGAAACCATAATATTAATTAGCTGTGAAATAATGATCACCATACCCATTCTTCTTGTTATGTTGTCACTTAAATCCCAGGCTTTCTGCATTCCCATTGCTGTAGGTGCCTCTGAAACAGCAGTTCACACATTACACTTCACCCTCCTCCCTTCTGTCCCAGCCTGGTACCTCCTCGAGGGTGTCACATGCCATCCATTTATCTTCCCTTTTTATCAGCTTGCTGAGCCATTCAGAGGTGGCCAGAACTTCTTGTGGCCTCCCCCCTCACTGTTTCCCCCACCAAATTTCCATTTATATCTAGATCTTTCCATGCCCAACACAACCTAACGGGCAGGAGAAGGCCTGAGCCCAGGTTGTTTTAACAATGCCTTGAGGGGCTTATTCACCAAAGTTTGACGCTCTGACGAACAGCTTGCTGCAGCTCTAATGGTAAGGCATATAAAATGCATCATACATTAAATTTAATGTTGCCCCATTAGTCTTAATTAGATTCCTACATTACAACAGGATTATAGTTTCTTCGTGTTTATGTTTGCTCCTAAAATAAAGTCTACACTACCCAATAGTTTGGTGTACTTTCTAACCTTTGAATAAATATGCCCTGAATGGATACCTGTGGATATTCTTAACCTTGAAGAAACAGAAATTAGGTGATGCTACAATTGCCCTTTGGACAAAGAGGTTGTGCAAGGTCAGTCATGGAGGAATAAATTTAAAGGGAAAAAACATATAGCATGTAAACATTAGAAATTACTCATCTTGTGTTGTAAGGGGTAAAGGGAAAGGAGTGTTTACCTCAAAGAAGTAGATAGCTTTTCTATTTCTATGGATGCTTTGACAGCTTGCTCCCATACTAATTAATTTTGTCTTCTGGACCAGGTTTTTCGCAGTTTATTTACTTTCAGTCGTAAAATCTGTTTCCAGGTGATGCCAGTAATTAATCTTTAAAGCCTGTACAGAACTTGGTGTAAGAGCAGAGCTCATCCCATGATTAGACATAACACCCTGCACCAGGACCACACATGTCAGAGATCAACAGAGAACAGAGATGACAACCCAAACCACGGTTTTCACTACTGACAAAAATACCACTCGAGAAATGCAGCTACTTTAGCAAAAACCTTTCTTTCCAAGGAAAGAAACCACATATAGTACCTGATTGGTCTCCTAGTGGTGGTGAGGTGTTCCCCAAGTCAGGCATTGTCCCCCAACTCCTGCACCAGCTCCTGGCATCCAGCATCACCTCCACCTGCTGCAGCTCACTAACTGGTCTGGTATGACAATCCCATCTAAAATGATATTTAAAATAAATAACTATGAACACATTGGGTCTATTTTAAGATAAAACAGTGTCATTCATAAGATTAGACCAAATTGACTTTATTTTCATAAAACCCGTTTTTTAATATGAAAAAGTCTGGTTACATCACGGAATCAGGTTTCTTTACAAAACGCTTTTTCTCCTACTTTTTATTAAATTGTTAGGGTATCCCGCTTTTTTTCTTGCAACTAATTTAACAAGCAATTTTAAATTTCAAAAAGGCTGGGAAAAAGAGCAATTTTTTTTAATGTCAAACTAAAGCTTGATTGTTTTAAACACTGAAAGGAGGAAAGCTGGTTTATCAAATGTTGTCATTCTTAATATTTCTGTCCAGATCTTGCCATGAAATAGTTCAGCCTCTTGAAACTTTTTCTTGCCCAGCACAGAGTGCAATTCGTACAATTTCTTTTCAACTGATTTATCCAAGCACCCACAGCAGTGCAGGAGCAAAGAGAAGCCAATTAGCATTATTACCACTTATTGTTCTGCTATTTCTGTTCTGATATTTTTAAGATTATTCCCTTTCATGTTCCATATCATTAATTTGATAAAATTTAATAAAATTTCATTCGAATTTGCATGTGGTCAGTTTTACTTGTTAATTAGAATTGGAAGAATATTACTGAAAAGACAGCGTAAATCTATATATTT
This sequence comes from Manacus vitellinus, assembly GCF_001715985.3. Classification (NCBI taxonomy): domain Eukaryota; kingdom Metazoa; phylum Chordata; class Aves; order Passeriformes; family Pipridae; genus Manacus; species Manacus vitellinus. Next base: position 3,419,477 of record NW_021940560.1, read on the forward strand.
CATTTGCTTAGGGGTTTAAAAGAAATTATTTTGTCCTGTTTGGTTTTCCCCTTTTCAGAAGGTTTTGCACAAAAATGAACATTTGAAGTTTCTCAATATTTCAGTGGTTTCACCATGTACACTAAAACAACATAATTTCCTCTGAGATAAAACAGGCTTTGAAAAATCCTTTCCGTGGCTCAGGAAATGGGGGAAAATGCTTAGAAAAATTTTCAAGATCTGGCTTTATAAGGAGATCAAAGTCTAAATATTTGTATCACAGACAATACTGAAAGAATTATTTAAATTACTAAGAGTGCACATGTACTGACTTTGTTCAAACTTAAATTTAAATTTTTCATCCATCTACACTGCAGTAGCACGTTCTCCCTAGGAATGATGTCTTGGGAAAGGCCTATGCAACTCGGAAAGGAAAAGGTTTACATTTTCTAAAATCCCCTAATCCTGCCTTTTTGCAGTCTGTCCATAAATTGTTACCTTTTTCCTGAGGGGATAAAAAGCTCAGTGGTTTCTTCAGTTCTTTGAGAGCTTTGTCTTATATCCACCAGTGAGGAAAGAAGGAAAAAAGGACCAGGTGAATCCTGGGGCAAAACTGCAGCTCCAACCATCTTAAATCCCAAACCAACCAATAAAACCCCCAGAAACACAGAAAACTTCTGCCAGTTTTTGTCGTGAATTCAGAGAAAACCAAAATATTTCAGTAAATATGGATGAGTGACATGAATGGGCTATAGATGGATTCACAGGAGGAGAAATGACTGGATGCACATACGTACACTGGATGTACATCTCTTTAGGAGATAATATCATGTATAATTACAGTACAGTGTTGAGCATCTGAAAGAGAGAAGGTATTAAAAAAAGTGATTACTAAATTACCTGTTATTTATAAAAAATAAGAAATTGATGCCCAAGAACAAACCCTCACTTTTATCCTAAAACTACACAAAGTGTTTTAGAGTGGGTAAAACTTAGCAGAATCTTTTCTTTGGCCAAAAGGCCCAAGAAAAGTCAACTTTGTCTCTGGCGTGGGTTGGCTGCCGGGTGGGATGCAGCCAGGCAGGACACATCCACCTCCCTTGACTCTAGATCATACAACGTCCAGCAAAAAAACAACAGATCTTGTAGGAAGGCTGGGACTCCTCGTTGTCTTTTTATTGCCTTGCTGTGGTGGCCCACTGGCAGCAAGGACAGGCATCCACACTGGGCTTCACTGGGAAAGGCTCCCAGCATGGTTGGAACCGGATCCATGGGAGAAGGGGAGCGTGTGAACCCCAGACACCCCACGCTGCAGACCAGACCTCCAGATGTTGGAAGAAGAGCGAGCGATGGAGGACGCGACAAGGGTGGTTGGTGATCCTGCCGTCAGGAACTGCTCTGCTCTGCGGAGCTGGCAGGAGATGAGAGGTAAGCTGTGCTCTGCAAAGAGCTGCAGCAACTTCCTCTGGAGCAACGGGGAACGGAGCAGAGGGCGGCTGCACATTAAATCACTGCTTCAAGGCCTCTGCAGGTGAGGCCCAGCTGAGCAGGGCTCTGCACATCCAGCCCAGCCCACCACCGTCACTCCACTCCACTGGCTGGATCCAGCCTTTTCATTTCCCTGGCTGTGGGTGGATCCTGTTGGATTTCATTCGAGGCACACGGAGAGCTCTGGGACATCACCCAGAAGTGGATTAATTAATTTATCCTGCCTTTCCAAGCAAGGTTTGGACGTTTCCGGGATCAGCCGTCCTCCTCGCACGCAACATGAGCTGTTCTGGCAAGAGCCCCTCGGCCCAATTTGGTTTGAGTGACAAAAGTTAATTTTATTGATGCGCAGCCTTCTGTGATGCGAGGTAGGAGGTCCGACCAGGCAAATCAAATGGCTTCTCCAGAAATACCACAGTGATTGATAACGAGGCACTGATGCAGATTTCTGACACTTTTGATCCTACCACTAGCAAATGCTAAATTTAGACCCGAGAATTTAAAAAGCTAATGCCACGCTGCTTTAAAAGTGATCAGTGAAAGATATACATAGTTTAACGAAGACTAAATGTTATTCAATGAAGATTTATGTTTTTTCAATGCCAAAACAAAACTGTAACAAGTAAGATTTCAAAAATAACAGGGGAGGGGAGGGGAATTAACTTGAAACAAACCTATTAAAGTTTAATTTCATTTTTAATGTAGAGGTCATACACTGTATTTTGATTTCACTACTGTATATAACTACCTACATATGGATACATGTCACCTATTATATGAGGTGTATAAGAGATGTAACTGGAAGCACTTGAACAAGTAAGATGACTGACACTTACAAGAAAAGCCTTTATTATATGTCTATGTTTTGTTTCATTAATCATGTATGTTCATTAACCAATCATGGTAATTTATTATGCACTGTTTGAAGACATCTTGCATTACAATGGTGTCATTGTCACTTTGATCATCTAAAGATCTCACCGGGTGACATTTGCAACCAAAGGACCTGGCTCCTCTGTACGTGCTGCATGAACATGTACTGGAGACTCAGAAGTGTTAAAAAAAACCCACAACAAACCTGCACTACAATGCTGTTTGCAAGATACAGAAATTAATTATGTAGCTCAAAGATAACAACCCACAAATTAGGTAGAAATATTCAGGTGAAGTGATTTGCACACGATTTTAATAGTGGATAAGCACCAAAAGGAGATGCTATTCATTTTGTCATGTAATATTTGATCATTAAGTGTTTTGCTAGCTTGTATCATGCTTGATCTATACAACAATCTGAAAAACACACTCTTTGCAAAACAACCTCAAAATGTTCTCAAAAGTCTTGGCTTTCATCACTGCCTGCTATTGCATTTGTATAGTGAGAAACAAAATATATGTTTATGAAAAGATAGTTAGAGGCACCATTACCAAAATGCAGCACTTCCTTTCCCCTTAGTCTAATGGTCACTGCAAGAAACGTTGTGAACCTGAGAATTAGAGAGAGTTTGATTTTATGGAACCAGGGTTTACAACTTCTTCACTGCTCATTTCTGCCTTCTGTTGCACCTTTCATAAACCTACTGATTAATATCAAACAGTGAACAACTCTGACAAGCAGGATTACTAATCCAACATAACTGTTTATAGTGTGAATGAAAAAAGTGCTCCATTTCCAGCCACCGCACTTAATAATAAATTCCTGTTGTACTTAAATGTTGAAGGGATTACATAACTGTCAAAGTTCCTTTAAATGTTAAGGGTAGTAATCATATTAAAGACATACTATACAGAAGCAAAAGCAAATGTCAGTTTAGTTATTATTACCATATTTGCATGGAGTTTGAAAATATGAGGCCAGATTCCCAAACACGTCACATTTGGGCTGGTTGTGGCTGAGCAAAGAGGAAAAGGAGCTGCAAACCAACCCCGCCAGTCACGCTGCGATGGTGTGCCATATAAGGGGCAGAAAAAGGGGCTTCACGTGCCCCAGCACAGCCACAGGGCTGGTCTGGATTACACCAGCTGAAACAGGACCACCAGGACAATTGTACCAGAAGGACGGAGGGGAATGCCACGCATTCCTCCTCCCTCTCTCCCTCTTCCGCTGCGCATACTTCTCACAAGAAGGCTGTTGGATTGGCTCAATACCATCCCAGAACAATTCTGAAGCACCCACTTAAGACATGCTTATGACAACTGCGACCCTCTTGGGCATCCTAAAGGAGTGAGAGCCAGGAATCTGGTGCAAACAAAATCAAGTATGCAGATGCTCTCCATGCAGTCTTTAGATACTGTTCCTCTGACCTCTGCTATTGGCTTTGACAATCCTTATTAAACACCCAGGAGTCAATTAGTGCCTTGGTAACAAGCAACATTATGAATTGTCAAACATTGCCAGAGAAAATTACGATAAATAACTATTGGAAAAAAATGAAATTTAAAAAAGCCACAGCAACAAAAATCCCCAACAAGCATAACTCCAAACCCAATGAAGACCTAGATCTCGAATTACACTCTATATTTACCTCCTTCCCTGTATTGGAATCATTTGCAGGATTAAAACCTGAGCCTGGCGCCTCCCCACACTACGATTATTGGCAAAGAAACAATTCTTTGACTGTCTTCCAGTACTCTTTTAAAGGACCGGGGTTATTCACGCAGAACCCCACCCTGCATCCAGCAAGACAAGAGGAATGCCTGCCTGTGGAAGTTATGTGCACGCAACGAAACTCCTGTTCCCAAGTTAGAAATGGGACCCCATTATTAGCATTCCTGATATTCATAGCACTGCTCACGTTCCACAGCACCCAGCACCACTCAGCCAGCAGCCTCAAGGGAAAAAAATGTCTAACCATGAGTTTTGTGCTATCATTAAACCAGTTCTTTTTTAGAATTGCTCACCTGCAGAGCCCTGCTGCAGTGCTTGCTTTGCAAGGTAGGACTCCAACCATAGTCTCAACCAACCCAGCTGGTGCTGACGTCCTGGAGGAGCATCAGTGGTGAGACCTTTTCTCCAGTGCCTCCTGAATGATGTTCCTTGGAAGTGACCCGCTTACACACTGCTACAACTGCCAGCTTTGCCTTATAATAAATAGAATAATGAAAAGGCAAAGAGGAGCTGTGTTATTAATTCACTGTACATTAAGGTCCAGGGATAGTTACAACATACTTGATACCTAAATATTAAGCATTGTCTGGTAACCTACTTAGTGCTGGGTGGAAAGCAGTCTCCCATGGCTCAAGAATCCCTGAGATGTTGAACATTTTCCTCTACAAACTCAAAAATTCAAAACATTTGCCAATAATACACGTGTAAGAATAGAGATGTCTCTGGATAGGGTCTAGGGAAGGTCAAATTGCTTTGAAACATCGTCTCTTTTTTTAGGTTAGTTATCACTATGGCAGTGATAAATATTTTGTGAAAAATCTAAATAAAGCAGGCTGGATGTTGCATACTTAGAACGGGTGTCACTAGAGAACTTTTTTTTTACCCCCAAGTGAAATTTCTAAGAAGGATTTTGGCAACTATGTTAGTGTGGAAATCACCATGGGAAGCGCGTTGGCCCCAAGGCATTCAACAACCTGCAATGTGTTCCATCACTGTGTCTGGCCCCTCTTCATGTCAGCCTCTTCCTTTACAGGAATTTTCAGGAAGAGGGGAAATTGGTCATGCTCTTATTTCCCAGTATTTTTTGCTGAGAAAGACTATGAAAACAAACAGGGATTTTCTTTTGATTTCTTTTAGTTAGTAACCTTTTTGTTTTTAATCTCTGGTTTAGTGTTTGTCCCCAAAGAGGAGACCCTGTGGCTCAGCAGATGGTCACCTTTGATGGTTTCCTGAGGATTGGAAAGGTTCAAAGAGGGAACCCCACACTCCTTCACTGGATCCTGAGGTCCCCCTGGCCTGTTGACATCTACCATCTAATGCCTGATGACAGGGCAATGGAGACTGCATGTTTCAGCTGCATTTCTAACACTATCAAAGCCCCTTTCCCTTGTAACTGAACTGTTCTAATTATGCACATTTCCCTTTGCTGTATTCCTCAAGGTCTTGTCTCACCAAATGATGTAACTCTTGATTACAGCTCTTGTATTCAGCTTGTACGACGAGGCTGAAATACTCCTGAACACCTTGATGACAAGTACATGGATTTGCCTGGCAAAACAATAACCACGCTAAAGCTCTTTTAACATCCTGGTTTCTTTGCTGAAAGCATCTGCCTATACTGTCAATTCATCCTGTGCCTCTTGGGTGTCTGACTTCAGCATAAGCATGCAAGTCCTATAAATGAATACATGCCGCTGGGGGTAGCACTTACAGTAGAGGAGTATCGTCTCATGAGTGATAAGGGTGACAGAAGTGCAAAGCAGAGTTGAGTGGATCTGGCACTCACATTGCGAGCAACACAGCATCCGTACGGGAAGATTTTCCCACAGAATGACATGCAATAATTTATTCTAAGCCCTTCCAACTTGTGTGTGGTTGGTTTTTTTGTTGTTTTTTTTTTTTTGATTCCCCCACCACCACCACCGTGAAGTTGCTATCTTCTGCAGCTCTTCTCTAAATAACTGTTTGAGAGAAGATGCCACTGCTAAAATGAAATACATTGTTTGAAGGAAAGCTAATCAGTCTGACCAAGTAAATAATTACTAGTCAACACAATTCCCACATGGCTGCATTCTACGAAAGTGTATCACTGATAAAACAAGAGTGTTTTTTAGTACTAAAATACTGATGGTCCAAGGTAACAGCTTTTAAAAAACTCAATTTTTAGTCACTGGCTATAAGTATACAAGCAAAATAAAAATATGCCTCACAAAGTTTTAAGCAGGAAATGCTGTTTCGCCAATGACAACCCTGCACTGAGTATTTCAGCTTCCTAAAGGTCAGAGCATGAAGGACTTCCAGATCCCCCAATGCTATGGAGCAGGAAAACTCTTATCCTGAGCCAGACTGGTTTCCCAACACGTCTACTGTCAAGTCTCAAACCCCAGCCACCACCAGATGTTCCAGCAGATGCAAGAGGGGGTGAAATAAAGGTGGCTATGAGATGACCCTTATTCTTTGAAGGAGATCAAAGGTGTTCCAACAACATATGACCTGGAACCAGATAGGTATGGGCACTGTGCCATCACCACGTACAACCATAAATTACAATGTGACTTGTTCCCATATACTGCTGCCCTGACCAAAACTTCTGCTGGAATGGGTAGAATCCATTGATCCTGGGGTCTGAAGTCACAGTGGAAAAGTCTGAAACATCCCTGGTCACCTACAAACATTCCTTTCTCTTCCCCCCTTTTCTTATCCACCTCTCAACTAGATCCTCTCCCTGTTGCTGGTTGGCTGCACTATTCAGCAATTTGGTAAAAATAGCTATAAAGTAAAAAAAAATCCCCCACATTACTGCACTTATCTGATACATAAACTCAACAGATTAAAATGTATATTTTTGACAAATATTTCTACGAGAATTTAAAAACTTCCATTCCATTTAAATACAGAAATTCAAGTAAAGGCAACAAAAACCTGTACCTTTCCCCTGGAAACTTTGCTAAGCCTGAAGCCTATGCTCACATGTCCATGAGATGTGATCCTCTTGCCTCTCTGCTGCCTGTTCTCCAGCTGTTGGTGGTTAGAGCAAAAGAGACAGGGAGACCAACACTGCTCTTCAAAACATTTCTGCTCCTCTGTCAGTGACTTTCTGCCTTCAGCAGCCTGGGCAGAGACCAGCTCTTAAACATGCTCCTTTAGACTGCAACTCCCAACACCAAAAAAAGAAAAAAAAACCAGCATTAAAAGGAGGCAAGCACTCTGAATTAGTCAGTTCAGTTAGTCCTGATTTGCCTAGGCAGCAACCTCAAAATATAAAGCACAGCAAGCTTAGAATGTCAACTAAAGGTCATAATTTTATTATTTTTAAACCAGCTAAGTAAGAGTCTTAAAATGTCCAAATGGAAGAGAAAGAGAAATGATGTTCCAGTTTGATCTAACACGGTTTAAGTATGAAGATGCTCTTTAAGGAGGAAATCCATGTGGTGAGTGACCAGCTCTCACCTTGGTGTTGTGAAGAAGTAGGAAAGGAGGGGAGGACACATGTAACTTTTAAGAAAAGTACTGCACTATCTACAATAATTGGTGGATTTGAAAGGCAAGATTATCAGAGATAAGAGCTCACCACAGAGATCTGGTGTAGATTTAGCAGACACATTCTTGAGGTGGTAATCCTCACAGCCCACAACTGCAGCACCATAAAAACCACATAAAATATATATAGAGAAAAAACACATACAAAATATTACTAGAATTAACAAAGAAGAGGAAACATAACACAACTGGCTTGAGAAAGAACCTGTGAGGTGCTTAACAGGTTTGTTCCATCACACACCTATGATGCTCTCAGGGCCTCAGTGCAGGAACACATGAATCATTGCTCTGAGCGTACGCAGATCTTTGTGAGACTAGTCTTAATAGATTTCTGTAAAACATACATGATTTAAAAACATACTTTCATTTAAAAGTTCAGTTTTTGTAAGCACATCAAAGCTTTGCAAATGTAGATTTATTTCTTTTAATGGTGTATATTAATAATATTGATATAATTATCACTATTCATATTTGAAGACTCACGAATACAAATTTTTTCAAAGATTACTTGAAATTCAATATGGGGAGTAAAGAGATTCATAATTTAGTGGGTAGAAGTGGGAGTCAAGTTTTCTAGAGCCTAATTTTCCCAGTGTTTAAATATTGCAGAGAATCAATGCAAAGCTCTGAAATGAACTTTGGAAAAACTGTTCATTCCCTTTACTACACTTACCCGGTACATAAACTCAATAGGCTAAAATTCATCTACTTTACAAAGATTTGGTGCAGCTTAATAGAGTGCTTTGAGATCTTGTGATGAAAGAGTGAACCCAAGTACAAAGTAATATAATAAAGATAGCACCATTAATTAGAATTATTAAAATTCATACACTAAAATCTATAATCTAAGCAGTAGGGACAAAGTTATTCATGGATGTTTAAAATAAGGAAGAACATTAAGAATACTAATTTGGACAATTGAACCCAGCATACCAAAATTGTCCTTTTTTGTTCTGTTTAGTCTTTGGGGAACAGATAAGTTCACATAGAACAAGAACAATAAGCTGCTGTCTCTATAGTCTTTGATTTGGTTTTTAAGATGGTCAGTTAGTACTTAACAGCAAGTGCTAGAGAAAAACCAGCCATTTCTGGAGCAAGCAATGATGTGATGGGGTAAAAGATGCCTTTTTTTAATTTAAAAGATGGAGACCAACAATCTCGCTGTCACAGGAGGTGGCTGAGGCACTGAGCAAGGAGATGGTTGAACCTGGTCTAGTGGAAGGTGTCCCTGCCTGTGGCAGGGAGTTGGAACTGGACAATCTTTAAGGTTTCTTCCAACCCAAACCATTCTGTGAATGCCAGTGAGGGCCACAGTCCATGCAGAATCCAGCTCCTCATGGTTCGTGCCTCAGTTTTCAGACTTCAACCCTTCTTGCTGATGCCCTCAGGAGAAAAAACATGAGCCTTCACATGCAGCTTGTCTGAGCAGTAGAGATGAACAACTGCAGTGACTGAGCCCTTCTCTGTCCCATCCTGCCACCTCCATGCAGCCAAACCTTGCCTAGCAGACAAACTCACATATGCAAAGCTCTGCTTGAAGGCAGCAGGACCATCCAGCAACACTGGTGTCCAAAATAAGCTACAACAATGGCCACATCAGCTATCTGCTGCCAGCCTGGGGACTGTGACTAACTTGCGCATACATTTGCATAAGTTATATAAAAATGAATGTATAATGTTATATTTATCTGTACTTGCATCTTCTTTGATATGAGTGGATGTTGCTTGTCCACCCACAGTAAAAACTTACAAAGTTGTAGGCTTATAAATACAGAGAGGAGGAGAGCAAATTACAACAGATTTCTCCTAGGTTACACTTCAGATGTTGCTCAGAGGAACGGAGTTGTGGACAATAACTTGGGTTCATAACACATCAACGAGTTGGCCATCAGTGTGGCACCATTTCCAGTCCTCTTGGGTTCCCATGAATCAGGGAATCAGTCTAATAACTTCACTGCTTCATCTGCATTTCCCATTGCATCCAAGATCCTTGCACCAATCCCATTAGTCGCAGCCCTCTGCCTGCACTGTGTCTCTCTGTATCCCACCCCAAACTGGGCACAAATGTGGGAAATCAGGGTCTGAGCCAACTCCTGCCAAAAGCCAGTGGGAGTTTTGCTGTTGACTTCAAAGAAAGCTGGAGCAGGTTGTCACTGCATAGCAAGGAAGATGTTCATCATGATTTATAAACATGATTTTCATCTTTCTTCTTCCTAACTTCATAATCTCAAGTTTCCTGGACTAATGCCACAGGTTGCTGTTCTGTATTTGATTTACAGTAAACAGAAGGAAAACTCTGCAAACTTGTATTCTACTGCCAGTGACACACACTTCAAATTTCTTCTGTATTCTCAATGAAGAAAAAAAATCACTACACAAAGATCTGGAGAAAATACAGTATCTGGTTTAATCCCTAATTGAAGAAGAGTAGATTGTTATGGAGACACAAATTATATTGTACATAATGAATTTCATCAGAATACAAATATAACAATATTGCTTTTTTGCCTTTCAACTGGGGAACATCCTATTTTAAACCTGGGAATCATTTAGCTTTCAGATTTCTCAGAGTAGTTGCAAGGAGACTTGGAATTTCAAAGTAATTGCAAGGGTATGTGAAGCTCAAATCCAGCTTAATGACAAAGGGGAAGAGAAACTAAGAAATCTCAATTAGCGTAACCAGTGATAACTACATCCAGTTTCTGGATGAACAGTGTCAGATTGGCACAAGGAAACAAAACACTCATTTAAGAAACATCAAGGTCTTGTGGGAAGGAGGAAAAAAGGTCAGGAGATCTCACCTTCAAGTTGCCATTACCCCTCCGAAACATCAGTGCCCAAGGGGGGCCAAACTGTCCAAGATAACAAAATGACTGAGCTTTCCTCACTGAGATTAGTTTTATTTATCATTAAGATTTTGCTTTTGCTTTAAAATTTACCTGGTGGAAAGGTCTAATATATTTAGATTCAGTAAGAGAATTAAAAAAAAAAAATCCTACTAAAAATATGACTCATTCTTACCTATATTGTGTGTGCGTGGGTGTATATATATATATATATATATATATATATATATATATATATATATATATATATACACCAAGACCAATTCTCCAGGGGACGTAATCTAGTAGGTCTCTGTCTCAGCACACAGAGATACATTTGTAGTTGTTGCTATTCCACACCCATGCACCGATCTCTGTAAATACAGGATTAATGAGTTTTCTTGAAACTTTCATTGTGTATCCAACTGAACAAAAACATCTTCTTTGGATAACACAATATAAATTACCTAATTGAGACACATGATCTGCGTAATAAACCCACACATCTAAAACATGTGCAGCAAACAGTTTTTCAACCCAAATGTGTCATTGGATTTTTTTTTTTTATTTATTTTCAATCCAGGGGGAAAAAAAGTATGCCACATGTAGACTAATAGTCTCCCAAATTTCCTTTTCCTTTTTTCCTTTCAATTACGAGAGCATTGTCGTTACACAAGTCTAAAACAGAGCTCTTCATGCTGGGAGATTTATGATTTAATTGCAGTTTTTAACCAAAGAATGGACATGTTCCGTTTTAAAAGTTGGTACATATCTGTGATGTTTCAAACATGTGTACAGCAGCAACATAGATCATTCTGTATCACCAGTACAATTATTGATGAATAAAAAATTAGGGTGATACAGAGTAAGTACAGCACATATAATGCCAACAGCACGAAGTTCCAAAGGGAAAATGTGATCCTTGAGTACATAAAATGGAGGATAACACTTAGCAGCAGAGCATTACTCTCTCCTCTGTGTACAGCACTGGGGAAGTCATTACAAATGAAAAACAATATTTAAAAAATCAAAAAAAACCCCCAACAAACAAAATCAGTTCTGCATTAACACACGAAAAAAAAGTCTGGCAAGACCCCTGGTATTTACTTAGGAGAACAAACAAACAAACAAAAATCACCCTATAATTTTTAAGAACCCTTACAGATGTAAGCTCCACCTGTTTCACATATAAAAGAGAAGGGTTTTGATTCAAGTTAAATTTATTCAAACATAAAGAAGAACCATCAAAGTCTGAAGGTCAGAAGTTAAGGCTAAAGAAATCTAAATGAGAAATATTTTAAATACTGGAAAAAAATTACAATAGAACAACAAATTAAAACTTATTCTTTCCTGAGTAAGATTATTTCTTGAGCTGAGGCTTTAGGAACTATTTAAGGTAAAGCATAAATTGGAAATATCATGGTGGTATTAGTGAACAAAGCCCTATGGCCTATAGATCAAAGGGTCAGATTAGTCCCTTCTGACCTTTAAATATAAGAGCAGCATTTTATTTAGAGCTTCTACTATTTGTATTCTGTTAGTCCTGAGAATTCCCAGTCACAATTAAACTCTGCATCATGAAAGATCCTGAGCAAACAGAGACATTTCATGAGTTGTCCCCAAGAGTTTACAGCCTTTAAGCTCAGTTTTGCAACTTACATTGAATGAAGTTCCACATAAGTGGGATCATTTTCCCAAATTCAGTGATAACACAATACTGGCTTTTATTACAATGGTATTTCTTCCATTTTGCCATCATAGTGTTTGGGAGTTTCACTGCATTCCTTGCTAAGTAGCCTATTCTGTTTTGCTCATATGAGACTCCAAATTGCCATTTAAAATTCCCAAGTTTATTGACTTTAAGCTCCTGGTGCCAGTTATTTTAGATGACAAGCCAGAATACAGGAAGAGGCCTGTGATGGACACGACATGTACATGTTTCTGGAGAATACACTGGAGACTCCTCTCTTTGATCTGACCTCTCTAACACAGAAAGGTTTGTTACATTGGCTAGACAGATGATTTTCACATTTTAAGGTCTTAAATGTGCTCTAGTTACTCAGGGAAAGATTTATTAATCCTCATTTTGGCATACCTGAGCTAATATGATGTCCCAGTTTTAGTTATAGAATCCTAGAATGGTTTGGGTTGGGAGGGACCTTTAAGGGTCATCCAGTTTCAACCCCTCTGCCATGAGCAGGGACACCTTCCACTGTACCAGGTTGCTCCAAGCCCCATCCAACCTGCCCTTGGACATTTCTAGGAATAGGGCAGCTACAGCTTCTCTGGGCAACCTGTTCCAGGGCCTCCCCAACCTCACAGCCAAGAATTTCTCCTTAATATGCCATCTAACCCTGCCCTCTGGCAGTGGGAAGCCATTTCCCCTTGTCATGTCCCTCCATCCCTTGTCCCCAGTCCCTCCCCAGCTCTCCTGGAGCCCCTTTAGGCACTGGCAGGGGCTCTAAGTTCTCCCTGGAGCCTTCTCTCCTCCTGAACACCCCCAGCTCTCCCAGCCTGGCTCCAGAGCAGAGGGGCTCCAGCCCTCAGAGTATCTTCCTGGCCCTCTTCTGGACTTGCTTGAACAGGTCCACATTTTTCTTATATTGTGAATGCCAGAGTTGGATTCAGCATCCACCTGCTGAAAGAGCCACACTTTGGAGGTCTCCTGTTTCTTTGAGGTCTAATTGTGATGTACATGGCTCTGGCTACTGGTGCCAAAAAATTACACATACCATGCTTCAGCAGCACAGTTCATGTCCCCAGAATTGTTGTATTTCTGTTCACCACAATAGTTACTAAATGCTTGTGCTCCAGACTGGTGGGATTTGGTTTCAATTTTTAGCACACTATTTTCACTACATCCTACACCCAGCCACAGCTTATCTATCATTTGATTCTGACAGATACATATTTTATATTTTGACAAGCAGCCCACTTGACTGCTTTCCTGTGACATCATCTTATCTCTGAATGTACCAACCTGTTAATAACTTCATTTTCTGGTTGAATTTTTCCAAATTAAATTAAGCAGGCGAAACATGTTAAGCTCACCAAGTCCTCTTAACACTTCTGCTGAAGGGCATCTTCTGATAGCTTGATTTTGAAAAGGGCAGCATACAACCTGTTCCAAGAGGGATTTGGTCCAAAATATCAGGTTTCTGGAAGGTAGAAGATTTCTCCCTTGGCTAAGAAGTGTAAAAAGGACAGAACACGCAACCAAGCAACAAAAATTAAACATTTATCATCCGATAACTAATATTTTAAAGATTATATCATTATTTAATGATGAGATAAAAAGGAGCAATACAATCTAACATAAACTAATTTTACATTTTTTCTGTTGTAGATAGAGAGCTGGTAGTTAAATATAGTCCAATAGTAGCATGAAATAATTTTCTCTCTATCTTGAGACAATAAAAAGTCAGCAGAAGCTTTTCTTTCATGTTAATTAAAACAATTTTAGGGAAAAAAAATCTTCTTCCTGTCTATACTATATAGTATTAATTAAATATGGGCACTTTCATACTTATCTTATTCCATAATTAGCTCTTCTGTGGAAGCAATACTGCACTGGACATGAAATCACAGGACAGTGACAAAATTTAATTGGATAACATGGACACAAAATCAGAAAACCAGGCTCTTTTCCCAGTTGTGGAGTTCAGAGCATTCCATCCCATTCTGTGCCTCAGTCTGCTGCCATTTAAATTGAAAATGTTGCACCAAGAGAAGGAAAATCAATATGAAAACATAGCATAGGTTATTTTTTTTCCAGTTGTGTTACAAGACAAAACACAGCACCCTGAGTTCCTCAAGGTTTTCAGGGGACTTGGTTTGTTTCAGAAAGAAAGTCTGGCACTCACAGAGCCACGAGCACCAATCCTGACCCACTAGTGATCAAGGAGAGGTCCAAAGCAGCAGAGCAACTCTGTGCCCAGAGGTGAATCAGCATCTCTGGCCAACTCCTCATCCCAGAGATATCCCCAGCGACGGACCTTTGTGCTCCAGACACATCCTGCCTTGGAGAAAGGGGTTTGGCACCTGCCCACCTGAAGCCATCAGGATAGTGACAAGGAGAAGGTCCAAAAGCCCAACAGGTTCAGCACCAGAGAGGAGACAAAAGGCTCTGACCACCCCACTTTCCCTTTTTACCTGTAATCTTCTCTGCACTGAGAGGATGGATGAGGAGCTGAGAGAAAGGTTGATAATATTCCCCTGCAGTTACACCTTTGAAAGCCTGCTCAGAGATCTGAACTGCACAAAATGCCACAGAATAAATTACAACTACGGTGGGACTTCATTGGCATTCCTAGATTGCATTGCTTAATATGTCTGAAAATATCCACTTAGGGTCAAATCCCCATCTCAGACAATTCAAGAAGAATATAACTTTTAGCTCTAACAGAGTGTCAGACTCCAACAGGGAGTTCTGAAAACACTCAGTGGGGCTTTGTACCAGCAACCTTCAAAGATGCTGAGTGTGAGAAATGTTGTGCAGCACTGGAGAAAGTGGCAAGAACGTGCCAGGGCCTGACAGAGCTCATGCTTTCCCTACCCCACTTCACTACGAACTTCTAAACCAACTTTATATTTATTAGAAAACACATTAAGACTCAAGAGCCTGAGTTATAAGAAATGCTTTCCTTTTCCTTGTCAATGCTAAAACAAATTTCTGACAGTGCTCACAGTGCCCTGATTCCATCCATCGTGTTTCTGTAACAATCCAACTTTAAATCATTACAGCTTTTGCCAAGGAAAGAAGTCCAGACCTCAGGCAGAAGTAACCTGGTATCAGAGACCAGCTACAGAAAAAACAGCCTTTTAAAGCAGAGATCTGTACAGCTGGGGAGCCACATGCAGCATCTGAAATACATGTTATTGTATTGGGGAGTGAAAAAACCAATCTGTAACTTCAACTTGTCTAAAATAGATTTAATTAGAACTAATACAAATGCATCTTTCCTGCATGGTTGATCTAATCAACACTGGCAGGGTTAATTACAAGCCTATTTAAGGTGAACATATTGCATTTACTGTGAAAAGATGCATTATTTTACATTGTAGGTGTACCTCCCACTTCTCTATCTGTCACATAGGCAGAGTCTTTAATAGCTGTTAATGTAATGTCTCTTTTTCCAGGTTCCATTTTTGAAGTTTTTAAGCAGAATCCAATGGAATCTAACCCAAATCTAATAATTGCAATCTATTTTATTTTTTTTCCTCGCTATTTAGTTTTCACCACAAAGAGAATGACAGGTCTAATATGAGGCTCCTGAAATGTAGTTACATCTAAGCTTCAGCGCTCCAGAGCACATAAAATAAATATATGATCAATGAAATGAAACATGACAAAATGTTTCATATTGATGTTATTTTTCTTTTCAAAACGTCTTTTATGGTTAATGCCCTCAGTCACTTTTTCCATACATTTTCTTTTTTGTAATATATAGCTTTCCTAGTTCTGATTTCAAGTTCAGGGTGCCTGGGGAGAATTGGAAGATTTCTTCAAACCAAGGCTGTTCCTTCAGCCTTTCACATGAGAAAATTGTTAGGCGCATTAAAGTATTCCTGACTATGTTGCATTCCTTTGTTCAGAGTGAGTTTTGGGAACACATCCTTTTCTCATTATATTTCCATAAAATATATTTGATCTATTCTATTCTTAGAATACCTCTGATGTGGTCTGTGAATGGAGCACAGTATAAAAATATTTCTTTTTTTTTTTTTTTATACGAGACAAAATGTTTCCATTTCTTAGACACATAAAAAGTCACTATATAGCACTCCACGAAAGTAAAACTTTACAGAGAGTTTTGGTGCAACTTGGCCCGGATCACAACAGCAATCCATCCTCTCAGAGTCCAGTTGTAACTCAGAGCCTCATCAAATGCACACGGGCAGTGGCAGAGGGAGAAAGAGGGAGAGGAGCAGAAAAAAAGAGAAATAGAGAAGGAATGAGACCTGGATAATACTACTGGGAAGCGAGTTTATATTTAGAAGCACAGAAAGATGTTAACCATGTGCCTCCTAGAAAAAAATAAATCTGCCCTAATAGTAGTTGACAATAAAATCACCTTTGGAAAACATCTTAAACTTTCAGAGTACAACCCAAGATACTCCCGAATGCAGGCAGATGTTTGAAATGGTCACACAGACAGAGCATTGCAGCAATTTAGGCATTTCTCCCCCCTTCCCTTCCCTATCTGCTGATTGTTGTTTCCTTTAGGACCTTGAGAAACACGGAGTAGCAGCCGCTGAGCTTTTCTGCAGCTCAGGCTTGGCTGGGCTGTTTATTGCTACACCCATAAAATTATGGTTTTGATCAATCCCTTTCAGAACCCTTTCTTCTCTGGAGCTTTCCATTCGCCCAAGGAACGCTGCTCCAACCTGACACGTTGGAAACACAAGGACCAGGTACAGAAGGTTGTCTCCTGTCTGGCTTCACCCCGATCCGGCAGGGAGTGAAATGCCCCCACCAGACATGCCCCTGGTTCTCCCTGCATGTCATCTGATGTGAGCTGGGAGCCTGCAGCAGCCCAGCTGCGCTGGGTACTGACCACAAATGACTTAATCCCCAGCATAAACAAGGCCTAACGTTCAAACTCATCTGCTGATTCCCTCGCAGCTTCCTACTCACAGTTCACGGGAGATGACTTCCCCTGGTTCCCACGGCTGGAGAGTCAGGATCAAAGGCTTCAGGGAAAAAAGAATATAAAGCTTTTTCTGGGTTTATTTTTTTTTTTTTCATTTTCTTCTTTTTTTTTTTTTTTAAACTCAGGTTGGAAAAGTCTTTGCTTCACTCTGTTGAGGTGCTGAAAAAAAATAAAAACAATATAGAAAATTTTAAGCAGTAACAGGCTCATGTAGGTACAGGCAGAAGTGACTGTACGGGGTGAAGTTTGTACCTCACTATCCTCATAAATGCATATATTTATTGTTAATTCTTTAACAGACAAATTGGTATTCCCTGTATTTGAACAGCCATGGGAAAGCTTACAAATATCTGAGCCAGAAAGCAGGTGAAGTAGGGGGGTTGGCTATATTTTATTATTTTTTTTAATTCTTAATTTATTTAATTAGAACTGAAAAACATCAGAGAAAAATCACATCAACAAAATTGTAAAATCCGCGAACAACATCATTTTCTTTGTTTCTTATTATTATATCAGTATTTCAGTGAAGAGGAATGAGATATATTTTACAGTCTCAAAATCAGACTGGTGGTGTCTGCCTGAGAGCCTTCAATGTATCAAAAGCACAAAACAGCTGCCTGGTCCTGCACAAATGGCAGAGACTGGAAATGTGGGAATTATTCACGTAGGTGTGTTGGCAGGGTTGTGTCATCCACCCCATAATGCACCTGGTTGCTATCACTTTTACTTTAATGAGCACTAAAATTCAGCTAATAAAATTTAAAAAGAAAAATCATATAAAGTGACATATAAGCAGGTTTCACATGTGAATAAAAAAGCTGTAGCATGTTCTTTGCCACGTGAAGTGTACATTCGCTTTTATCAAACTTTTCACCAATTAAAATAATGAAAAACATACACTACCTAAAAAAAAAAAAATTAAAAAAACCCTCAGACCAAACTCACCCACATTAATAAGTACTGCATGTGTAGCAGGATCATTCTGGCACAGGAAGATTTTGCTCTCCTCTATGAAATTTTCTTGGGTAACTTACAACTGTGTGTTTCCCTCACACTGTCCACAGATTTGCACACATAAAGGCATTTATAGGAAGGCAAGTCTTTTTTCTGCCAATAACTCCCTGTTTCCAGCAGTTATTTAAATTCCCATGTGGTACTCCTCTCTTTTCGGTGCCCCTGGTTTGTTTTTGCCACCCCAAGTGTCCTTCAGCCCCCAAAGACCTCAGCAATGCCCATGTCAGGATGTCATAGCACTACAGGCAGGTCCACGTTCCAGGTATGTCACACTTGTGTGGGACACTATTTCTTGCCACTGGGAATGGCTCTGGGAACAGCAGTGGTGATGATGGGAGCCAAGACTCTCCCAGCACACACCTTCTGGTTGAGCCACTCCAGGAAAAATAGAACACTGCACTTTGGGCCATTTAAATTAATTAATTATTTAAACTCATGATAAGTTATCAGATATGGCCACTCATGTGAATTCCCCTTAGCACTGTGTGGTTGAATTTTGGACACTTGGAATCATAGAACATCCTGAGGTAGAAGGTACCCACAAGGATGATCAAAGTCCATTTTCTCCATTAAGGAGGCTCATGAGCTCCTGTCCTCTCTACGAGGAGCTCCAGAGCCAGTGTCTGATAGACACAATTTCCCTGCTGTAGCTCAGTTTTGTAGCCATGCCCCCTCTCACCTTTGCTCACCATCAGCCCTTCCCAACGTTCCCAGTTCCCCAGGTATCCCATCACAACATCTGGCCACACACATTGAGTACAAGAGGGTACAAAGCCAGCACCTCAAGGGAGAACATCCCAGTGCATCCTAAGGGGTGAAGCTTTCTCCACTTCAAAAAAAAAAAAAAACAAAAAACCTCAGCCATTCATCCAGAATTAAAAAAAAAGAAAGAATCATATGCCTGACTTTCCATCAAGTATAGGAACTCTGGAATGGCTGGGATCAGGACAGTTTCACCATCTCTGTTATCCCCACATTGTGCTGTATATCTACTGATGTGCAAGGTACAGGCCAGTGACAGAGTGAGCTCTTTGCTTATTGGCATTTCTTCCTATCAACTCAGCCATCTACAGGATCAATCTCTTAATTTGCAACATCTTTTAAGCATGTCAGAGAGATCAGAAATGAGCCATATCTTGCTTCTTAATAAGTTTCTATATAAATCACTGCCCTATTAAAAACAAAACATAGTATCCTCCACTAATGATCAAATTCTACAGTTTAGCAATGTTAATGACCCTTTACTGTGGAACACTGGAATATTTTTATTATAAAGGTTATGACTTGCATTGTATTTATTATAAGCAGGGGTTTTATATCCTAAAAAAATCAATATTTTAATATGTAACACCCAAATATATGACCTTCCTATGGCTACATTTCAAAGGCAATGTGTGTGTTCCATTTAACTCTTTACTTTAAAAAAAAAAAATAAAAATAAAAGGCTCGTTCTCCAGAAAGTTGCAAATGTTCTAGAAAGCCTGTTAATCATGAAATCTTTTAAACTGAAATTTGTTTAGGGCGAGGGGAATCTATATGATTTTCAGTAAATTGCCTTTGTTTCGGATGCACCGGTTCACGTGTCAGCACACCAATGTGTCATGCCTGATTACATGTGTCTTGTTGTGTTAAAATTATGTCCCTGACATACCCAGGCTCGGTGCCCCATCTCCATTATGCGTCAGGCTGCCCATTTTAAGAGCATTAGATTTTAATTTCCCTGTTCCTTGCCTTGCATGAATTTGCCAACTGGAGAGTACGACTGATGCCCTCTTCCGTCACTGGTCCCAGCAGAGATGGCCCAGCAAGACTCTTGCACCCACCAGGACTCCAAACATGCTTAAATCATCCATGGCAATAGTCCAAGCAGAGAGGAGAGGCTGTACAACAAACAGCTGTTTCAGCTGAATGTGACAGTATATGGCTCAGTTCATGTTGCTTTCCCAGAGCCCTCCCTGAAAGCCCTGCTCCTCAAACAAGAAATAGTAAATGCTTACATTTATCACCTGTAAAAAATATTTAGTGTGAAATGTTCACAATCAGCTTCCTGAAGAAGGTTGTGTGGGTGTAGGAAGGTGGCTGGCTCTCTTGGAGAGGTGCATTCAGGTGACTCCTTGTGCCATGTTTCAGCCATGGGGCATCATGTCCAGTGGGCACAGAGGAGGCTGGCAGGGAGATGAGGTGCAAAACTTCATGAAATGCTAGATAAATTAAGCAAATGTGGGCTTTGGTCCCACTGAAAGCAATCTAGGTATTATATTCTAGGATTACTGGTCTAGGACTATTGTTCTACAGCACAATTCTCATCCAGCTTTCAGGAACTTAGACACATATCAGTCTCCAGTATTACCTTCTGTTAAATGTAGTTCAATTCATCAAAATATTTTGCCCTCTGAAATACTGTCTTAATCAGCCCAGCACACAGAACTGACTTTGGTATAGCCAGGCATCATCAGTAAACAGATGTTTCCTTACAAGGGCATTTTAAATTTCTTTTCCTTCTTAACATAGCAATGTTGAAATGTTAAAACTCTCATCACAGAGCTCAAGACTTCAATGCGTATTTTGGCAAAATTGTAACTTCTTCTCTTTACTCTGGATATAAAAGTCGATTAAAACTGTAGTATCAAATTTTTATGGGGCTACAGTAGTAGTATGACAGGTGTCAAACAAATATTTTGTGCTTTAGAGTTAGATATTTTTAGTTCCCTCTTAAACCAGGACATGAGGTAGAGGCCCTAATGCTTCATGGTAGATACGGGAATAATTCCCATAAACATCCAACCCTTGCTTTATCTTATATGTGTCCTCTCCATACACTTGACAGCCAAAAATTGGAAGTTTCCTTGAGTAAGGTAGTATAAAGAGTACTTCATATAAAGCTGCAGAGCCCTCAGCAGAAGCAGCAATGTATTAACTTTCTCAATTCCTGTGCCAGGACTACCTCTCCTCTGGGAAAGGGACCCTGGACCTCAGAAACTTACATTATACATTATTTATAGTAGCACAAAAGTAAAGTAAACATGTTCATTAAGTGAAGACTTTTGTACAGCTGACTTTGCAAGTATGATCCATGTTTAGGTTCTTGAGCTAGTATACTTCAAACCTGACAGAAACCAATTTTATAAAAGCAAGAAGAAACAAAGCAGTGAATTAATCAAGCTATCAAGCATAATTACATCACAAGTCAATGTTTCCCTAACAGCAGCAGCTGATGTACACTATTATCTCACACACTCATGAAAACAACAGATATTACTTGTTGGTACAAAAGTTTAGCAACAAGACCTGACTTTTCAGGCTAACATAAATACCGACATGTATAAGACAGGTGATCATAAAGGTACTTTAGCAGTTAAATATGAATAAGTTTGAAAATTTCACCCAGTGGCAAGAGTCAGACTGGGCCATCCTTAATATTTGATAATTTAAACTATAACTTTTCCTTCTTACAAGGCTCCATATTTCTGAAAAACAGACCCTTACCCTCATTTTCAACTAGCTGTGTGTTTCTGATCCAGACACATTGAGATCCTGAGATAACTTGGAGTTCTAGCCTGGGACTTCTTGAACTGCAACAGAAATATTCTGAAGAAAATCTGAAAGGCAAATTTGTTAGTCTGAAGCTAAACATGGGGGGTTTTTGTTTGGTTTTTTTTTGGGGGGGGGGAGTTGTTTGTTTGTTTTTGGGGGGGGTTGTGGGTTTTTTGGGGGTTTTTTTGGTTTTTTTTAATGAAGTTGACTGCTTTACATCTTACAGTATTCCAAAAACTAATAAACATCTGAGACTTGCTGCCTCTTTAGCTGGACAGGTTTCCCACAGCTGAATCCTTTGATGATACTCTTTGGACTTTCTATTTTAGGAAGTCATCCCTTTCTGCTTCTCTCTGGAGGCAAACTCTTTTGCTCTCCTGCCAATCTTCCTCTTGACCTCTCTGTCCTGTGTACTTGGCCCTTCCATGTCTTTTCCAAAATCCTCTCTCTCTCCTTCCACATTGCTAGACCCTCTCCATTCCCAGTGCCAATAATTCTCCCTCAGTTGCCAGAAAACTTCTTCTCCTGCCCTGGTTACCAAACTATTTAATGTCCTACCCCTTCTTCGTTTTCACTGGAATACTTCTCAAATTTTCAGAGAAAGTGCATTTCCAAGACCACTCCATGTATTTGCACCAGTGTAACACCCAGTATTGATACAACTGGATGTATGAACTGCAGGAACCACACGGAGCAGTAAAAATTATGACGCCGAAGTTATATGTAAACATTGACCTTAACTGCACATCAAGAGGAAATTACTTTTCAAATGCTATAGGTAATAATTTTAACTCAATCTCTAATTTCCAAACCAAAATATTATGTTAAAGAGCACATAAAGATATACTGAATACCACCTTTTTTTTTTTTTTTTTTGTGTGTGGTGCAACCTGTTTAAACACCTCCCCACCACGAGCACCATGAAAACAGAAATATGGGTGGATCAACTGCTCTGCACAAGTTTCACGTGAACAGCCCCTTATTTGTTGCTGAAAGAAAAGTAAAAACCTCCCTCTCCAGAGCACACCTTGACATAGTTCTTCACAAAAACTGTAACTCTCACTAAAGATTATTTATCAGACCCCTCCACGCCACATGTCAGACCAAGAACGGTCCATGCCTAAGGACTAAGGGAGAATGTTCTTTTTGGCCTTGGACAAACACCTTATTTATATACAGATACTATTTTCTCCCAGTTACAGCATTATATCTCTATCTGCTCCAGTCAGATTAATATTTAAACATGACAACATTGTCATTCAAATGCTTCAGGCTTGATTACCATAGTTCTCAAAATCACAGTAGGAAGCCACTGAGTTTAAAAGAATTACAAATCTTTCAGAGCACAGCAAACCAGAAGCAGAGGCAGCCTCCAAGCCCATCATCCTCACACACAGCCCTCCTCCCATTAAATATCAAGCAGGATGCTTCATTTCATTTTGAGTTTTCAAAACCCTCTGAGGGACAGAGCAGCTCTGTGGGCTCCATCTCCCAGCATGAACACACTTGCACTTCAGAATTGCCTTCAAACAGGAACACAATCAAGAATCAAAATCATGGAGACAGATTAAGTGGTTCAGGCAACGAAGAAACTCACTCCTAAAAATACAATTATTAGAACACCAACTTTTCTAAAAGCCACCAATAAATCTTGCTTTATTGACCTACAGCAGGCTCACAAAAATAACACCATAAAATAGACAACTCCAGAAACCCTTCTCCATAGATCAAGGAAAAAAAGAATAAATGCATTCTTTGTAAAATTTTGAAACCAAGAAGATAAATTCTCCATAAATAACTATAGTGATACACAAGTAAATTGATAAAACAGTTCTGAATTTAGATAAAATGCTTTAAAATACTCTGCTTGCCTGGTGTAAATTCTCTTTGATATCTGAATATCCTCTGTTAGGCTCAGAACATTTCTGTTTACAAACCTTTCTCAACCTCAGACCCGTAAAGTCTTAAAAACTTACAGTTTTGAGGGCTTCAAGCTCTCCCTGTACCAGTTTTTACCTGGCAAAGGTACCCATGCTAATGTTCAAGTTCACATTTTATGCAGTGAAGTAGAACAGCTTTCAGTTTAGGGAATAAAACACCCTCCAGCCGAAGAAAATTCTCACATTACAGTATGTTAAGAAGAATCTACTTCAATTGTGGTCAGTTGTCATGGAGAAAAAAAGGAGCGGGGGAGAAAGGTTTTCACATGGGAATATACTTTTCTCAGTTAGAGAGAAAGAAAAAAAAAAGAAAAAGAAAAAAAAGAAAAAACACAAACAAAACCTCAACTCCCCTCCTTCCTGCGCTTGACATTTTATGCAAAGTAGGTGAATCTGGAATGAGAGATCATTTAAAAAAGTACTCATTATGCTATTTATGTACATAAATGTGGTTGTGTAAAAGTATAACAGGAATGCATTCACAATTGGTTTAAGTAATTTTCTCTTGGCAAACCACCATAAAAAACGGGCGTCATGGCGCCACCAGAATCCTAAATTGTGGTGGAGAATCATCAGTACACATGGCATTAATCTCTGTCTCCTTGCAGGAGACACCCTTGCCTGCATTACTGGCCTGTCTCTTAAATCTAAGACGTTGTAACTTGAGTTTAAAATGACACTATAAATAAGATATACTCTCCCTCCCCAACAAAAAAAAAAAAAAAAAAAAAATTACCCACTTTATTAAAAAGACACATATTTCAGACAGTTTATTCCTGTTTGAGTTTTTCACTGCCAAAGAACACCGGGAGCGCAATACTAATGGGTTAATAATAGATCATGTAATCCTCAGTATTCAGATTGGACATGATTCAGACTACTGAGAGACTTTTTAAATATATACATATAATTAGTTAACCCATTGGTATTACATTCTTGCTACTTTGGATTGATCACAAGACTGTAGGGATCTCATTATACCCTACCAGTTTATTTTCCCCGGTGACTGAGAACGCTTAGTTGTCTTTTAATATCTTACTATTAATCGCTTACTAAGTTTTCAAATCTTTTTCCTTCTTCCAAATTTAGGCAGAGTTTTTGTTAATAGAGCAATTTAAAATATCACCATTCTCTCTGCAAATTTCTCCGTGGCTTGTAAACATTGTTAAAATGTTCTACCAGATGAAATTCATGTCTTTTAAAGGAAACTGTGTCCCTGTTTTGGTGAGGGGAAAAAAAAAAAAAGAAAAAGACTGATAGTTTGGGAACACCCACTCAAGATAAAAAAAGGATCCTTGAAGATTTCCTATGGGGGTTAATGGAGGCCAGGCCAATGGTAACTGACCTTGAAGTCCCCAGATGAAGCTTCGTGTTTCTGCTCAAATTATTTCTGTTGGGTTTTTTTAAGGTTTCTTCATTATGCAAAGCTCAGTTTGTCAACCCTGATATGGTGAGAGTCCAAAAAATGTCACTGATAAGTGCCACCTTTATATTCACTTACTATAAAAACAGGGAACTCAATATGGAAATATTTTTAGTTGATTTTCTTATATTCTTAGCACGACATTGCCAGAAACATGCTAACATAATTCAGAGATAGTACAGCAGCACAGCATTAGCATATTGAATAATTAACAGAGACAGGTATTTTAAATGAAACTTACCCCCAATGACACAAGTTTAATTCAGATTGTGAGCCACAGTGTGCTTTTCCCCACAAGTTACACGACCATAATGTTGTCTTAAAAAGCTATTATTTTAGGTACCTTGGAAAAAGAGGGGGGGGGAAGTGTTAAAGATCCATACACAGGGTTTCTGCAAATGAATATGATGTATTCCAGAAACAACATGCATTCACACAGACACTCAATAAGAAAGGGACTGTTTACTCAGTTTATAGCTTGAAAACCACTAGGGACTGTGTTCCAGTATGGGAAATTTTAGTACAGTGCATTGTTAATACAAAATAAAAAGCAAGCCTGGGAAGTTAGGATTATTTTTGGGTTTTTTTGAAAATGCTTGTTTGGACCATTAAAAAAAATATTGCCTTCTAACGTCAAAGTACGAACAAATACTTTTTCAGATGAATAAAATCTGTAATCAGTTAGATAAGAGCAATATGCCTTTTTTTTTGGCATTTAATCAAACAATGAAATCACATACACATTTCCTGACACAAAAGACAAATGATGTAATAATCTGAAGGAGTTTCTCTATCTCCTTGGAACTTTGCATACTTGACTTGTTTTCCATATTTTGTGACTTTAAATGGTGGGAAAATTATATTAAAATGCTTGTAGCAGTTCCTCTAAACTAGCATCCTTTTTGTTTTATTGTATTTAATATAAAAGCAGCAATTATTTGATTTCAAAGTTATGAAAATATGTACCTTATGAGAAAACAAGCAATTTAAGCTTTAATTGGTGTCATTTTTCACAGAACTGGCAAGATTCTTGCATCCCTGGCATGTTGTTTTCTATAAAACTGCAGAGCTGCTTTCAATGAATGTTTTACGAATGTATAAGTTGTTACATGAAGGTATGTGAGTGGATGCCTGGAAATATAAGATTTCTGGGGGGATTTATTCACAAAAGATGCATTTCATTTCATAGTGTATATACTGTAATTTTTCCTTAATATTCCTAATGTGCTTTGCTTCCCATTAAGCATTTCTTCCATTCTTGCATGGGAAGAAAGGGGAGGTCTGCAAGGGGGATATTTTGCACAGGAGAAATAGAAATAAAGATGGGGGAAACAATGGAAAAAGACTGCTTTGAAAAAAATTATTTTATGTACATTTTTTTGTGTAAAATTAGACCCCAAACCAGTTGGGTTTCGGTCTGTTTGGGTGGAGGTTTTTTCCTCTTTAATGAAAGGCTTAATCTTTAATTTAAACTTATAATATTCATGCCCTTACCTGTGGAAATAGGCATGATTTTATTTTCACCATCCCTGGAGGTGTTCAAGAAACAACTGAACGTGGCACTCAGTGCTCTGGTCTAGTTGACAAAGCGGTGATTGGTCACAGGTTGGACTCGATGATCTTGGAGATCTTCCAACCTAAATGATTGAGTGATTCTGTGTACAGATATCAAAACCCACATCAACCATGGGCTGCAAAAACCAAGATACTCAAAGTGTTGCAAGGGCCCAGCCTCAAGAAGAAAGCTCATGGAGCTGAAATATAACCCCAAACCTGAGACTTGACTATGATTTGTGTCAGTTTTTGAGCCTTAGGAAGGGGCAGGAGCATTGTGGATGTGATGTCCTGCAGTGCCACTCCTCTTCAACACGCTCAGAGGGTTGTAGGACCAAGCTAGGAAGGGGACTCACTGGTCTGCAGGGTGGTAGGCACCCTCAGCAAGAGAGCACTTCGTGGAATCATAGAATCATTAAGGCTGGAAAAGATGGCTAAGACCATTGAGTCTAACCATTAACTGCCAAATCCACAGTCAGTGGGTTGGCCCAGGATTCAGTGCTATCCCAGGGTAAGAGAAAGAACAATCCTGTGTCAAGAAGGATGTGAAGAATGATGTCACTCTGGATCCATCAACCCCACCACACCAGGGAGCAGTGCTGCCTCTCTATGGGACCATCCTTCCCTCAGCACACAGACAGCGACCACCTCTCAGCAAATACATGTAACACTTCAGTGCTTTGCTTGAGCAAGCACTAGACATGACATCATCCAAAAGGATTTCAACCAGCAGATCTTTCACCCTGCACATGGGCCAAACTGGTGAATTCATTCACTCACATACCAAGGAAATTATTTCTTCCAGAATAACTACATTCCATTAAAAGCCCACTATTGCCACTGGTTTTGGAGTCTGCCCTGTACCATCAGCCACAGGTGAGATGGTCAGTGCCTCAAAGAGCGAGAGTGCAGCATTTTTCCCACTCTTAAAAATCAGGAACGCCATGAGCTGAGGCATCACAAACTACCATGTGTGGAACATCAGCTCGCCTCAGCCCCCACCGGGAGGGCAAATTGGTGCTGAGCACTTAATTGAGGGTTCCCAGCCATTTAATCCCTAATTTCTCAGTTCCAGATTTTACGAGGTAGACTCTGGTGCCTTTGGCTCACAAATGCTTCTCTTCAACCCCATGTTTGCTGGAACCAGTAGTGGGTACCTGTGAAATACCCAAACACAGTGACAGGCTCTGCAGCCTCTCCTCTCCCCAGCTCCCTTCTCATACATTCCCCTCTTACATCAAAACACCTACTACTGCGACTTGATATCTGCCTGTGACCATTCCTTCTTTACACTTCAACATTTTAATTAAAAAGCAATAAAACACTTTAATTTGAGGTTTGTACATAAAAATACAAGTAAAAATGGCCTGAACACTGGGCAAATACTATTGAAATCTGAGCTGAAAGGCAGTTAGAGTAACTTTAACCACCTGAGAAATGCAATAATCACCCTGAAATGCACAGCCTGGAGTGTTTTATTGCCATTATAAACTGCAATTTATACATTAAAATAAGGAAAACAGTCAGACCCATCCATTTATGAGCTATAATAAATATGGTTATGACATCACTGACAACCAGTCACAAACTTCCAAACACATCCAGAGCTCTAAAGCAATTTCACGATTACCTTTTAAATCTGTTTTCTATCAGCACATGTGTATTTCTTGGGTGTGCACGTAGCCACAGGCCTGACTCAGCAGCCCTGTCTTCATGGATGAAAAGGTCTCCTACATTGTGCAAGCTCTTGGTTTGACTTTGTCTTTCAAACCTCTTGCACCCATCCAGCACCCTGCTCCATTTACATCCTCTAGATTCCCCATGACTTCCATGGAGAAAAAAACAGAAAAATCTGACTGTTAGAGAACCATTCCTAATTTTCTTTTTGTGACTCTCAAAACACCACCTCGACAGCATTTTGGAGAAATGCTGCTATTGGGGAAACCTCTAAAACAACCATTACCTCTAAAACAACCATTATAACTCTCCTGAAGTCCCTCTTTTTGAGGGACAAGGGTTTCTCAACCATTTACACTAAGTGGCTGCATCCCAGAAGTTTTCCTTTGCATGCAGCCTTGAATCCAGCTGCTCAATCACTTTTGTTAGATTTCTCCTTCAAACACAGTCCCAACTTTTGTTCTTTCCACTGTTGCAAGTTTCTTGGGGGAGGAGAGTTTCTAAAAAGGATAAATTGTACCTCAGGGAACAGCTCTTCTCTAAGAACAAGCTAACAGGATAAGCCTATAATAGAAATATAAATCAACCACAGATCTTTTGAGTTTTTTTCCTTTGGAGAGTGTTTTTCTCTCAGAACCAGCAGCGCAACAATTTCCCTCTCTACTGCTCAACTCGTTTTCTGATGGAACCTCTCCTGATCCCTCTGCCTTCCAGCTGCCAATGCATGTGTCACATGCATTGTGCCTTCATCGGGATCAAAGACCTTTGACTTCATCCTCAGACTCTGACAACCTGGAGCTAAGCTGGAGGAGATGAGCCATGGTATAGCAGTTCCACGGGCATGATCCAGCATCAGCTGCCAAACACAAGGGCCCCCTACATGGAGGACAACAGCTGAAGACAGTCAGATCAGAGGGAACTGGCTGTGCTCAAGCCAAGAGGAGCTGGGAGTCACAGGGCGAGGAGCTGCCATCAATTGGTGTCGTGCTGTGTGAGACAGGCTGGAGCAATGCACCAGGGTGACCTGCCTGACTCATGAACACAAGGAAGGGCTAAACACCAAGTGAGGGGAGGAAGGGGCACAAGTCGTGCTGGAGAAGACACAGTCTTTGATAGGCTTAGTTAAACACAAAGTCTTGTGAGACTTAACGGCTCTGACACTGTTATTTCACATTTTATCCCTCCCACTCAAAGCATCTCACTCCCCTTCTGTTTCTTTCTTCATAGTGGTCACTTCTTGTCTCCTCAAATTTTCACTTTAAATTCTTGCAAAATTATTCCTGATTTTTACTTGCTCACAAGGAAATCATCTCACCATGGGATTGGTCTCCAAATCCTCCACCCTCCCTTGCCAAGCATCTGCCTCAGACTTTGGTAGAAACTTCTAACAATAAAGTAGAAGCAAAGGAACATTGGTCAGGCAGTGACTTAAATAAGACCTTTCAAGTACCTTGTGGCCAGCAAAGGCAGGACACCAATGGCAGTAGGTGATAAGAGAACAGTGGTCAGATAAGATAAAGCTTTTTCACAAGCCTTCACAGAAATTTCCTCTGAAGGCACACTGGTGTTTTGCACACAGAAGGATCTTAGGAGCCAGCAAGACTCAAGGTCTTTTCAATGCCTCTCTGAATTAGATGAAAAGAGTACTATTTTTACCATTTTGAGGAAGTAAAAACTGAAAAACAAAGATATTCTGTGATTTTGTTTTTCATGGTTGTAGAAACCACGGGAAACTGGGAACTATGGCAAAAAATTTTCAGGCAACTTAATTCCATACTGCCTATGGAATGCTGCTTAACACCTGAAATGCAAGAACCAAGAGTTTCACCTTGAATTGGAGGCTTAGAATGAAAGCACAGAGCTCTTAAGCGTAACTCAGTATTTTGAAATGAACCAATAGCCCAGACCTAACATGCCTCATGTTTACAGTTTATCACACCATTCTAACAACTAGAAAGGAAAGAAAAGAAAGTATAACAGATGAAGTCACACTTCAGATGAAGTCAGCTACCTGCTTAAGAAGAAGCCTCCTTTTCAACCAACCAGAGGTGGTAGGAAAGGTTAATTGTCTTCAGCACTGAAGCATCACCTCTTCCATTCATCCAGGTCCATCTGTATATCTTAAAAAGCTGATGATAGGACTTTTGTCTCTGTGACTTCACCTGCCCACTAAGGGTGACAGGATGCGGTGTCTCTCTCGTCAATATTTGCAATTTTACATTACTTTGAGCTTCAGTGACAGATGTGCATTTAATTCCACTCATGTTTTTTTTTCCTTTCATGAAGACCTCATCCATCTCTTTACCTGTTTCTCCTTCTCTCAGCTGCAATACTCACTGCAGCTCTTACACATTCCTTCTCCAGCACCATCCCTCCATGGCATGGGGTCAGGGATATCCCATGAAAGCCCAGGGAAGCCTTCAGAGTTTGGCCACAAGTGCAGTGACAGTTCTGTAAGGAAAATTATCTTCTTGACCACAGCAGAGACCTGGGGCAGGTCCATCAGGTGGGTCACAGGGAAACAGTGATCAGCATGGGAAGATCACTGGAAGATGATGATGTCTTCAAACCTCTCCACGGCACTGACTTTCACCAGTTGTGTAGAGGGAGGTGAGACACAAAGGAAGCTTTTGCTTTCATTTTGAATGCGTGCTCATATCTGAAAGGGCTTATTCTGAATAACTCCTGTAAGTTTGGTTGACGTGGTGCTGTTGGGGGAAGGAAAGAGAGAAGCAACTAGTTTAAAAAAAAAATCAACACTGGTGCTTAGTAAAATACTGCTGGGAAGACACGGAGAGGAAAGAAGGAGGGATATGGTTTCTCACTTAAAGCTTTTTCCAGCCTTCATCCTGTATCAAAACAAGAATATAATGCATTTTTTTCAAATTTAAGCAAGTTAATATCTCTCTTTGTGTTCATAACTGAGAAAAAACAAATAGGAGATCAGGCAGAGGAAACTCTGGTCTTAATCTGGCATAATTCGTGCATAAATACCCACGGCCACACATCCACACCCAGTGCTTCTCAACCTTATGTGTGTAAGCTTAGTGTTCCTAGTGAAAGGAGTCACTTTGATAATCTAATTTTTAAGAAAATTTGTAATAGAAATTAGAAATGTTGAGAGGGTTTATAAGAATAGGTGTGTGCATGTGTCTATCAAATATATATATTTTCTTCCAGGAAAATAAAACTATATAAACTGGAAATTTACTTAATTTCATGGACTTTTCAGCATTAGCACATATAAATTTTTCACTGCTACAGGATAATTTTTCTGTCTTTCATCAGAAAATCATTTCTTACTTGGAAAAATAACTCCTTAGTGCTCCTTATTAATATCTTTAATAATTTAAAATGTTTGTCAGTTTACTGTATCCTAGATATCTAATCATTTGCAGACTTTCACTTACACATTGCTAATGGGACAAACATCTTGCCTCATTTGTTTTTTATTTGGGAGAAGTATTAGGTTACAACAAATGCAGTGTGTGATCTACAATTCAGAATATTTGACCATTTCACAATAACTAACTGATAAGCAGGGATCACTCTCTCTCCAAACATTGAGGACACCGTTCCTGTCAATATTTGATATGTTATTTTCTGTCTGAACTGAATGTTCCATCACTGTAGTGCTCTTGTTCTTTGATTAGATGATCTGAGCTATAGAAGCAGGTGGCTACTCTGAATAATTTGCTTTGGCTTTGCTTTACTCTGAGGGATAGGGGAAATACTTTAGTTAGTGGCAATGAAAGGCCATGAGAGGGTGGAAATCAGATCAGCAGAATGATAAGGATTTTAAACCTTTTCTTGGGCACAGGAGCAAGGACTGTGTATGTCTTAATACTTGGAGGAACAGGTTACCATGTCTAGCCTTTATCTTAATGACCAGGGTAATAAAATAGTGAAAGCAAAATGCATTTTTAGCACTGAATTCAACCCTTTTTTTTTAAGACCTCGAGTGAAAATCAATCTGTACAACTGTAAACCAAGCCTTAACCCTGCAAAGACATATTTATATGTTTAGCTGTACATCTTAGCAAAGCAGCACCATTTTCATCAATAGGATTCATCATGGGACTACTTAGGGACATTAACACTAATTAAACACAAGCATAAAACTCTTTGCAGGATTGAGACCTAAACGACTTCAATTTCCACTAAAAATTATTTTCATCTCGTAATTAAAGCAAATTTTTGCTACTGGCATAGTATCTGATCTCCACTTAAACGTATGGAGATAAAACTCTGTTAGCACAAGTGGCTTTCAGAAAGGCAATAGGAGCAGTGGAAATATCTGCACTTCAATTTCTGGGTAAAATTTGGGTTCTGAGTTCTCATTTTTACTTCTTCACCATTATTCATTATTACCGTGACTTCATTACTAACCTCATATGTAGTCTGACTCTCACTTTTATTTGCTTTACATCTTATGGCCTGCTAGAAGCATTTCCAAAACTATAATGCTAATTTCTGTGCCACTAAGGTACCACTTGGACCTGCCTCCTTGTGGTTTTGGGTTTTTTTTTTAGTGCACTGTGTATTTCCCCAGTTCTTACTTTCTCCTCCAAGACTCTGCCCAAAACGTGGTCTATCACTCCTCACTAACTCCTGGTGGGTTTGGGCCACACTCAAGTGCTTCAGAAAGCCCACTCAATCCACCTGATCCCCACAGTCAGGTGGGCTCAGCTTTACAGCATCCACCAAAGACATGTGCATATTAAATCCTGCCAACTGCACAAAAATTGAGTGTTTTGGGCACTGCAAATTCCCCTTTCCTAACTAAAAGTTACCTTGCATGCCATAAACTACTAATAACTGACCTCTCTACAAAGAGAGACAATGTTTTTATTTACTGGAGCATCTCCATCAGATATACTGTGTCCAAGTCCAGGTTGGATGGGGCTTGGAGCAACCTGGTCTAGTGGAAGGTGCCTCTGCCTAGGGCAAGGGATTGGAACAAGGTGATCTTTAAGGTCCCTTCCAACACAAATTTTTCTATGATTTTAGCACAGGCAGACCCAGAGCCTGTTTTGGAAGGCTCCCACTATTTAGGCCACGACCTGCAAATGCTGAAAAGCCAAAAAAATAATAATAATTAAAATAAAAAAAAAAGACAAAAGTCATCAATATTACAGACCCACTGTGGTATTCCTGTGGAGCCTTCATTAAAGAAAAAGATATCCACGAGGATGTTAATGAGTACAGGCACTGTGCCTTTTCTGAGGTCAAATTCATGATCTTCCCAAGTTTGAAAAGTGAATATTGGACTCATGATCAGCATTTTGTGGTTTTAAATCCAAGAAACACTTATCCAGTTATTTCCTCAGCACTGTCAACCACAGCAGAGAAAGACATCTTAGGACTGAGGCAGTTATACCATTAACAGCATTAATGTGGGTTTGGGGTGGGTTTTTTGGGGTGTGGGGGGGAGAACTAGTAATCCCATTCCTAAAAACGTAGGGTTCAATAGCAAGGCCCATCTGAGATTATAACAGGTTTTAAATCATGGGTATAAATAAATACATTGTTAATTCTTATTTTTTTTCCTCAGAATAAACGCACTTTCAACTTCTCATGGGCCTCTTCCACCTACTTTTCTAAAGTGACATCAGCAAGCCAAGGCAAAAAACTTAGTATGTCTGCTCAGACCCAAGATAAAATATCACTATTTATATGGCCCAAATGGTGAGGGAGGTCACTCCTATACTCTGCTCTGGTGAGATCCCACCTGCAGAGCTGCATCCAGCTCTGGGTTCCCCAGCACAGGAAGGACATGGAGCTGCTGGAGAGAGGCCAGAGGAGGCCACCAAGTTGATCAGAGGGATGGAGCAGCTCTGCTGTGAGGAAAGGCTGAGATAGTTTGGGATTGTTCAGCCTGGAAAAGAGAAGGCTTTGGGGTGATCTAATTGTGGCCTTCCAGCACCTGAAGGGAGCTGACAAGAAAGATGAGAGAGACTGCTTACAAGAGCCTGGAGGGACAGGGCAAGGGGGAACGGCTCCCAGCTGAAAGAGAGGAGGTTTAGATCAGATATTAGGAAAAAACTCTTCACTGTGAGGGTGGGGAGCCCCTGGCACAGGTTGCCCAGAGAAGCTGTGGCTGCCCCATCCCTGGAAGAGTTCAAGGCTAGGTTGAAAAGGTTTTGAAGCAACCTGGTCTAGTGGGAGGTGTCCCTGCCCACGGCAGGGGGTGGAACAAGATGGTCTTTAAGGGCCCTTCAAACCAAGGCCACTCTGACTTTATGAAGTCCAACCATAGGCACGGCCATGGGTGTCACAGGGAGCTTGTGATCTGGAGTGAGACTGGAGACCCCAGAAGAGCAGCACTGGGGGCTGGAGCTTTGGTGCCACCACAGCCCCACCACCATCGGGCTCAGCAAGGAGACAACGAGGAGCTGAGCACGAGCTATTTCTGCACCCTGATTTGATTTTTGCTATTCGTAGTACTGGAGTCCTATTTTGAGTATTTTGAGTTCTATTTTTAGATTTTTGAACAATCTTGTGACTCTACTGTACATGTAATCCGGGAATATCAGGAAATATAACATTAACAAAAATATCCCTTCAAAGAGTGTTTTTTTAGCCTGCTTTCTGAAGCTGGATGAAGACAACCACTGCACTCCACCTCCCATGCCATTCCACAGCACACACCCCTACCTCTGTGCCACTGCCAGCTTAGGGCTCTGAAGCCTTGAGACACCCCTAAAATTATGAGATTTGCTCAAAAATACTTCTTCCTTTTTTTTTTAATCAAAAGTAATTGAGAGAGTGGGAATGTTTGCCTGTTCTTTGTTATGAATGTGCCTCATATATTTCTTTAAATCTCTCCATATGGGCAATCCACCAGGAGAAATAAGTTTTTATATTTTAAAAATGAAAAAAAAAGCTGAAAATTTCATGCCAGGGAGGTTTGAAGAGGAGGAGCATCACTGTACTTACTGGAGCTGACACCTTCATCTTTTTACTGGGAATGCTTGTAAAGAAGGGAAGTTCAGCGAGACCCTTTGGCCTAGAAAGAGAAAAAGGAATGGTGTCTGGATTTTAACTTTCTAAGGCATAATAACAAATGAAATTTCTGCAATAATAAATGTTATAGCACAGCACTCATTTACTTTTCTCTGTAACTAATATTTCTCTATCAGTCGAGGCCCACTCGGACTTCACAGTCCAACTATGGCATTAGACTGTAATACCTGATTTGCATTCCCAAAATGAAAATTGTTTTCCAAAAGATTCATGTGGCAGCAGGAGACTCCGAACAGCATTTTCATAGTAACACCCAGTAACACATTTCAAGCCAACTAAACTTATTGAGCCCTCCTCTATGTTTACAGCATGTTTCAAATAATTTTTAAGAGCCCAGAAAGTAAGCAGCAGGCATGGGTGATTTATTGAAAATTTATTCCTTTAAATCTTAGAGTTAAGGGCCATATTTTAAGTTGTTGATAGTCCATGTGTGATGCATACATTAGTAGAAAAAAATACCAATAATAAGGTGCAAAAACAAAATGCAATCACTGACAAAATAAAAGCAAAAACGGCAGCCTTTCTGGTAACTGTAAACTGTTTCTTTTCTCTAAAGATGCCCAAAACTTTTTAAAATGTGTCAACTGAGTCACTCAAAACTTCTTGTTCTGCTGCTGGCCAGCACAGCACGTCTTCAGTATCTTATAACACCCTCATAATGTTCATAGAATGATTTGAGTTGGAAAGGACCTTAAAGACCACGTCATTCCAAGCCCCCTGCCACGGGCAGGGACACCTTCCACTAGACCAGGTTGCTCAAAGCCACGTCCAACCTGGCCTTGAATGTTTCCATCTGTGTTGATTACACCACACAGTTTGGTGTCACCAGCAAACTTGCTGAGGGTGCAGTCAATCCCACTATACATCCTGCCTAAGATGTTCAAGTGTGCCAGTCCCAATACTGACCCCTGAGGAATGTCACTGCTCGCTGGTCTCCACGGGGACATTGAGCTGTTGACCACAACCCTTTGGGTGGGATCATCAAGCCAACTCCTTATCCACTGAGTGGTCCATCCATCAAATCCACATCTCTCTAGTTTAGAGACAAGGATATCATGCAGGACAGTGTCAACTGCTTTGCATAAGTCCAGGCAGATGATGTCAGCCGCTCTTTCCTTTCCACCAACTCTGTAACCACAACTGTGTTGGTTGTTATTGACCACCTCCTGTTTTCCATGTGCCTTAGCATAGTTTCCAGGAGGAACTCCATCATCTTGCTGGGCACAGAGGTGAGACTGCCAGGCACAGAGATGAGTGTATTCCTTTTTGCTATTTTTATAAATGAGGATTATGTTTCACCTTTGCAGTCAGTGGGATCTTCACTGGACTGCCATGGCTCAAACACGATGGACACGGGCTTAACAGCTTCATCCGCCAGTTCCTTCAGGACATGCATAGATACATCTCATCAGGTTCCATGACCTGTGCAGCTTCAGGTTCCTTAGGTGATCTCATACCCAGTCTTCTGCACTGGGTGGTTCTTCGTTCTCCCAGTCCCTGCCTTTGTCTTCTGCATCTTGGGTGGCGTGGCTGAAGCACATCCCAAAGACTGAGGCAAAAAAAGTCCTTAATTAGCTCAACCTTCTCCATATCCTGAGTAACCAGGTTTCCCATTTCCTTATGGAGAGGGCCCACATTTTCTCTAGCTGTCTTTTTATCTCCCTCTTAAGATATTGGGAAACCAACAAAAAAAAAAAAACAACAACAGAAATGCCAACCTGCAAATTCTTGCAGGTGCCTACCTTCACCTTGGGCTGCACATGTTGCAGATCAGCTCTGACACACACAGCTCATTCCTGGGTCCCCACCTGCTCATGTATCACAGTCCATGTGCTCTGGTGGCGGCACATTTGGTGGCAACACCAGACACCATAAGGTGGAAACTTCATTCCCTGCTTTTGCTGATGTCCAGGAACCCCTCTCTTGATCTGAACCTCACAACCAAGATACCATTGCGTAATGAAGTGAAGCTGGTTTAAAATATATTTATGTGCTTTTAAAAAAAAAGCAAAATGATGGTAAGGCTGAGGAAAAACGTGCTTTACCAAATAAAGCCAGCCAGTGTTCACCAAACACTCAGGTACCGGCAAAAGACTCGGCAATAACACAGAAATTTGTGGAAGCTGCACTTGGTCAACTCATGGAGGAGTTGGTCACCTTTGATTTCTCAGGGTTGTTTTGGCAAAACCAAGATCAAACAAGAAGCAGAAGATATGTACATACCATACACTGCTAAATTTTCTAAATTCTTAGTGGAGCCTTCCCACCTGAGAATTTCTACAATTTTCCAGAACATTAGCAGTCCATCCAAAATTACTTAAAATATCATAAAAATCTACAGCACAACACTGTCTCACATAACGGCTTCAAAAGAAAATATCCTTTTTAAACTAAACAAATACATTTTCCATTTTTTTTACATTAAGATACTCTTCCTTAGTCATGATAGAAACATGATGACTGTTAAACAGAAAGCTGAGGAGAGCAACAGTATTATGTTTGTAAAGGAAGTTATTTTTGGAAGATATTTTTCACTTAGGGAAGGAAAAAAAAGTCCAACTGAAGTAAACAATTCAGTTCATAATCATCAACACAGGGACACTTTGCATAGACATTTCCTTTCATAGGTCACTACATTCATTAGATTAGAATTAGTTAGAGGATTGAAAATAGTAAATGACAAAAACTGCTGGAAGTAGTAGCCCATGAAGGAAAACACAGCCAGCTGAGATGAAAATTAGATCACGTTATGCTGAACCTACTCCTACCTGTCCTATAATTCAAGATCCAGTTTGCATATGTAAAGTTTTGTTATGCTATAACAAAGCCTAAGGTTTATTAAATATTTCAGCTGGGGGGAATTGATTTAGGTTGTGGAACCCCTTAAAAAATAAATAAATTAAAAAAAAAGAAATGCTTGTTAGGTCACAGTTTTTTTTGTTTTCTGGGTTTTTCTTAATCATCTTCTGCATAGCTTTAACTTTGCTAATACAGTGTAATGCATCAATACACTATAGCAAATTTTCTCTGCTTTAAATATCAACCTCATTCATACTGTGATTCAATTTAAAGAATCATTCAAAGATAAATCTAAATAAATAACAAGCTGGCTTTCAGGCAAACAAATGAATTTGCATTGTTTTATATTCATCATAAATATTTCACTTAATTACTGAGGTACTATGTTCAGAAATACAAAACAACATTATAAATTTATTAGCACTGTCCCTGCTGATTTTACAGAAGTTCTGTGGAATGCAAGAGCCAAAAGTAGAAACAGGCTCAAGAGCATAACCAAAAGAGAAGAGGCTGCATTCAAATGCTAAACTGGATTGACACCCTCTGCCTCGATCTGTATATTTACCCCAGCTAAAGCTTCCTGTCTCGAATCAGGTGTTATCCTATTTATTCTCAAAACCCAAGGTCAACAAAAACCCTTTTCCTTCTGTTGACTTTCGAAAGCTAAACAACTGAATCAGGCTGGTTCAAGCATTATCTTGAAAACTATCACAGGAGTTATTTTTCCCCTCATTGTAAAATGGTAAAAACATAAAAGGATGTAACAGCGTTTTTCAAAGGTTTAGCGAGGTCAGTTATGTGGAGAAAAAAAAATAAGAAGTGCTCCTAAAACATAAAAGGTACAGCACATACCATTTATCCTCAAAATTATTTAAGTTCTTTTAATGGCTCTAAAGGCTATGAAAGATGTTTTTAAAATGTAAATATGTGGGTCTTTTAGAAGAAGTTATCCTTCTTTGTAAACCACAGTATCACTGATGATTTATAATTTTCAGAAAATCTTAATCCCACAGGAAACATATAAGAGTCCCTCTTTATTTTTAACCTAATGCTGGATCTAATATGGAATGCAGTTTTTATTATTAGAGAAAAAGTTATTATTTTTATTTGCTTTATAATAAATTAAGATAAAATCTGAAAGAGTGCAAACATGAAACCATTTTAAAAATAGATTATTCTTTCTCCTTTACCTTTGAAACAACTTCAGATGTAAATAAAATTGTGGCTATCACATTTCCCTAGGGATTAAGTACTCTTACTGTTCAAATGTCATTAATTACTCTTAATGCTGTTATGAACTATTTGGAGATTATCATTATTAAACTGTTAGAGTATTTCTTAATTCCTCACCAGAAAGCCACAGAGTAACTCGCTGAGCCTGTTCTCCCTCCTCTTTTGTTGAAATAACAATAGCCTAAAGGAATTGTGTCTGAAAAGTCAAGAAACAACAATAAAACATATTTTGTTGAACTAAACGTGCAGTAGAGAGAAGAGTTTGGGTTTTATATTCTGTTTCATAAGCAGAGTATCTGGGGCTGATGCAAAAGAACAGAGAGGCAGCTATTCTGGA
Source organism: Manacus vitellinus (assembly GCF_001715985.3). NCBI lineage: Eukaryota > Metazoa > Chordata > Aves > Passeriformes > Pipridae > Manacus > Manacus vitellinus. The sequence continues at coordinate 3,459,104 of NW_021940560.1, forward strand.
GAGTGACTCAATTTTAAACCAGCTAACACGGACTAAAACAAAACAAACAAACAAACAAAACGCACACCAGAAAAAAAAAAAAACAAACAACCTAAACCACACCTTAAAAAGAAGTTGCATGGTCCAAGCCTGAAGAATGAATGACTGATAAGGTCCCCACTAACATCTGAGACTTAAAATTGTAGGGTCCCAAGGATGTTTTACTGCTGTAAAAAATTACAGCAGAATATGGATTCTGTATAGACTGGGTTTGGTATCAAAATATTTCATACTCAAAAATTCAAAATACACGCATTTTTGTCATAGCCTCATCTCCTTTTTGCAAAATACTAAACCAGTGAGGGTTTCAGCACAGTTGGTTTTTAAACTGTGTCACTTGGCTCTGTCTCTGAATAACCGTGGGGCTGCGAGGACGAGTTTGCTCCACCACAGGGGCCACGTGGTCCCACTACAATTCAGATCCTCATCTCCTTCCAAGACAAATCACAGTGCTTGAATTCATATTTTCAAGTCTTTACTTTGATGTTATTATTCAACTTGTATTTTTCATTCAAATGCACACCAGAGCTTTTGCACACTTGTGTTTTTAAAAACCAAACTAACAAATCCAGCTAAAGGTAAATTTGATCAAACAGAAAAAAAAAAGCTGAACTGAAACTTTTTAATGGCTACCTAGAAAAGATGAGAGCTGACAAATCTAAAGTATTTACTCACTTCTGGTGCTGGAACACAAGCTTGAAGGCACCCATTAAAACACACACTCTCTTACTTTGTGGTTATACGCTAGATGAGCTGCTCTGGGGATTCCTGAGTGTAATTTTTCAAATAAAGGACTAAAGGGGCTTCTCCAAGAAGAGAAGCAGGACCTCAGTGGCCCTACTTTCTTGGTTTGCATTTCTAGCTCCTCTTACCTGCTCTGGAGGAGATCCCAATCCATGCCTGGAGCACTGTGAGCCAAATTTGGTGTGTTTTAATAGGACAGGAGAGCTGGCAGGTGATGCTGCCGGTCACCAGCTTTGTGTTACCCCCAAATCATCCAGAAGGGTTATTTTCTGGAAACATCTCTGCTAACAAGGAGGAAGGAGAACACCAGAAAAGGGCTTGCTGAAAAGTTGTGCTGTGTTTAGTGATGGGGAAAGAGACTCAGAAGGGCCACAGAATGAACTCTATGGAGATGGTGTGGTCTGGGATGGGAACAAGCTTTTCTCTACCCCTTTTCCAGATCAGATCTACACATTGCAGAGGTCATGGCTCCCTCACAGAGCTCTGCTGAAAGGTAACAAAGTGCTCAGTATCTGTTATGAGTTATTCCAGTGAGGAATGTCTGGCTTTTTATGGTTATTTTAATTGGTGACAGTACTCACTGCTTAACGTACTCAATCTGGCACTGATGTTCTCCCATGTCCTGCTCCATCCTGAGTGCTCATCCTGTCTCACAGCTGCTTTCTCATCCTCAGCAGAAGCTGCTGCCCCATTACTGTCCTTGTTCAGGCGTTATCTGGTCTGGTCTGTGTAACTCCAGTCCGGGACTGGCATTTTTCACTGGAGATTATTACTTAGGCTGCCTGTCCAGAGAGCACGGAAAATTGATAAATGCAACAGGCTTTAAAGTAAAGTTGAACTCAAACTCCCTTTTATTATATTCTTCAGACCAGTAATTAACAGTTCAGCCTGTTCTTTCATACACATAATAAGCTTGTATCGGTGAAAAGCATCACTGTCAGACTTGAGGTCTGACTAGGGAGACTAAGCTTCACACCTTGACACAACTTTTCTTCTAAGCATCTCAGTAGCAGTCTTTAATTTGCAATACTTGTAGGAGAAGGCAATTATCATCATACTTTACAAATGAGATGTGGTGACTTAAGTGTCTTGCCAAGGGGCAAATGGAATTAACAGCAGTAATAGAGTCAATATCTCTTACCCCCAAACTTAAAGACAACTCTTCCAGTCTGCTGAGCAAGGGAATTCTTGATAGGCTTCAGATTCAGGGTTGACTCATGCCATTGTGTATAAGGCATGTAAAATAAAGTCTATATGATTGACTGTCTTCTCCTGCTTTCCTAGAGAGTCAAGAGCTATGATCACTGGCACTCACCAGAGAACTCATCTTACCCCTCTCCATACTGTGAATGGAAGAATAAATGTGGGTTAGTTAAGATAAGCAATCTCTTCCATTTAAACTCAAAAAAAGAGGAAGTAAGGTCAGCTCAGCATCTCCTCTTTCCAGCCTCCTTTATCACCCACCCCTCACAGAAACTTCCTCCTCCTTGCATCGCTCCCACATTGGACCATATCCTTGCTCCACTCCCCATCACCTTCCCACAAGCAGCACAGTTATTCAGCCATCCTAGCACAGTGCACAGAAAAATCCTTATTTCTTTTTTTCTTTTCCAGATCAAACACACAAAAAGACATGACAGGCCAAGAGACACTACCTGGGGGAGGAGATAACAGGCTGCCATTCATCCAACCAGTAGTACCAAGAGGTGGCAGCTGCTGGAAAAGCGGTGGGAGGCTGAAGCTGGGAACCACCATGTCTCCCAGTTTATGACCTCCAAGCCTCCATGGCTCACAGCCCTCATTCCTTTGCTTTACACTGCTCAAAACCAGCCCACGTGTTATGCTCTGCCAGAGCTTGGGAGGCATCAAACCCCCAGCGTAGGTCACGGAGAAAGGACTTTCATCCTCGCAGACAGCCTTTGGCAAAAGGGAATAATCACAGGACAGTAGTGACTCACTGTTTCTGTCAGTGGAAAGAATCTCCACTGCCCAGTGCTCCTCTTGTCCCACCTGGCATCACCACCAAAACCACCACACCGACGGACAAGGAGGTTATGCAAGGCAGTGAAGTCGGAATATTAACTTACAAAAGGCAGGAACGGTGGGAAAGGGCTGCCAGCTTGACTGCATCAGCTTCCCTGGCCTGCTAGGAAAAATAGGTCAAGGTTTTCCAAGGTGACCAACAATTTTGGATGTCCAGTTTCTTGCCTGTTTAAAAAAAAAAAAAATTATTTTGGAAAAACCAGTGGGGGGAAGGAGGGGGAACAAAAGGCAGCCAAACAGCTGGTCTTTCAAGGTCCTTGCAGTTGAGCACCCCAGAAAAAACAAATTACCTTAAGCCATAAGCCCCTGGAAAAAAAAAAAAAATTAAAAAAAAGTCAACCACTGTGCAAAAAACACCAGAGGAAACCCCGTGGGTAAATAACTAGTGGGAGCTCACAAGAGCACGGGCTCAGGATGCATGTGTGTTTCTACCGCGGGAGAGAGAACAATTGAATTACGAGGAGCTCTTAAGCAAGTAAAGTAAACATCTTTTGGCAATTTAGTGCTGCACTTTGAAGCCCGGCGATGTCATACAAATGGTGAAATAGCACGGACACCCTTCTGCCGGCTAGTTTGTTTAATATGGTGAGTCGGGAGTTTTTTTGGAGCGCAGCACTCTTTTATGAGCTCACGAGCTGGAGGAGGGAAAGTGTGGAAGGAGCAGGAGAGGGGTGTTCAGGCAGAGCTGGAGCTGCCCGGAGCCCACGGGAAGCAGCCCGGCCGGGAAGGGGCTGCGGCGGGAGCCCCGCAGCATCCGGGGGGCTCCACTGTGGGAACCGACCCCGAGCATCCCCCACCACGGGAAAAGAGGGCGGGGAGAGAGCTATGGGGTGAGGCGACGGGGATAATCACACGAGCGGGGTTAATTGCTATAAATATCAAGAATCAAATCAATATGTCAAGATGTGTGTTCCACTTTTCACATATATGCGGCACGTAAATGAGAAACGGAGAGGGAGGGAGGAAGAGCTAGGAAGAAAAAGGAGAGACTACTAAAGAAATAAGCCCCCCTGTACAGACAGCCTGACGCCAGATGGCTTCTTCTAATAAATATTCAACCTTAACTCAGTTCCCATGTAACTTTGTTGTAAAGCTGCCAGCACACCCACACAGATCTGGGCCAGCAAAATGATTACAGTAGTACAAACAAAATAGTGCAATAGAGGAAACAGGCAGACAGGGTCCTGTATACAGAAAGACAGAGCTGTAAAGATGTGAGTTGATGAACCTTTAGATTTAATACTGAGAAACTTAAAATAATGGCTTGGGCAGAGGGGAGGAAAAAACCTTGGGGGGGAGGGGGGAACATGCCAACTTATTTTTTCTTTGCTATTGCTTTTATTGTTGGGAATACAGAGAACATCATTCTGCTAAGACAGCAAATGAGGCACTGTAAATCAGCTGCTATTCTGCATATTTTCTGCATTCAGATGGAATTCAGATACCTTCTCTGAAATCATAGCCCAGCTTAATTTCCGCTGTCTCTTGTGCTCACATGGGACACAAGTTAAAAGTAAGATTTTGTGTATGACATTTGTTACATTAATTGGGAAGAGAAAGACGAGATTTGGTATATTCTTCTTAAGAAAACACTGGCTCAGTGCTCAAAAACATGTATTTCAGTTGTGCGAGTGTTTTTGCCCCGAGCTCTTTAATTTCAAAATTGGATTATGAGATCTGAATATCAGAACACACCATGTTGGCAACCCCAAAACTATTTAAATAGGACCTTGACCAAATCACAATCCAGTGCTAAGATTAGATGGGGGGAAAAGCAATGAAAAAGGACATGCTTTGCAGACAGGCTTCTACTGATAATGTAAAGCAAGAAAAAGAGACACAGATAAGAAATTAAATTTTTAAAACACTAAAGATTCATTCTACTGATTTCTTGGATCTCTCTCACGCAGAATGTCTCGAGTTTAGAGGCTGATCAAAACTTCTACCTGTAGTGAAGTTAAGATGGTTGTTTAACAACTACCTATGGAGCAACAATGGGTTAGGGAGTTAAATTATGTTAAATTAGTTATTTACTTTATTTAAGAGAGTATGAACACAAGGCAAAGCTCTTCTTTCTGAAGAACACTGCCTTTTGGTGTTATAACTCGTAGTGTGCTCCTGGAAGGACATTATTTTGCACGATATAGAAGATTATAAATAGAATTAATAAGACAGAAATAAAAAAAAAAAAGCGGGGGGGTGTCAGCTGAACGTCAGAAAATATTTCCTGGTTGTGAGAGTTTCCCTCTGCAAAGCAGATCGACAAGGAGATGTAGTAGGCTGTAGAGTCAGGCTTTCACCACTTCCCTCGGGAGATTGTCACTGTGGAGGTTTTAAAAACAAAGCTGAACTCAGCACTAGTAAATATGCTGCAGGGAATAACTCTGTGTTGGGCAAGATATGGACAAGATCAATTAACAGATCTCTTCTATGTCTACTTTCTATTATTTTTGACTGTTGGGAAGAAAACTTTGCTAGAGAAAAGCCCAAACCTCCCTCCACCCTCTGCCTTTTCTTTTATAAAGAGAACAGACTCTGTGGCATCGCAGGCTCATGCTTGAAGCTCTGTTCACTACAACGATGTCTCTCCCACCAGCTTTGCTCTGCTCACCCTCTATCCCCACCACTACTGAGGAGCACTGGAAAGGATTTCCTGGAGTGAAAAGAAAGGGAAAAACATCTGATTTCTGATCTTTCCAGAGCTCTTTATAATATTCATCTATTCTGAGCAGCATTTGACACTTCCTTCCCACCCACCCCTGTTAGGAATCAGCCATGGATTGCTTCCTTGTGCTTCTCCTTCTCCAGCCTTAAGGTACCCATTAGGATTCTATCCTTATCCAGAGCACGACAGCATCAAACAAGGGAAGGAGTCCAATGACAGAGGCTTGGTAAGCTCCATGCCTGAAGAAATGCACACCTTTTGTTTATGTCTAGCAGGATGAAAGCCATGAGATGGAGCCGGCCACAAATCTGTCAGCCCCTGGGGAAGAAAGCTGCTAACGATGCACCTCCTCAGCACCACACACCACAAGCACATCAAACAAGTCCTTCATTGACTATGCTGGCTTGAAGTTCAAGATATCTGTGCTTACCTTAATGAACCACGCTGAAAAATCAGCATATAAAGCTTGGAGGTGCTTAGAAGTCGGAGGTCACCACTTAGACTCCTCCAGCACTAAGCTTCATTCTGCAAACAAAACTGGATCAAAATTAGGGCTAACTTCAAAATCAATTTAAATCCTCCCCACACTCTTTTTCTTAGAAGATATGCCAGATGTTGAAGGGAAGAGAACCAAAGCACATGGATTTCTTCCTTGTGGAGAGGCAGAGAGATGAGGACATGGCTAAGAGCAGCATTTCCCCACTGGCTCAGGTGCCACAGGGTGACCATACAGTCACACAGCACAGCCCCTCAGGATCAACACACAGACAATGATTTTTCCATCTACTTGATCTAATAGAGTGCCAAGTTTGTATTGTATTTTTTAGCTTGGAAAAGGAAACAGGCAAAGGAACACCAGGAGAGAAAGAGCATTGATAAAATTAAATAGCAAAGAGACATTTTAATTAACAAAGAGACACTGGCAGAACAGAGAGGATGGACACAGTAGGCTCTACCCCATTCTCTCCATGTCCTCTCCATTGCCAGTCCCATAGTCCCAGTAGAGGTGCCACAGCCTCACTGGTAGGCAGGGATGGAAGCAAGCCTCAACCTTCCCTGGCTTCTCGGCTAAGCACCAGAAAAAATAAAATAAAGGAAAAAAAGCAATGAAGGAGCTGAACTGAGGGCTGGGGGAGCAAAATGGAATGAGGAGGTAGTTCTTCCATGCCTGAAGGCACACGACACAAAGAGTTCCAGTGAACCAGTTTTCACTGCACCTCTACAGGAGATGAATTCTCCCCATGAAGACCTTGTCCATGCCCCATCTCCTCCACGGAGCAGGGGGGTCATTTTTGCCCCACTGTAGCCACAATAGTTGGGGAAGGAGGGAGACACTAAAGCATAGAATATCCTGAGATGGAAGGGATCCAGGATCACTGATGGAACCAAAGTCCTCAAGACTCTCTAGCTGGAAGGAAAAGTTGCAGGATCACCATCCCAGCGAGGAATGGGTGAGGGTCAGCTTCTCAGCTCCTGTAAGCAACGCGGATGAACATCTTGCTATCATTCAGCTTCTTGACATGCTTGGACACTCAGCACCTTGCTGGAAGATAACAGGATTCACTAGGAAAGCATGTGGCTGGATGCCTTACATCCATATAATTCAACTCCCATCACCCGGAATTTCTTCAAGACAGGGTACTCCTCTGGCTGGAGGTGCATCAAATCTCACTATTGCTAAGAAATTTAAAAAAAAAATCAGGAGTAATAAAATTGATCCAATACTTTTTTTTTTTTTTGGTAAAATTCTGTGTTGTCTTTGAAACACAAGTAGTGACTCTGGATACAAGACCGAGCACAACACAGTGTTGATGCTCTCAGCCATTAGTTTATAAATTGAATAAGATAGATGTGTTCATTCATATGAACTAATGTAGTTTTTCTTATGAAGGTTTCATATTATACAAATCCATTAGCATATTTACAAATTAATCTTCCCTTAGGAAGAAAAAAAGATCAAAGATTTACACAAGGAAGTGCTTTATTACTTTTAAACTGCCTTTTTTTTTTAAAGAAAGAGAAAAAGAAATGAAGGGAAATTATGTTGAACCATAAATGTTTCTTTATGACTACTGTACAGCAGCTTTGTGGGAGATTTAAATTTACTAAAGGGCAAGGGGGACTTTAAGCCATCTATATGAGTTCAGTATTAAAAATATATATACATGACAGGTGCCCATATAAGTTCATGCAGTACAAAATATTCCATAAATGAGCTCATTTATCTGAGTAATTTTAAAAGAGCTTCTGCACAAGGGGAGATATTTAGTATGAATTATAGTCCGTTTACCTTTCATAAGTTTTTTTCATCACTTCCCATACCTCCTTTGGTACTACTGAAAATATCTGTAGTTATCAAGTGTTGTATTCAACCTTGCTATTCCCTATTCCCAGGAAAGCCCCATTGGTGAAGTGACTCCCTGTTCAAGATATGCAGTTTTTAAAGCCCTGCACACATGATTATTTCTTCTTCACAGATGCCAGATAAAGCAAGATCTGGCTGAGAAATCTTTTATCTAAGCAAATAACTTGAATGATAAAGAGTATTCTAGGTAAAGGAAAAAAAATCTCTGGGTTTGCCTTCATCATTTAGATTTGACTCAGTTGTAAAAGACTCCTCCTTCTATTTTCAGAATGACTTTGTACTATGGTTGGAAATACAGAGTAGTAGAGCAGAAAGGAAATGAAATGAGATGCAAACCTTTAATGATTTATTAATAACCACTTTCTGAGACATTTTTAACTACTAAAGAGAAATCAGAACACTAAATACATTAAGATCTTCAAGGGCAGGGGGTGGAGGGGAGAACTATCGGAAAATTATGAAAATAATGGAAAATTTCAAAGGGGGGAAAAAAACACCTGACAACCAAAGACTGTTTTAGTTAGAGCTGCTCCTGCCTTGGGACAAGAGCTACAACTAGACGACCTCTGAAACCCCTCCTAGACATAATCTTAGTACTTCTATGCTGAAATGTTTGAAAATCCTTTGTAAAATGTACCTTTTGGTTTTTTTAAATACTTTAGGATATGTTCCAAAGGAAAACTTTAAGGCTATTACTAAGACTAAGATTAATTCACCATTCATCAACAGAATAACTCTCATTTTCTTGTGATCACTGCACTCACTGAAGTATAACTTCTTTCAGCTCTTGGAGCTTCCTGAAATATTAATATTAGTTTGTAAAGGACCAGAAACCTTCACTGCTCCTCCTCCTCATCTACAACACACATTCAACAACAAATAAACCTTTCTCATAACAGGACAAGTGTAGATTTACTGTACTCGAGTCACAGGCACAAATAAGCACATACCCGGAGGTTTCTGCCAGGTAGTAAATGGTTTCTCAGGGTTTCATAGCAGGACAGAAAGAGAACACCAGCAAACACAGTACTGAGAAGCAGAGATCTTGATGCTGTTCAAAAAGCTGTACGTTGCCTCTTCACAGCTTTCATCACCAGTGACCAGATTGAAGCCTACACAAGGAACAAAACTGGACCTATTCTCCCACCTAAACCTCCTCTTCCGAAAATCTTCTCCCTCTCCATCCACACTCCACCCTTCTCCATGAAGGATTCACACCCTGAGCAAGTTTTGAATGAAAGATATTCTTCCTCTACTCTGGAGTTCACTTTAATTGTAAAACACCTCCATGCCCTCCTGTTTCCAGTCAGAAGTGCTCTCCCTGAATCAACAGGCAACTTCATCTCTCTGTGTCTTTCCCTGAAAGCATCAGAGAGAAGCTCTCTGGAAGGTTTCCCTGTAATAGTTTGAGGGGGAATTCAGTGTCATTTTTTGTTTTCTTTCAGACATGGCATTTGGCTATCAGAGTGCTCGCAGTTAGCAAACCAGAACTCTTCAATGTCTCAGTCTACCCACTTGGGAAATCAATAAAAGATAAGACTACCCATGTTTCAGTGCTATGAGGATTGGTAAATGCTTCTAAAGTGCTTTGAAAACCTGGAAAGGTGCAATGTTTTTATAATGGCCTGAATGCTTTGCAGTTCTACAGAATACTTTATTCCAAAATCTTTTACAAGTAACTAACCCTATAACTACGACAGTCCTACAAGATGTCTGTAAATAAACAATAACATGCAGGGTAGTGCTTAGTCCATCATATCTTAGTTCAAAATACTGACTCCAGATACTGTAATTTATCTTTTGTGTGATCTGCTGGTCCTGCTGAGGTCTACGAAACCTTTTTATTGAAAATATTATTGGCAGACCTACTCAGCAGATTAATTCTAATTAGCTTAGGGTGGGAGAGTTATGTATTACTTGAAATTTGGTTCAGAAGAGGAGAATGGATAAACAAAAAAGCATGTTCCAGAGCCAGCAGGGCAGAGGTCAACAACTGAGTTTTAACTACAGAAAAAAAATTATATAAATATATATATATATATGTGTGTGTGTGTGTGTATCAACTGAAAAACCCTTAGGCCAATGTTTGCCCAAACCAAGGGGCGTTTAAGGTTAGCACCTTACACATCCCAGTCATTCCCATCTCCAGCCATCACCACCTTGTTAAGGATACTGACTGCATCGCACATGTGAGAGGAAGTTTGGCACCACAAGTTTTCCAGGTGAAAAAGTATGTCATCAATGAAGAAGAATTACAGGTCATTAAACTGGAGTGCATGCTGTGCATGCCTCTTCAATTCAATATAGGGAATTAAGAAGTCAAATGCCTGTGGCATTAAATATGAATGATGAATGCGAGAAATAAAATAAGTAGAAGAGAAATCTATGTGTTTCATTACATGAGGTAGCTGTGCCACTGGCACCTTTTGCTATTGTATGAAAAAAATTGTCTAAGATTAGAAAGGAAAGAAAACTCAGTTTGTTTTTAAGGGAATTCATATGAAATCTTGGTGAGATTAAGAAATAAAACATTTTGCAATTCTGATTGCATTCTGATAATCTAAAAAGATCACAGTGCATTGTACTTTGTGAACCAGAAAATGAGAAGAATAGCACACATAACTTTTTTCATGACAGGCTTCTATAAGAACAACCAACATTCAAAGAAAGGACACAAACTCCAGAAAAAGAGCAACGTCAGAAGTGACACATTATCTCATTTTAAGGCATGAATCTGACTCCTTCCTAGAATATGAAGGATAAACAACACGAGCCACAAAGGCTCCTGTGTGTATCACAGAGCACATGGCATGGGAAACCACTTCTCTGGCTCTCTGGCGGAAATGGCTTCTTTCATCTCCGATCAAGTTTCAGAGGTATTTTTATTTATTTACACATGAAGGGCTGTGAACCAAATTCACCTCATCATTTTGTACAATAAATTGAAGAATATGTCTACTCAGCAGGCTCACCAAGACCTCTAACTTCTAGAGCTGTGTCCCCCAGATAGCTGGATGCTGTCTGAACCCAAAACATCTCCCTTATGGACATCTAATATTAAACAAAAGTCTATTAATTCTCTGAGTCCAGTAGAACAAATGAATGTGCCTTAGAAGAGTAAGAATTGAGAACACCCAGGTGACATTTAGAGGTACTAAGAAAGAAAACAAAATCATTGGTTGGATTTTTTTTTTCAAGATGTTGAAGATGTGGGAGAAGAAATTCTGTGAACCAACCACCAATTTCACCAGAGACTGAGGTAAAAAATGAAGGAGTGCTAAGGGATATTAAAAGAGAATATATTAGTGAGAGGGTAAAATGTTTTTACTTGCCTGTTTGGAGATTATGAGGTTCCAAGACAATCTGGTACCCAATATATCAATATTTGAATATCAATAAATTCTGATCCATTTCATATTACATATTAATATTTTTTGACACATAATGAAAACAGGAACTGTTTGAAGAGCTGCAAAAATTTCTGTTCCAAATAAGCCAATTCTGAAACTCTTGCTGAAACATAACACACCATTACTGATGCAATTAAATTCTGTTGATTTTTAAAGATAACAGCATGCATTATACATATATGTAAACACACATATAAGTAACATATATGATGTATTTTGGTTCACAGTATGTATTCTGTCCCATATAGTCTCATTTACATTTTCCTCAGCTTATTTTCAGGCACAGAACATGAGATGTTTGTACAATGTGATCTCTTTTTCACGACACTGTTGTGTGATATATCATGATGTGGATGGCATGGATCACATCCAAGAATCACTGTGGAGGTGAAACCAACAATTTGAACCAAACACACACTGATCACTGAGCATCTGACAACGGGAGTAAAGGATAGGGGGGTTCCTTTAAATCACTTACTACACTCTGGCTTTGCACAGGCACCTAGAAATGGTAGAATACTGCAATTAATCCCTCAAATCTCAGGTATTGCACCTTTGTAAGGGCACTGTGTCCTTTTATGAATTCAGCACGCTTTTTGACATTTTACACGTGCTTTGTTATGGGGACTGGGTCACTGGAGATTTATCACAGGCTTATTTCTCAAAACAGCCATTGTGGAAAAAACACAACTCTACCAGCACCATCCACCAGATCCACAACATGGTTGTTGGAATAATTCAGGTGGCACAGAGATCCTCGAGAATTTCAATCTGAATTAATCTTTTTGAAATAAGATTTCTTTTCCCCAGTGCCACAAACTAAAAATGATGTAAGCGCAAAATCTCTGTAGTAAATTAGCAATAAAAGAATAAAACAGTTAAACGAATATATTTTTCATGCTTGAGGGCTGTGTGTTTAACAGTTTTCTAACTGTTCATTCATTTATATAAAAATACTTTTGGTTATTATCTACTTGAGTTGAAATTAGATATTTAATTGACTGGAGGGAATGAAATTCGCTCACTTTTAAATAAAGCAATGATTTAAAAATATTCCTGTAAAGTGATTTGTAAGACCACACCAGCACTAGTTCTTGGCACACGTCCTTGTCTGTGTATATATTTTAAAAGCATGGTTGTTTTTACAAATGTAGTACTGTGAGAGCGAACTTCTTCAGAAACATGTTTATCTTAATTAGGAAAGTCAACAGACTTCTAATGGGAAGAAATGCGTATTTTTCTCTGTGGTATCTAAAGCATCAAAGGCCTCGTTCTCATGCCAAACCAATCTTCCTTCCTGCCTGCCTTTCAAACCCAGGTGATTGCAGACAGCTGAGCAGACATTTTCCCAAAAGCTTCTATTGACCTGGCTCCAGTCCTTTCCCGTGCTCTGTCTCCTTTTCTATCCGCATGTCACTTCTCTTTCTCTTTCTGTGTATTTGTTGTATTTTTGCCTGAGGAAACCTAGGGATATTCATGGCACTGAGGCAAATAATGTGGAATTAAAAACTAAATTCTTCAGGCCTTATCCTAGCAACAGGACCATCACCATCTGTTCAGAGGACAGGACTGCCATTATCCGCTGCATTCTTTGTACGTACTCCATCACCTGTGAGGGGGAAAACATTGCCCCTTATCCTGGGGTCTTTGTTTAAAAACAAAGTAGTCTGCTTCTTTCTGGTACCAATACATTTCATAAATGTGACATACAGTATTTTTAAAGGGATTAGGCAGCAATAAAAGCTTTTAAAAAGAAAAAAAAAAATTCTAACTAAGGACATCTGCATGATAAACAGCATAAGCAAATATTGTTTGATTTAAATAAACAGTTGAGATTAATTAGCAAAAGTTCATACAAATTCCTGCATCTACTACCAATATCAGCAGTGCAAGCACTAGACCTTTGAATTTGGGAGAATTTTACAGCAGTAGTAGAATGGTTATTAGGGTTTTGGTTTTTTAATTTAAATACCTAATTTAAAATCTGTGATCCCCAATGTGCTGTGAAGGCCATTTTGGCTGCTCACTAACATGCCTGCAGCTGAAGTCCCAAAATACAGCAACAGAAGCTGAAGGGCTACACACCTTTTACCTCAGGAAAATGTGAAGTTGCTCAAAGATGTAAAATGTCCCACAGTTTAATTTGAAGTCATTATCTTCTACTCTTTAAGAATAGTACTCCTTTTTCATCATGTATTTCTGCTCTGAACATTTGAACAAGAGGAAAAGTGAGGAAAGAGGAAGAGGTAAAAATCAGAGAATTAAAATAAAAATTCCTGGAAATCAGAGCAGCAGTCTTGACCTCATATTATCTTTTCAGTTTAAAATTATAATTTATAAAAGCTGGTTGACTGCCTGTCTCTGTTGCTTTTATGCCACTTATAAACAAAGCTGCAGTCATATTTATTTCTCAGGGCTTACAGACACATTTGTGGTATGCAGCTTGGCAACAGAAATTGGTAAAATCTGCCTGCTCCTACCAAATCTCCAAAGTGCTCTTCCCAGCCCATACAGCCATCAGGCTTGAAGGTCAGAGGTGCTGCATCCCTTCCTCCCAGGGAAAACAGCAGGGCAGAGTGGAGCCACCTGCCCCCCTGCCAGCCTCACCAGCCTCCTCTTCCTCTCCCAAGGGATGCGAGAAGGGATGGAAAATCGTAGCCTTAGAATTAAAAGAGAACTTCCTCTTCTTCTCCTTCCTGTACCTTTCCCCAGCATTCTGCCCTGTTCCATTTTTATTTATTATCTTAATTAGCTTGCTTCTGCTTTGCTGCAGGAGGGTGACAGGTAGAAGCTGCCACCCTACTTGGTGGATCATAGAACAAGGGCTGTCCTGGATGGGCATTCAACATCACATAAACACAGAGGCCTGACCCTTTTCAAGTAAAAACTCAAGTCTGTTCAGTTTTCTCACAAATGTTTACAAGGGTTGGAAAAAGATCCAAGGGAATGAAGGAGAAATTACCTACCATTAAAATAAAATTAAAAAAAAAAAAAAAGGCTACAATTCCCCTGTTGCATTAAAGGATTTCAAGCCTTGGTTACACAAGGGCTGACAGTTTGCCTCAGCCAAGCAGGTATCCAAATTTAGGAGAGCCAAGTGGGGCCCAAAGCAGAGACACAGAAATTCTTTCATCTCAAAGTATCTGGGATGTTTTGCTCTGTGGAATAAATCATAAAGTCCTAAACTGCCATTGACTTCTCTTTAAGCTTATGTGTGAGCAGGGAAGCTTCCTTGGAAATCCAGAGGGATCCCAGAGGTCCCTCAACTCCAGGACAAAGGCTGGTGCTTTAATTTAGCCCAAGAGGATTCAGCTTGTTCTGCATCTAGGTGGCCTCAGATAGGACACCACTTTGGCCAAACATGAAACACAATTGTGTTTTTGAAATCGCCTCTCAATGGAAAAATCTGCCTCAAATGGCACTACTTCAGTTTTGTCAACACCAACATAAAGATTTATTTTAAAAGTCTTTGAAGCATTGTTTGGATTTTGGCTTTCTTACCAAACTTCTCGTCTTTGCATTCCTCCAATATTTCTTAAAAGTAATAAACTGTTGTACATATTTACAAACTGATGTTGCCTTCACTGTAGAGAATACAAATACATGTATTAGTATTCACATAGTTTTGCCATCATTATGGACCAGCCTTTAACAAAAAAGGAAAGATAGAAGCATTGTATTTCATATGGAAAACTTGGAGATGGTGTGGGGGGGGTAAGACCAGAATGCAAATGTACTGAAAGCAAAACTCATGTTTTAGTAACAAACTTAACACTTCTAGCAGTGCTAAAGTGCAACATAGAGCCAGAGTTAATGAGGCCTTCCATACTTTTCTAGTTTCAAGGAGGAAGTTGTTAGCAATTTAGGACAGATAAATCCACTAATTAAAATATTCTGAGATGAATGGTAGCTTCCAATTATTTTCCTGATTTGACACAATCTAGTAACAGCATAACATAACAATGTTTTACGCAATACCAAGGGATTTTGTAAAAGGAAAGTACACACTGAATTGGAATTTTGAGGACAACAACAATAGAGCACTCACAGACCAGCCCATTGCTGGATCCATCATTCTCAGTTTAAATGAATGCAGAAATGGAGAGAGAAAAGATTGATGTTGAGGAATAACTGACTTTTAATAAGAATAAAGACTTCATAGGAGAATGCTGACAGGTAATAAAGGTTGCAGTGGATCATTGAATCAGTGAATGGATTGGAAGGCACCTTAAAGACCACCTAAGCCCAGACCCTGCCATTGGAAGGGACACCTTCCACGAGCCCAGGTTGCTCCAAGCCCTGTCCAACCTGGCCCTGAACACTTCCAGGGATGGGACAGTCCCACCACCTTTGGGAAATCTCTGCCTGTGTTTCATTACCCTCACTAGAAACAGCACATCTTTTTTCTGCAGTTCATGCACAGTGTTAGAGATTCTACTCTTTTCTAAGCAATCTCCATGCGCCTCATTTCCTACTGTTAAATATCCACAAATATAATAAAGCACAGAGCTTGCTCCAAAATCCATGGCAAGTCAGCAAAAGGTTTGCCATCCAACTTGATATCTGAATGCAAATAGCTGTATAAACTTCCTCTCATCTCGAGTGTAATTTAACACAGCACCACAATAACTGCTGAGGGCACACCCAAGGTCATCCATAAGTGAGCTGAAGTGTCTGTAGGGCTGAGAGTTCAGCTGCTCTAGTAGCACAGAGTGGTGTGACAGGGACCTAGCGAGGTTGCTACCCAGCCAGGAGATCTCTCACTGCATAACACACTCGGGTTTAGCCACTCAAAGCAAGCTGTATCTCAGTTTTACCACTAGTAGAATGGATATTAAACATTTGTCTCCATCCTGATGTATTGCCAGGAATTTCTATTTTAGAGAAACATTTTGAAAGCTATAGAGGAATAGAGATGATCACTGTGACTGTCAAGCCAAAGCTTAGCTGCTGTTGTAGTGTGCAAGCATAATGATAATGGGGAATGGTAAAGACATTTTAAAAGCTGCTCACTACTTCAGCAGGTTTCATTCAGATCTCTGAGCTGCCCAGCCAATTGCTAAGACAGGAAGTGGGAAAAATAAATAAAAAGCACTTCTTGCTCCTTCAGATAGACCTGATAGTCCTGGAGATTAATAGAGCTCATAACGAGTATGAGAAAGGGGCAAACAAAGGTAAAACACTATTAATTAAGGAACTTGCTTCATTGAGAAGACCACAAATACAAGAGCAGCTGATGGGGTTGGGATCTTAGACAACACACTGAGAGGCTGGGAGCCATGGGCACTCACAGGAGCAGTGCCAGGGCATCGGTGCCAGAGGGAAGGTGGGGAGCCTGGAGAGGCAGGACTCACCCCTGGAGTGGGGTTATCCAGCCACGGCCCAGCAGAAACGGCTTCTGCTGCTACTGCTAATGATGAATACCATATGCTTGGCTCTTGCTATTATAAAATAAGTTACGTTACTGCTGCCTGTGAGTGAATCAACTCTTTTCTTTCATTAAAAATAGCTGTTTGTGCCCATTCATAGTTCCTCAACACTAGCACGTGGGCAAAAATGTTTTAAATTGAAATATCCTCCAACTATTGTTTTTTTCCGCTTTTCATCGTATCGCCACCTTGTTCCATCCTGAGCTTTTTTCAGGCACATCATCCCTTTTCACAGAAAATAATCCTTAAGCAGAGGAGAGAAAGAATTGATATGATCATTCAGACATCAGTTTTTCCCCTTCTGTTACTTTGAACCAGTTCAGCTCACCGTGGTTAAAGCAATGTGTGATTGGTGGCCTTGATTTGGGAAGTGTTTCTTTAGACACAGGGAAAAGAGATGTTTGCTGCAGACATCTAATTTTGTTCAGCCTCTCATTATATGAAGAATCAGCTGTTTTATTAAAGTCATTTTGGCCACCATTTATTAATTTATTTGTGAAAAGGAACCTCTCAGATCCACTTGTTTCCATTTATAACTTCATATCCAAACAACTGATTTTGGGATGCCACTAAAGGCAATCAAATCATAGGACATGCAATTAATTCAATTAATGTGAATCCTACAGGCCTATTTGCTCAAATACCATAGGAATACTTTAAAGTTTCATCATTTAAAGCTGATGCCTTCACAACTGTGTACTCTCTGCTGTTGTGAAATGGAAAAAGACATTGTTTATATTTTGGTTTTTCAACAAACATCCCCTTCCACTTTACAAGTACATCAGCATGTATTTAAGTATGGTAAAAGGCCATAGCTGTTGTGTGGACACTGAAACAGAAAAGCAGAGCTCAGTTAAGATTGCTCAATGTCTTCTACTTCTGGGATTTCACTAAGATCAGTTTTACCAGGCTGCTGTCAAATAAAGCAAAGCTCCTGGGGAGCAGCACAGTGTCAGCACAGGTAGAAGGAGAGTGACACAACTGAATGCCACAAAAGACCCCTTCTTTGTACTTCTGACAAAACAAACCTGCATATTGTTTCAAAGCCTGCTATAAAAAGAAAAGTGAAAAGATAAAAAAAAAATAAAAAAGACTGGCAGCAAGCCCTTAACCACAGAGACAACCCATTGCAGCACCTCTCCCTGTTTATTTTATGCCAAAACGATTTCCTATCCACCTGTTCATAAAAAAATGATAAGAGCTAAAAGTATCCAGTTATTGTGCATTGGAGTTGCAGGAAAAACTAATACCTTGGCATGCAGCCTGTAGGAAAAAAGAACACAATCTATTACTTCCTTCATACATGTAGGAACTACAGGGGATCATTTTCAAACACTTGAATAGGCCACTGTTAGAGATCAGCAGTTGATTGGCCAAATTAACCCCAGGTCTACCTCCAAAATGATTATGATTGCATATTATAATTAATGATGACACTAAGGATATTAGGCTCAGAAGGGGTTTTGTTTGTTTGAATGAATGATAGATTCATTCCATTCAAGGGTAGATGTTCATGGCTTGCTTTGGGCTTATGCACATCCACGAAACCCTGGAGATAATCACACAGCTGATGGTAATTCTGGAGAAACGGGGAAGGGAGCAGGGTGGGGGTCGCTTCTGGATTTTAATCTTGTTTCTTCCCTTACAGAATGAAGTTATCTCAACACTTCTTGGGTGAACTCTAGTCTATCATTTTAATTAAATGTATCTGAGCAGTCATTGTGAAGCCTGAATGGGAGTAATAGGTTGGCAAGCTTAATATTGGTGTCTACACGCAGTAGGGAACACCTGAAGCAAGAATTCATGGGCTGTGTATGGGTCTGAGTAAAAGACTTAGAAGTTTTATGCATATATAACAAACCAGGAAAGGAGAGAGGCCTAAATTACCAGGCCAAATCCAAGCCCTGATCCCAAAGTTTAGGAGTCTGAGTGATCACAGATCTAAATCTTGCCAGTACGAGCCACTATCTCTAAAATAAACCAGCACCTGACATCACATCCCTTGAATTCAAGGACTTTTGAAATTTAGCTCTAATTTTAAAACTTGGCTATACTTTCTTTTTTGTCCTCCTACTCCCCTCTCCCTGAAAATAGGAACACCACTAAGAGCAGTTTTAAAATTTGCAGGCTTGGAGCTGAATTAGCAAAGTGTCTCAAACCCAGTGCTGGCTTCATCATCATCCCAACATCAATCCAGCAGAGAGGTGGCACACATTGCTGTAAGGGGTTGCAGGACCAGGCTCTAGAAGCATGAAATACAACATGGTTTACTTTTAAACACAAATAGAAAGGTGGTTGAAAAGCTCCAAAATGAGAAATAATCTGACAAGAGGTAGGACAGTGTCTAACTCATTCCTGGACAGACCATTCAAACCAAAGTTTGGGGTTTTTTTTCAAAATAAGCTGCTCCCCCTTGATCTAAAAGCAGAGACAAGAGAAAAAAAGACATGGCTCCTGAGTTAGTAATTTTAATTCTCAAAGTGATCTCCTTTGAGAATCTGCCACATGGTATGAAAATTCTTAAATTAATACATTTCTTTAGAATATGCAACATACCTGTGGATGGGTTGTAAAAATAACACACAGGGTGTGTTACTGCATGTGCAAAGCATGACCTTCAGCACTGCATTTATCAAGAGATTTGTGCATGTTTTGGAGGGAAACCCAACCAGATCCAAGATATTTTTCCTTTCCCCTCTGAACACTTAGTTGCTCTCCGTGTATCTTTAGAAGAATTCCTTCTAATGCCGTGTAGGAGCAGATTAAAAGCCCTTTCTCCAAAGCTGGCAGATGCAAACATGAAGCCTCACATCAGCAGTTCAAGACTGTTATTTGCCACAGAGAAATTTCGGTCTAGGAAAGAATTGGAAGGAATTACCTTTCACCTGTTACTGGAAAGCTGGTAATAATAATAATCTCTCTACTTGCTATTGCATTACAACTGCACGTCACATATGGAAAAAACAACACTGAAATGAAAAAAGGTAATGTTGGACTGCAGTAAAAACTTCATTTTCTTGTCTTTCTTTCCATATTTACTTTTGCACTTTAGTAATCATATAGTAGTTAATACCTCCAATTAAAATAAATTGGAGTTTTATGAGGCAAAATACAAACCCTGCTATGAATTATTTGTTCTTTATTTTTTCATTCTGCTAAGTACATTGTTTTGTATAAATACATTATAGGTATCTAGAGTTCTCTTGTGTAGCACAGAAATAAACATCATAATTACTTTACTCCACGAATTTTTCTGCTGCTAAGATCTATCCACCTATAGTTTTAAATACAGCAGCTACTTGACAGAGTATATTGATGGGCCTTAATCACTGCTGAACATTTCCTGTCTATTTGTAGGCACTCAGAGAAACCCAAGGGGCGTCATTTACAAGAGGCCAAACTGAAGAGATTTGACAGGATGTCACAGGGAATAATCCAAGAATTATGAGTGTAAAAACAGATATTGAATAGCACAAACCAGTCCAGTCCTGGCAGTTTAGCAATCCCTGTATAACCAGAAGAATCATAATGGTGATCTCGTACCAACATGGCATATTTAGAACAAATTATTTAGGAAATCTTTGTGGAAAGCTCAATAATTACTACACTCCAGCTGCAGTGTGCAGACAAGTTTGAGAGAAGGGGACAGAAGGAGCACTTTATGTCCCAGTGTTTCCTCGTTTCTCAAAAGGTGAGGCAATCAAACCTTGAATTTTTAAAACTAGACACAAAAAAAGGTAGAAGTGAATTTTCATTGCTTTTAGTTAGGAACTACTAAAAAAGAAAAATCCACGTTTTTCAGTGTTTTTTTTTTTTGTTTCAGAGAGGAGTAAAAAGCATGGTACAAGTTGGAAGAGATCCTATTTGCTACTCCAAACCCAGGAACTGCAGATGAGCTGTTTGCTGTACCTGGGCACTTTCTTCCCCAGGGATTCAGAAGCAAGGAGGGGCCCAGATGACACAGATCACTTCTGTCCTGCCTGACCCCAGAGCACATTGTTTTACACACGCAGCAGCAGTAGAAGTGGAGATTTGGCAGATGGGAACTCGTAATAGGACCAAGTATCTACGGGAAAGAATCCAAGTCAGTGAGGTGACAAGGGAGCTCAGGAGCTAGGGGTGATGGGAAGAAAGAAAACAGGAAAGAAAAAGCAGTTGACAAGAGGAATGCTGACTCTGAAAAAGAGTCAGAGGAAGAAAAAGGGGCCAGGAAGAGAAAACCAAGCTGAATTATATTGATTAGGGACTATGAACACCACTTGAAAATAATATGAGCTGGGGACATTATTATTCTCCGTGGTCCCAAGAGCATCACCTTCCCATTTACAGAGACATGAATTCCTGGGCTGCAGACTGACAGGGAGCAGGTGAAAGGGAGAAGGTGTTGAAGGACTGGAAGGAGGAAAAGCGGCTGCAGAAATGCAATAGAGAAACTGGATTTTGACAGGCCGTTATGCGTAATTCAGCTCGGAAATGCTCTTGACAATGTCTAGATTTAACACTCCCCCTCCAAAAAAAAAGTCCTCCTTGTGTGCTTACAACTAGATTCTCAGCTCAGCAAGTTGCTAAGCCAGGGCCTTGGAGAAGGGAAATAGAGTCCTTTGGTAATGAAAAATGCCTGTGAGGAAGGAAAAGACATACGTGCATTGTGAAGAAGAAAGACCACAGCCCCTGGATTTATTATATACATAATAATTAATAATGACCCAATTTTTCCTATTCCAGATTTCAAAATTCCTTACTCACTTTAATTAAGTTCGCTCTAAAAATAGGATGCTGTAGAACAAAGAACTTTTTTACTACTTCCAAAATGCAAGCTTACTCACTAGTTAGGATTTTCCCAGCTCTCCATGCTTTGGTACAAAGAGCTTTTATGACACGATATAAATGCACTATCAATGGAAGACATTTTTAGATGAAACTTGATAATGTAACATTTACTGATTCCATCTGTCAAGAGAGATAAAGAGAATGAGGCTTCATAGCAAAACACATAGAAAATGTAACGGCAACAACAACAACAAGCACGGGCAGCATAAACACCACTTGTTGACCTACAATCTGTATCAGTTAAACTCTTTCCCATAGACATAGGACTTGATTTCTTCACCAGTATTGCTCTAGGATCTCCAGTTTCAACAATACAATTACATTTACTTGACAGCATTCAGAACTTATTTACATTACGCACTTTTAAACCTCCTAATTCTGTCTTCGGTACGCAATTTTAATGGTGAAGAGCAATATGGGGCTATATAGTTGCCTGAACACACAGCCAGTCCGATGAGATCTCCTTCTGCTGAGGCACCATGAAGCCCGTCAGCAGTGCTCAGCTCACAAACACAGCTCAGAAGCCTCACATTTCCCTTCTGCATCACAAACCTGATTTAAATTCTGAGCAAAGAACAGCCTCTCCGGTGAAGAAGAGCAATTGCTCTTTAAACAACTTTTGTAAATGCTTCCTGTGCCAACAAGGGAGTGCAGAGTTTGCTTAGGTGAAATAAAGCAGACAGACAGACCTCCCCACATCCTGCTTTGGTTCCAAGATTCAATAATGAACAGGGGTGTGCAAAGAAATTAAAGCAGTGGAAGCGCCAAAGGTATCCCTTGGAGATGTTTGCATCCTCTTGTCATGTAAAAGAGCTCTTGAATGATAAAGAAGCGGAACCCAATTACTACTGGTTTCATGCTAATCTGAACGAGCGACTGACTGTAGGCTTTGGATGGTATCATGGTGTCCACAGTAATTAATTCACCTCTTCCTTCCCAAAACACGCTAGGAAATTAATTTCCAATGCTAGAATTGATTTGGCACTGGAAGATATGAAAATGTTTGGAGTTACCTGGCAATCATTTTGAAGTCTTATCTTGGATGCAGACCAGTAGTGTCTGCACCTCATGGAGGCAGAGACACGAGCTCAGAAACACCTCAGAAAACCTACTCTGTCCCATGTCGGTCACTGGGGAATGGAGCTTATCCCAACCCATGGTCTTCCTCCGGGAATGGTGGACAGCACCAGGCAAGGAGAAGATTGCAATGGGCCAAGTTAGGGTGTTGAAATGGATGAACTCTGAATCTCGGTGTTCTAGGACACCTAAAGAAAGAAATAATACCCAAGTTAAAAGTGAATAACCTATTTCAGCCCATTATAAATGAACACGAACATCTCACTGGCTTTGTGAGGAGGTGGTGATAAGTATGAACTTAGAGGTGTCAAGTAATTATCGAGGCTCTAAGTTTAAAGTGAAGTCCACTCTGTAGAGCAAGTTAAAGTCAGATTTTAAGTGACTGTGGATTAATTTTCATATGTTTGGGCACTGAAGTATTCCTAAAACCATTTTCACTGGAGCTTGAATTTCAGTTAATTAGAAGAACTTTACATGCAAAAAAATCTTAGACTGTTCAGAAATATTCTCACTAATTATCTTTTTTTTTTTTCTTATATGACCAGCATTTTTAAAATTGTGTAGAGAAAGATCTGCAAGATTTTAATGCT
The DNA here is from genome assembly GCF_001715985.3 of Manacus vitellinus. Taxonomy (NCBI): domain Eukaryota; kingdom Metazoa; phylum Chordata; class Aves; order Passeriformes; family Pipridae; genus Manacus; species Manacus vitellinus. Next base: position 3,482,296 of record NW_021940560.1, read on the forward strand.
TTTAGCCCTGTGAACTCATCCTGACAGATGATACCGGCAAACCAGGAAATGTTTGAACTTGACATAGGATTTTGGCTATGTGGGGAGACTTGAAAACATTTAGTAAAAGTCTTCCTTACTTTAAAATATTTCTGAATATAAATAATCCTCTACAATTCTGTTGGAAATCAATTTTTTGAGTTTAAGTGTAAAAATAACGTGATGTAAGGGTGTTGCTATGTACCCAGTGGTAATTTAGCAAATTTGCATGGATTAAAAAAAAAAATAAATTACTTTCTATCCCTCCTGTTAACTCTACTTTCAGCCAGTATGTCTTCTTTCTCTCAGCCTTCGAAAGGTTGATGTTTATCTGTGAGCTTTTAAGAGACATTAAGAAGTGAAGTACGGCATCACATCTCTGGGACACAAGGAAGCTTTGCCTCCCCAAACCCACAGCTGGTGACAGTGGACCACTGCAATGGTCACACAACAAGATTTTGGATCTGGGACAACATCTGGACAGCATTTGCTTTACCTCTTCACTAGTTGTTTCATAAAAAAAAAGTCCTTTTTTTTTCAAACAAAACAGCTCAGGTTTTTGTGATAGGTAGGGATGTGCCACAGCTACATCCTCCTGCAACACATCTGACCAATTTTTTAATTAAAAGGAGTCTTATCCATCTCCTCAAAGTAAAAACTATACTCCTGCACTACCTAAACCTAATTTTCTGAATTGCAGCTTTTTTTTGCTCGGTAGAGAAGGAAAAAAAAAAAAACCAACACACCCTTGAGAAATGGAATTTTGCCCATAGACTGATGACTACAGATCGCATTTCTAGTGGGCTTATAACCTGCTCCAGTGAAAACATAATTTTTAATTTGCTTTTAGGGTTATTTATTTTTTTTTATTATTACACTAAGGGTTTATAATTTAACGTCAAACATAATTTCGCACGAATTACGAGGCTGCACTGTGATGCTGGAGATAAGATGTATGGGGCTGGTTGGCACGGCCTCAAACTCGGTTTCTGAGAAAATGGATCACTAATTGGCAGGCTGCCATCCCATACACTGCTTAGTGCAACTTCAAATGAAACAAGCTATCTTTTGCAAAGAGTTAGGAACAACACACCTCTGGTACAGGGCAAAGAAAAGTAGACATCTCTTAGCCACCTTATATTTGCCTATATATATCATACAGATGACATTTGATGTCAGTGTCACGTGATAATATTAAATTTGTGCTGTTCTTAAACAAAAAAAAAAGCTATTTCTAAATGTTTACGCCTTTAAAAAAAAATAAGACATTTCACGTACCAATTAAAATCCTAAATTATTGGTCATATCACTTCATAAAAATCACACCAATTTTGATTAATTGTAGTTCAGCCGTTTAAGAGCTGAAAAAACATGACATTTTGCTATGATGTCATTTTCCCACTCATTCCAGTGGTAAAAGTCCTCCACCACAGCTACAGAAAGAATAATATAGAAATTAAAGCGTGGAAATGATCAGAGGAAATAATTCTGACAATGAAGTAATTTCCTAGATTGGTTTTTAAGTATGACTTCGTCAGCTTTAAATAAAAAAATAAAAGATGCCTTGATTTTATTGAACTTGCATGGTGAATGAGTAATGTGCATATGTAAGAAGTGGTGTCACTTGACTTAAAAATCAAACCATATGCTTGAGCCCAACTAGCCCAGAACACCCCAAGAGTAAACCCAAATCAAATATATACACAGGAATCCTGAGCCAAAGTATGGTGCCCTCAGAACCAAGGATTCCTGAAGATAAAACCCTGAAAACTGGGATGATGAGTTCAAAAAAATAAACAACATGGTCTTTATTCAAATTTTCATTTGAAACTGTTATCAATGCCTTAAATTTCCTATCAGAAATGTCTGTAAATTTTGAAGATATTTATCTTCTAAATAAGTAATTTCAAAATTTTTGCTGTTGGTTTTTTTTAAATAATATTTTTGAGTGCAGTTGAAAGTGAAGCCCTTGCATATGTTTGTATTTTCATAGGTGCCAAACTGATGCTAGGATCTAATCCAACTTCTTTTGAAATCATTTGGAATTTTTCACTTGACTAGAATTCAAGCATCTGTTATTAGCAATTTCAGAGATGGAGAGAAAAAAAGTCAAAAATAATTCAAAATGTGGTATCAGGACATCAAAATTTTTTCCTGCAGCCTTCGTCCCTCTAGAAATTGTGTTATTTGCAGATCCCTTCCCTCAGGGATAAAAAAGAGGAGGAAAAGTAGTAGTGACAATATCCTCGTGAAATGCTTCTATCCAAAAAGTGACAGCACTCCCCATCAGGTGCCTTGCTGGAAAATCAACACATCAAGTTCACATACAGATGCAAAATCCTCACACGATCCTAAATTTGCAGCAGGATCCAAGAAGAAAACTGTGGAATGAATTTCTTTTCATAGCAATTTACATCATCCCAAAACGCCTTTTGACTGGAAGAAAATCCAGAACTTCTGGAAGAGACCTTAAAACACATCTCATTCCAAACTCCACGTTCCACTAGACCAGGTTGCTCAGAGTTCCATCCAACCTGACCTTTTCCAAGATTCCAAGTCCTCTGTTCCCCTATGCAGATAGTACAAGGGCCCTCAAATAACCCACACCCAGATTGAGATCTATCCTTTTAGACACAGAGTGTTTCTTTTTCGTTACCAAACCTCCAAGTTAAGGAAAACTTAAATTTAAATCCACATCTCCAACATACCCAGCCAGTAACTAAATATACTTTCAGCACGCTCGAAAAAGAGGGAGTCCCCAACTGCAAACAATACAGCTCAGAAATGTTGCAACTGTCAGGAAATGAAATTTCATGGAGGGAAAAAAAAAAAAGAGAAGAAGAGAAAATCAAAAGGGAATCACTGTGCCTGGGCAGAGCAGCGAGGAGTGAATCATCAGTACCAAACTGGTTTTGCTTTAAAACCATGCAACAGTTTGTGTTTTTTAGGACGACATTCGTTTAGCAAACAGACGTCAACAAAACTTGCTCAAGGAAAGCACACATATGTTTGGGGTAAGGATGTGACCTCTGGAGAGGAAGAGGAGCCAGGCTCACTGCAGTGCTCCGAGTGAGAATTCCCTTTGCTCCTGGCTGAGGGTCCGACCATGGCTTCTCTCGCAGGGTTGCCCCCAGCAAGGATGGATTTACAACCTCAGCATCTCACTACGATTTACTAACCAGGAAATATGGTTGTAGCAGCAGAAAAACTTCAGTTTATTTAACTTAAATCATTCTTACCTTCCATTAATTTTTTTATCCACAATATTTTCCATTATAGAGATAATTTCTGATGTGTAGAGGATACTTTTGCAGCAGGGAGACACGTGCAGCTTTCATGGGGTTGTTGCACCTTCTTCTACGCAATTTCTGGCTGCTTGCCCTGGTCTGAAAGCCACATAATTCCCTATGGCTCCCATTAAATAACAGAGGGGCAGGAGAACTAGCAACAAGTTTTAGACCTTGGGCATGTGCCTCAGCACCAAAGGGCTTAAATCCATGAGCTTCACTCTTTTACCAACCCCAGGATGGAGCAGAGCAAGGGAAACGAGTGGCATTTTTTGTTCATATGGTAACTTGCTTTGTGCAATATTTTATTTAAATCACTGAAATACCAATAATAAAATATCACAGCCACCACGGGAGATAGAAGCCCTTCCTACAGTGCAAACCAAGCACAAGAAGGGGCAACACTGTGCACAGAAAACCTGGGAAGGCAGGACCAGCAGAGCGGGTTCTCTATGCCTTTAAAATCCATGGGTGGTTTCTTTGCCAAAGGCCTCATTTCACATCACAAACTGTAAAAAGCAATCAGAACCTAGCCAGGTTTTCATTTTTCTGCATGTATGTGGGATATTTTGTAAGATGATTTTCATGTCTGGTCTTGTACTACTGGAAGTCACCTGGATAGAAAGTCTCTTCACCATCCATGGGCTGTGGAAGTTCTTGGTAAGTGAACTTTAGATAAGACTAAAAATTAACTACAGTCAGGCCATCACTTTGGACAACTTTCCCAGTTTTTCTGGTAAGGGTTTAGAGATTGAAAGTGATGATTCCTCAAAATGATTTCATGTAAATGTATAAACGCAAGGTCAGGAGTTTCTCTTTTCGTAATGATTGACTAATACAAATCTTTCAGTTTTGCTTCAAAAGTCCATGTTTGTTCTCACTTTCCTAAATTATGTGAATAGTCATTTTTCCCTTTTACCAGATTGCTCTAATGTGTGTACAGGAAATAATATTGCAAAAGACTTCTAAAGAATTTTAAGAGATCGTTCCCACTCCTAAATAATTTGATTAGAATATTTTTTCAGTTCTAGTTAAGAGATCACTTTCTTATAGTTTTATTTTGCCCTTTATTCATTCTTATACTCCACCATAGTACATGATAAGAGCCTCACCAATCCCTCACTAAGCACCTGGAAATCACAGAATGGTTTGGGTTAAAGGGATCACCATCTTAAAAATCTTGTAGTTCCAACCCCCTGCCATGGGCAGGGACACCTTCTACTGGACCAGGTTGCTCCAAGCCCTGTCCTACACTTGAATATTAAAATATATATATATATATATATATATATGAAATCATCATCTGCTTTGCCAGTAAGTGGGTAAGCTTTGTCAACATCTGATTTTAATGTGATATAGTCCTGTGGTATCTACAACTTCTTAATCCAGCAACAAAAAGTTTCCACTTGTCTCTGGGAATTCTTCTAGTTGACTGGAGTTGACTTCATCTCCCTCCCATCTCAAAAATCCTGCTATAAAACTCTATTTTTTTCCCCATTCTCAGACACATTTTCTTTTAGTGACTCATCCAATCAGCCTGTGGCCCAGTTCACCCAGAATCTTTAAAATGACAACAAAGTTATAAAATAATCTGATATTTTGCCAGAGTTTTTGCATTAGTTCAGCAGCCCATAACAGTGACCAGATATGATCACAAGCCCACAGCCCAGCAGCCTCTTGCCACATCCATGAGCTCAGGTACCAACGTGCCTTTCCCACAGAATCACACCTCTAGTCCCCAAGTTCTGAGCCCAAGCCCTGCACACCCTCTCATTTTCATTTCCCTCCTCTTTTTCACAAAAACAAACAAACACAACCCCAACACATGGCCCAATGCTTTTAGCACAGTAACAGGGACCTCCAGATTTTTTGGCAGTGTTAAAGACTCTACATAGGGCTGTTTAATCACTATTACAACATTAATATAAATAAAATTAAAAAAAGAAAATTAAAAAGCCGTAAAATGTGTCATAATCTCCCACCTTTACACGTATCAAGAATATTTTATTTCAGTTAACTGAAGTAATACTTAACTGAAATAATTAGTCTCCCTGCGCTGTTTCTTGGACTGTTTGTTTCTGAGGGTATTTTCCCTTCAAGGAAATATGAAATATATGAGATCAGTTTTAAAATCGTTTAAGTCTCACAGTTCCCCCCCCCCCTCCAGTCTGCCCAATTTGTTAAGGTTTTTAGGAGAGAAGCAGGAGCAGAGCAAAGCATACGTGGTGGGAACTGGGTAACAGGCATTATTATCCTGCTCCCATTCCATGCTTCTCTCCTGCTTCTTGTAGCCAAGCCTGTTTCTTCCTCAGCCCTCCTTTCCCTCTAACTTCTTTCTCTTCCACAACTGTTTAGACTGCAAAGTTCTCTAGGACAGGGGTTGCCTCTAGGTGTTATTGGTTTTGTTATTATTATTTTCATCATTATCATCATCATTTATATTATTATGTTATAATATATAAATACAGAGAGAGTCTGTAAGCACAAGTCGCACAAAAAGCATGTGCCACACACAGGCATGTTTCACATATTCTCAAAAAATGACCAAAACTCCAGATTTTCACATTACTATATGCTTTTTCCCCCTTCAAATTAAATATATACAAAAAGCAAAGTTACTCATGGAAGTGCTGAGCATGCCAGTGAAATGCAAGTTATTTCAACAGCACACTTTTATTTTTATGAAAAAGAAAATCCAAATTTATCTAGTCCCAAACTCCATGTGACTCATTAATGAAGAGGACACTGTCACCCTGGAGCTGCTGTAACTTGCATACATGCCCTCTTAACTGTTTCAAAATCACTGAATTTATTTTTTTTCAGACACATATAAAAGCACGTATACTTGAAATAAAAAAATAAAACACAGATGATCCTTGAAAGATCTGTAGACTCCAGAATGGTAGTGAGTGAAACCATTAGGGCAAAAATACTGACCATGGAAAACCAGTATCTTCATAGCAAAACAACAAGCAGAGTTTTCAATATCTTGAAAACAGAGAAAGGTTAGTGGTTCTTGGACAAAGAGTTATTTTTTAAGCTTTACATGAAGGGTCTTCATCCTGTTTTTCCCTATCCAGCCATTAATTGCATTTGGAAGGGGAGCACAGTCCAGTTCGACTCTGACAGCGATGTCTGTAAAGAAACATATCTCTACACTAACAAGAAATATCTTTCAGGAAAAAAAAAATATAAGAATAACCTACTATAACCTTACGTCCATCTATGTGCATTCTTGCTTCATTGCTTTGCATTATCCAAGATCCACTTTAATACCTTTTATTGTATAGATCATTCTCTCCAAGCAGCACAATTGCTATTTGCAATGAGTAAAAGCAGTTTTACAGTTCACATTGCAGGCATAAATGAAAAACTACACCTCTCTTGCTTTCAAAAATACTTCTAAAGACAAGAACAATCAATTTAAGTGGAACCAACTTCAAAATGAAATGCACTTGCTACAACCAAAACTGCTTCGTGTAGGCTCAAGGAGAGGTGAACTTATTACTAGTTTAATCTAGTCATATTTAAGATAAAGCAGTTCATATTTTCAGAACCGAAGAATCAAAATTATAATTGTTTTTGTCATTTGCACAGCAATTTTACTCCTGAATGCGTTGTTTTAGGCAGGAATTAATAAAAATTGCATGCGCTTCAGGTGCTGTGTAGCTCACCCTTTTCCACACAGCCCAGCCTGGAGCTGTGAATGCTCCTTTTCTTATTATCAGTTAATAATTCTCTCTCATTGAGGCAAATTAGGAACTTGACTGTGTTAGAGAGTCCAGAACGCTGCTAGAGGCAAAAAGGGGCTAAATGGCAGAAATTCCTCTCTGAGCAAGATGCATGAAGCACAACATTGTGTCCACCACAAAAGCTGCTCTGTATTTTTGATCCTTTCTAATTTAATTAGCCCAAGAGGTAGCGCATTAATTTGCCAAGAATTCTTCTGATGCGAAAGCTGCCCTCATTGCAGCGAAGGGAAAAAATAACCTGCCTGCTACAGTGGCATGCCAGTAATGAAAGGGGGTTATTTTTGTGTTACAAATGGCATTGCAGGGTTACAAGAGACCTTTAAACCTTTTTATCTCTGGTTGGGTCATATGTAACACAAAGCACTAATTAACCAATTCTGTTCCAGAAATCTTTTTAAATGCTTAGAGTAACACTGTTAGAACCCAGGTCACAGGCACAACTTTTTTTTTTTTTTTCATTTGGGAGGAAAAAAAAAATTTACGTACTATATTAAAAATAGTATTAAAAAAGGAATCAATCAGCAGCACAAGTCCTGTTCTGTGGGACTCCACATCCCAGACATTTATCCTGGCTTTGTTTTCTTTATGTTTAATGATATTCTTTATGTGGGCAATCTGGAGCCTTCAATTCCCTCAGCCTGTCTCTTGGCTCTTAATGCTGTATTTGTTTGGTAAATTGTCTCCATGTTAATCTTCTTCATCAAATACTTGGGGTCAGATTTGAAAATCTTTGATCAAATCTACTGCCACCCAAGCTTCTTCACTGCCATGTGCTTCTGATATGTTCTTGTGCACATTAACGGGTCATTTACTCATTAAAGAACAATGAAAAACATGCATAGTAAGAGAGATCCTGCAGGAGACTTTGAACTGTTTATTAAATCTATGAAATCATTTCTCTCACTTTCTTTTTTTAAAGGAGATAAGAAGAGTGTTTTCAGGGGAATTCCTGATGCTGTGTGCTCTCCTCTCTCCTTTGCTGCACTACAAGGTTCAGTAGTTACCACACAAAACAAAAGCTGTGGCATGTGCAGATTCATCCTGTAGTACCAAGAGTAAATGACAAATTAAAGAGATTTCATGCTTTCCTACACAGAAATCAAAGGGCACACCAGGTCTCGAATGTGCTGGTAGTCTGTTCTACCAGTACTGGTGTTACTACACATCTCAAAGCCCAGCAATTTTATAGGAGATCCTCACCCTCAAGGAAGGCAGGATCCCATCCTAATATTTTAGAAGCACGCCACGTACCTGGCTCAGCACTCAACTCTCAAATACTCCACATCAAACACCTCGTAGCCATCTCTGCTAGAACAGTTGCAGAAAAACAAACATTAAGAGCTTAAACTAAAAGTATTTCCAAAATGGTTTACAAATTACTTTCCTGGAGGAAGGGAGTACGTGGGATGCACTGGGGTAGATGACCTGGTGAGGGACCTTTGGAGGTCAGTGGAGATGCTCATGGCATGGGCAGGACCCAGTCCCTCACCATTACTAGCCAAGAGTGCTATTTCCTTTTTAGTCATTCCTAATAAAGTGTTTTGCTGTTGTGTTTGGGGTCAGAGGGACCACAGAACGAGCCACTTGCAAATCAAGCCTGGATATTTTACTCCAGGATTCTTTTCGCTTGCATAACTATTTGTTTTATGTTTATATCGGCCTTTGTTTTTATAGCACATGGCACCAAGCAAGTTCAAGTAGATGGTTTAATCAAATGAAAAGCCCCCTTTTCTTTAAAAAAAAAAAAATCAAAGCAAAACAAAAACAAACCCAACATCAATATATTATGAAAGTCAAAGGGGAAAGAAAAAGAGAGCTCTACTAAATGCAAATACTTTTTCAGTTAATAATAAACAGTTTCTTTAAATTTTTTTTAACTATTTTCCCCACCAACAACTCCAAAAACTAAAAAAAATTATTCTTACAACAGCAGGAACATTACCCCTGTACTGTACATATGAGAAATGGGATACTTTTTGCTCTGTTAAATCGGCATTTGACACTTTATGGACTCAATCCTTTCCTTGTGTGCCCTCTTACCATGTCCACTGTCTCTTTAATACGTTCCCATTGCCAAAATTTTCATGCTTGTAATTACAGTGCAGGAGGCATCACACAGGGATCTCCCAGTCACTCCGCATAAGCAAAAAAAAAATAAATCCGGAGAAGTTCACACTTCCAGACTGCAGCTATGAAGGAACTGCAGAGGATCTGGGACTCGTTTTGGCTTGGTTTACAAAGAAACGGTGCTAAAACTGACAAAACACTGCCTGATGATGAGCTCGGTTTGGAGCCGGCTGCCCGCCCGCAGGGGAGGAAGAGCTGTGAGCTGTTTGAGCATCGCCCCAGAAAAGCCATCGGAACAATCCCAGAAACAATGGAGTGAGACGACCGTTGGACGCGATGATGCTCTGGGCCAGAGCCTTGAAGTCAATGGGAGGTTTGGCACAGGTTTTAATTAGGCCAGGATTTCAGCCAGTGAGCTTTGGGCTTTTAGCAGCCCATTGGGAAAGAGGCCAACCTCGGGAAGAAAGAGGCTGACCAGCAGGAAGAGGAAGCTCCCGGATTTCCCCGCAGCGGCAGCTTCCTTTCTCCTGGCGCTCGAAGAGTGACCAACCTCATGTCTGCTCAGCACAAGCGGTGGCAGGACCCAAACCACAACAAACCAACCCAGGCACCAGTTTTTTTTTCTCCTCTGCACGATATCTGGAGTGAGATGTTCATAGAGGAGCCAGCGTAGGAGAGGGGTTTTGCCAAAATTGTGTGTAAATGCTCAAAACCAGAAAGCAGAAAAGCGCAAAGTCAAGCGACTCATTCGAGTGGTGGGAACTGCTGTGGAAATACTCAGAAGTTACTTGTCCATGATAAAAAACAATCACCTCAGAGTCAGACCTAGAGAACACTAGACACTTCTGAGTTAGTCATTCTTCCCAGGTTTAACTCCTTGTTTTTTCTCCTAGAGTTATTGCTGAGTGCTGCAGTTTGAATTTCAGGGACACAGTAGGCTCCTGAGATAATACTGAAGTAAATGCACCTGCCTCCCCAGTGCAGCTTCTGAACAAGGGGAAACATTCTTAAATGGTGGAAGAAAAGAAATCTTTCTTAAAACACAGAGGGCAAGAGCACTAACTACATTATCAGATGCAAAAGGTACAAGAATCACTAAGTAGGTTTACAAGAACAAATTAATCAATAAGTTAAAGAGAGAAAACACACTAGGGAGATTCCTTTGGTGTTGGGACTAATTCAGTACCTCCTATAGTCAAAAAGTTCTTTGCTCTAATCCTTGTGTGCATACACTGAAGGTTGTAGCCCTTTCTCCACTACCCATGGAAGGAGACATGGAAACAAAGGTTTATACATATTTTGGCAAATACCTTTGCCCTCAAGGTGAGGTTGCTTATACAAATAAGGAAAGATTGCCCCTGTTAATTTTTCTTTTGATATTTAAAAATTTAGGGGTATTCATCATCATCACAATGACAGTCACCAACACCACCTAAGATTTTACAGGACTCAGGCAAAGCATTATCTTAAGTTTTAGTCATCACTAAAAGCATTCCATCAGACCAGAGGAAGTCTGAAGAGGCAGAGAGGCCAGAATGAAATTAGAAAAATAATGTATTATAAGCAAAGTAAATTTCCATGTACTTACAGCTAACTCTACACATGGGGCACACAGTGCTTCAGCAGAGTAAGAATTATTCAAGAGTCAGTTAAAGCAATAGAGATTGCTGCCTAAAGAGGTCCAAAAACCCTGGGAACAACTCCCATAAAAGTTTTCCAGTGGAAACTCTCATTGAGTTCATGCCTAGAACTGAAACTTTTAATCTCCATTTCCTTTAAGAACAGTCATATCCCTTCTTGTCTGAAGACCTCCAACAGCTTTGTAGGGATTAAATTAGTCTTTAGGGATATTTGCTAAGGTAATGTCACAACCACCTCTTCAGACAAGCTAAAATGAGCTCATATATTTATATATTGTAAATATATACGTTATCTATATCCATCTATAAGTGAATGTACACTTATATACCTAAACTGATTCCCAGCAAATAGGTACCTGCTGCTACATTTCCCTTCAAATTGCCACTGAAAATATTCAGCACCACTGAAGCTGGAGGTCATAAGAATTTGCAAGCAAAAGGCAGAACTCAAGTCTTTCGAGCTAATCACAAGACCTAAATCCTTCCTTGTGCATATGGGATAAAAACACATCAAAGAGCACATGTCAAAGGAGATGACGTAAATCATCTCCATTATCGGCATTTTATGGAACAGTGAAAACAGCCTTAAGTAAACAAGAGGCTGGCAGAAACAAGTTAATTTAATAGAGGTGTCATTTTTGAAGATGAGCACTTGTACTCTAGACAGACATATTAGGGTATTTTTCCAAGCATGAGAGGTTCACCAGTAATTACATGGTGTCCTCTGCAGATTCCACTGAATTTAAAAACTCTGGTTTTCTCCTAAGACAGTTTTTTTGCCAGCAGTTTTAATTTCTTCAGCTGCACCAAATGCACAGAAAGGGAGTATTTTTATTTTTTTTTTTGTGGAAAATACATACTTTTCCAGTGCTCTAGTTCAAGTAAATAACACATCACTGACCTTCACAACCCTAAAACTTTAACATATCACCTGCAAGAACCACCTTCGGCAGCGCCTTTTATTTTTGATAGAACAGTTTAAGTATTTTCAGCAAGACAGATTCTTGTACAAAATAAATAGGTACATAGAGCAGATGCAGATAATAAATGTTTTCAAAAATCACACTGTAGGATTTTCAGGGAAGGTGTCTCAGGTATCTCACTACTGAAATCAGGGTATGAACCCAAGTGCTGCCCTTCAGGGTTTGCAAGGATTACCCTTAACTGCTTCAAACCTTATCTGCCCCGTCCCATTTCACAATATTGATATTGAAAGAGAAACTTACTTCTCACATTTTTAGTTTGTTTTAAGATTGTCTGAAAATTAGACTTTTTTTTTTTTTTTGGTAGCAAACAGAAGCAGATCAAGTATTTCAATTACTCTTGGGTCACTTGCACTAATACAATTTCATACCCACATATCTTGAATATTTATAGCAGATACTGAAAGGATTTAGCATGTGCAGTGATTTTCACCAGGTAACTCCACACTCTCCCTGAATACAAAGATGTAGCTTGTTACTCTTTATACAAACTGTGATTCATGTGAACAAGTTTCTCCTCTAAGATTTTAATTAAAACACAAATGCTTTTGCACACTTTAAATTGCAACACCCTGTATATGTATTTCAACTACTGAGAGAGGGGTTTTTAAATAAGATACATTCTGATGAAGTTCTGAACACAATAAAATACATTTTTAAGAAGAACCTAAAATATCAAGTCTAACAAGAAGCATGTAAAATAGAAATAAAACTTTTAAGACGTAATAACAACAAGCATTGAGATCAAAAATAAAGACAAAGTCTGGACTAAAGCAAAATACTCTTTGCAGGGCAGTTATTTCTTATGTTTTAAAGAAAAGTTCATATTCTTTGGAGAGTACTATGAGGAGTTTTTCAGAAAGGAATCCATAAAACAGGAAATTTACCGTAAAATTGAAACGGTACCTCACATGGGATCTAGTGGTTGTTTTACAGCAACTGCATGTGCTTGCTGGTTCAATGAATTAAAAAAAAAAAATAATAAAAAAAGTTATGATTATGACACATAGGGGATAGAAAGGGCCTCAGAATAGGAGTTATTGAGGAACAAAACAGAAGTAACACACCCCCATCGCCTTAGGAGCCTTTCATGTTAATGAGAGGTTAAAGCAGTCACTTTTGGATACTTGCATTTTTGTGTGTATATTGACACTGCAAACTGGCTACAGAAATCATCCACCAAAGGCCACATTTTACCCTCAATTGCCCAAATAGAAGTCAAGGGGAGTTGTGTGCACACATCTGAGGCATAGCTGGCCCCAAAATCTATTTCTTAAGTTGCTGAAAATCTCCCTGGAACAAAACAAAAGTGATAATAGGAACAGAATATAATAAAATAACTGCGCTCTCTGGAGATCCCAAGACCACATCCTTTGTTTCTGTGAAACATTCCTTGGTAACTTTTCAGCTGTGTCACTTTTTTATTGCCCAAACTCTCCAGTATCGCCATCCTCATCATCGTCTTGTTTTTATCACCGGTCTGCAATTTGTCAGGAACCTCTGCATCTTAAAAAGCAGACCCAAAGCTCCCTCCAGACCCTCTTTCAGAAAGTGAAGATAGATGGGCAGAGGAGACGTGTTTGACAAACTGACGCTTAGCAACAATTCCTAGGAAATATGGACGACTTCTTTTTCCTTACTATTATTTACTCTTTTCTGTTTTATCGAAAACTATGATTCATAATTTCTTCAAACTGGGGCCAAGTGGGGTGAAAGAAACTATAAATATCCCAAAAATATATGTGCTTTCACCCTGTCACCGATGTATGTTCAGTGAGGCTCAGACTATTGGACTTCACATTTTCCCTGCACAGCCAGGAGGATGTTAGCTAAGACCTGCCAGGAATATTTGCTTATTTGAAGTTGGTTTAACAGTGCAATTCACAGCACAAATAAATAATGCTACCCTGCCTTACGCAAGTTATCTGCTGTGCCTCTGATTTTGCAAATTCTTGATTGTATTGGGTAATACTCAATATTAACTTTTCTACACACTAAAACCAGACGAAAATCTCTGGACGCATTTTTACTAGTTATAAATCAGTTTTGTCTTTCCTTTAAACACAGGTTAGATGAAATTCATCTTCAGGAAAAAAAAAGGAATGGTAAGAAATGGTTACATACTGGAATCAGTTTGTGTAATCTGGCTGTATTTGTGGCTTCTATTTTTCTGGGAAGAAGGTCTCAAATGGTGTCAGTGTATTTCTTCTATTCTCTAGTCCTAAGGGAAAGTTGACCTTATTTTCATTTTCCCACTGTCTGAGCCTTTGGTTTGCTGCAGAATTCCAGGAAGAACTTCCTGCAGGAGAACAATATCTGGCACCCATCGAGCTGACTAAGTGAAGGAGCAGTATACTAAAGGGTAGGTCAGCTCCAAGTAAATAAGGTAAATCACTGTTATCCTGGATACAAGACCTCTGAGGCAGGGCTGTAACACCTTTCAGGAAGCTGGGAACAGTGAGCCAAAGCTGCTGCTCTCCTGGAAACAGTAAATGGACAGAGTGGCATTCTGTCATAAATCCAGTTGCACTTTAGTGCACATCTTTATTCTATTAAAAAGAAAGCATCAGAAGTATTTCCACTGAACTTCAGGCTTGAGAGAGAGGGTTTGCTTGGATTAGTTCCCCAAAGAAGAGTTTTCATTAACATTTTTAGTGAATGTATGTACTTTTTTGTGCTACATGGGGCTGAGTAAAATAACACAACCAATACAATTAACAAAAGCTGCTAGCAAGTCCCCTCAAAGTCTAGGTACTAACATAGATGCACTTTCATAGAATCACAGAAAGACTTGGTTTGGAAGGGACCATAAAGATCATCTTGTTCCAATCCTGTGGAAAGGGACACTTTCCACGTGACCAGGTTGCTCAGGGCTTTGTCAACAACAAAACTCTAGGTCAAGACAGCAAGTGAAAAAGTCTGTGGTCTCCACCTTTAAGCACTGAATCTGCACTCAGAGTGACTTTACCTTGGTTTCTTACGGGCACTAATTTAGACAGAAAAAATATGATGGAGTTCAATCTGGCAGATGACGAGTTAATTCTACCTAGAGATCAAATTAAAGGTGGATTGGTTTTCCTGAAGCCACCAGCAGAGATGAAGCATGTTTCTTATTTACTTGTCCAAGTCCAGCCACAAATGAAGTAAAGAATAGAACAAAAAATGTAGGAGAAACTGGAAGAGGGAACCAACACCTTCCCTAAATCCTACCAGTGCTGTTCTGCAAATCCACAGCAGCAAAAGCACAGAGCATGGTGGTGGGCTCCATTCCCACATACTGGGTCAGGAGAACAAACCTGTGTTCACCAACCCTCTCTCTTAATCTCCTCTTTCCCAACCTCGCTCCAAATCGCTAACCCAGATCTGAGAAACATTTCCTGATGAAACAGATATACCAGTTCCTTTTTACCAAAGCTTTGTGCCAGGAGTGGCTCAATACATCCACTAAAGGTATATCTTCATATAAGTGTAGCTCTGGAAATCCATGAGCTGCAAACACTGGAAGCACATCTGAAAGGTTTCACTCAGTCCACTGGCCATGCTCACATAACCCTGCCAGGTAACTCCACTGGCTCCATAGAAAAGTATGGACAATAGCAACATCATCTCTATCCAGGGTGGCCTATTCACATTGCTGTTCTGGCAACTAAACTGTGTCCACAGGCACTGGATACACATGAGCTTACAGTATTCCCTGATCCTTTTGGCTCACTCCTTTATTAACTCAGTCCCTATCTGACTCGAGAGTGGGTTTTGTGCAGCAGAGCATTCCTAATAAACACCCACATCTCATTCAAAACCACTTTCAGTGTTGATGCTATTCTTGAATTCTGTGGTTAATCTGGACTCTAATTCCAATGCTTTCACAGCAGCTGAGAATCCATTGCCTTAAAGTGTAAAACCAGAAAGGATTAAATGAAATTTAAAAAACAGAACCTCTTCTTTGAGGCAAACAGGCATATGGTTTTAAATATTTCAGAATTCTAGCTGTACCTGTGAAACAGAAGCCTAAGCAGATCCCAAGCCCGGGTGCTAGTTAACTAGACTAGTGCAAAAGCTTCAGTGCACTTAAATTAGAAGACTTTTAGGGAAGCACATTCCTTTGAGTTGACATTGGCAATCAGATTAAGACACATGGCATCGGTGGGGCAATTATCCCAAACTCAGTTTGGGGTGGCACAAGTGATCTGCAGAGAGCAGTTGCCCTTGAGATGAAGGGAGCAGCGAGGCCAAGTAGACGGATGTATAACAACCACATGTTTCTTAAGGGAAAAGGAGGCTCTGGCAGAGCTCCAGCAAGGGTACAGCAGGCAGCTGTATCTTGCTCTGAAAATGCAGCAACCACCTTCTAGGAGAGGATGAAAAAAGGCTGCTTCCCTGTGCAGAACTCCTTGCAATCCTCAAGTTGTGTCTCCGGTGCGACTTTACACCAATGTTTTATTATTATTCTCACCAGGGAGGAGCATGTTTCTGTAAATGCATTAGAAGTGTAAATATATTAATGCAATACTTTCTCCCAATTAAATAATTTATATACTCCCTTTATAACTGAAGCATGAAAGAATGTGTGGCTTTCTGCTAATATTTGAAATGGCAGTGGTTCAAGTTGTGCCACTTCAGGGAGCTGACAAGTTGTAGGTAAAACAGGAGTGTACAATCAGCAGCAGTCATGTTATCCAGAATCCCTGCGTTATGTTGTACTATTCCATGTACCAATGGCTATATCACACCAGTGAAAACTAACATTTAAAACACATACTAAATTTTTAGTGCTTCCCCCTAAGTGTGAAATAGGAAAAAAAAAAAAAGAGATATTCCATAGTGAAATACTAAAAATGTATTTTTTCCCTCCATCTTTTCTGAGAACCTGCAGATCAGACATCTACAACAGTTCTCCCCAGGCAGGAAAAATCATTTCCTGTCTCTTTTCCCATGAATTTTGCTGCAATTTGCAGGACTTTGTGGGAAATTTGCCACAATTTGTGGGACGCTTCAGTCCTCTGTGGGAGTTTGCAGTGCACCTCTGCAGCCAGAAGACCTCACTGAGATATAGATTTTATATGGTGTGATTTAAACACAGAACTTCACTTGAGGATAGAGAATGACCTTGTTTAATCCAGATCACTGGGAACAACGTATTTACTGCACACTCACAGAGGTTTAAAATCACCTGGACTATCAGGAGCCCCATTCATGAGCTTTGGGAGAAAATTATGGCTCAAACAGGAAAAAAGCTGAAGGGAGAAAAAAAAAATCCAAAACAAATACTACATATATTTTTGAGGAAAGAGTTAATACTTTGACCTCACATTTTTCCTGCCTTTCACAAAAAAAATCAGCTACTCTCCATCTCCCATGTAGCTGACGAGCAAATATAGTGACTTTTCGGCTCCATGTGATTTCTGAACTGCACAGGAAAAAGAAGTGACCATTTCTGCCAGAGCTGGCATTCTAAGGCAATCTCAAAAAAAAAAAAAAAAATCAAAAATTAAAAAAGGGAAGGATAGGGAAGAGAGAAATGATGATATGACAGCAAATAAACCCCGGTAAGTGATGTGGTGGCCATAGAGAGTATTAATTCACCAGGTATTTGTATGCATAAGCACTCATAAGTGCAAGTGCTTGGTGAACAGAAGATAAAGGGAAAGGACAGTGACTGAACTGAGGAGTGACAGGGAATGACCCTTCAGGAACACCTTTATTTCTGAACTTCACTACTCCTAACAGCTCTTTAGGTAAATATTTGCTTAGGTCAAATGTACCGATACCACTGTGTAAAACAGGACTTTTTAACTAAGGTTTTTCAAAACCTTAAACTATATTTGGCTTCCTGGAATGATGCTGGCATTTCATTTTCAGAAAGCAGAACGTTATCATCCCCTTGGTGCCTCTATTTCAAAGTATCATGAGAAAAGTAGAAATGCCCAGTGTTTTCCAGCATATATCAAGAATTTTGTCAGTCAGAAAACACTAAACTTCCCCTTTAGTAATGAGGTACAGCTCTTTTGTGATACACCAACATTCTTTCATGTTATGGCAACAATTGGAATGTGACTAAGAAGGGATCTGGTTATAAACAGATTTTAGTATTGTTTTGTTCCTTCACTTTTGGTCTGATTTCTCTTATTCCAAAATGAGGGACAATAAAAAAAAAAAAATAGAGAGACTGCTTCATGTTGCAGATTTTAAAGAAGAATGCTCTCTCTATAAAATAGATGGATCTCTGTTTTCCAGGCCCCATGTGATGAGAAAGTGGAGCCCTTCACCTATGTTTGAGGGAGAGGGTGTGATGAGCTCTAAGAACTGTTGCTGTTTGGAAAGGCAATTCTAACCACTGCCAATGGACCATACTGGAACCAAGGGACTGCCACAGATAGGTCAGAAATACAGTTCACAGACCTTCATAACATTTGCTTTATGTAAATTATTCATCTCAAATTTATCATCTTCCAAATAAGTTTGAAAACATGCAAAGTTCTATGACTTTTATCTGATGAGCACCCTGGCAATGATGGTTCAACTACTTCAGGGAAAGCTCCCACTATCTTAAAAAGCTACATGAGGCCCGCAGTTCATATGAACTTTTGAGCTTGTTTTTTATTATTATTATTTTATTTTACCACTGCTTTGCAGAGTACTCTTACACTGCATCATTTTTTTCTTCCCATCTACAGCAAAAGCCACTGATCTGCTACTTAACAAGACACACAGTTAATAATTCATGTGCTCACGTTAAACCAGGTAATGCCATAAAATGGTGGAACCTGCTTTTGAGTTAATTTTTAAATAGCCCTTCTGAATGCTGAGGGGACTGCGAGCACCTCAACAGTATGTAATATTAACACATAAAAAGCTACATTTATATAACATTTATGCGACAAATCAACAAAAGCACAAAAATTCAAGAGGCAAATGCTCCATCCACGGCTTGTTCAGAGTTTTTGCTCCAACACACTCATACACAGAGGAGCCAGACAGAGATGTGAAGCCCACGAGGCACAGCAGAGCAAGGCAGGGCACAACCAGCTTTCCCTCTGCTTCCTCTGCACTTACAGGCTTGGGTCAGGCACTTGTAAGACAACAAATTTTGTTTCATTATTTTTTTAAAAAGAAAAAAATACTAAAAAAAAAAAAAGAAACACCCCCAAAAAAACACACACACCCAAAAAAAACCAGGAAAAGCTTAGAACATTCCTCAGGGAACACCAGAAACATGGCTGTTGGTGTTGTGTGGGCAGAAACTTCTGCCCCTGAGAAACCCCACTACATCAGTGCTGGTGTACAGAGCGATGGAGCAGATCCTTGTGCACCACAGGGCCTTCAAATGTACAACTTCATAGAATCACAGGTTGGGAAAGGAAGGGTCCATCTCATTGCAACCCCCTGCCATGGGTAGGGACACCTTCCACTAGTCCAAGTTGCCCCAAGCCCTGTCCAACCTGGCCTTGGACACTTCCAGGGATGAGGCAGCTGTAGCTTCTCTAGGCAACCTGTGCCAGGGCCTCCCCACCCTCACAGAGAATAGTTTCTTCCTAATATCTAATTAAAACCTACTCTCTTTCAGTCTAAAGCCATTCCCTCTTTTCCTGTCGCTCTAGATCCTTGGAAATAATCTCACTCCAGCTTTCTCACAGGCTCCCTTCAGGCACTGGAAGGCCACAATTAGGTCACCCTGAAGCCTTCCCTTCCCTCCTAACCTGAGCAATCCCAATTCTCTCAGCCTTTTCATCATAGCAGAGGCTAGTTCCAACCAGCCAAATATCATCTAGTCCCAACACAACAGACAATGGATGTGCTTTCTACATAGTGGATCTTAACACTCCCTAGGAAGTTAATCCAATAGTCAGTGTTTCTTGACTTGGATTTGTCATTTTCCTGTATAAATACGATTTTTCAAACACGACACCTTCCTTGGACCAATATGTTTAGTGTATTTAAATACAAAAATATTTGCTAATTTCATTCTAAGATGCATTTCAGCTTCTTTTCCTGTATTTCCTGAGTACTTTAACCTGTAAATTCAGTGCTTTAAGTGTGTATTCAACATATTCTTAGCCCAGGCTATTACAGGTGTTTCTATCCAGGCACCTTCTCCAGCCACTCAGACAGAAGACAACAACATGCTGCCCATTACCATGCCATGATTTTTTCCCCCCCCTCACATTAGGAAGCAGGATCTGGCAAAAGCCTCACTCAGGAGGACTTTCAAGGAAAATTTCAGTGTCTTGCCTCCATACAGACCGTGAGCACATGCTTGCAAGAGTGGAGCTGCTGCTCCCCACTTTCATCAGAAAATGCACATTCATCGTGCAGAGACTGGTCCAAAATGGCTCCAGTGACCGAATTTATTCACTTTCCTGATTCCCTTCACGTGGGGAACTCACATCACTGCACTGGATCTGCAACTGAGACCAACTCGAAACAGAGCTCAACTTGGAAAACAAAACCAATTGTCACAGATCTTTGGAGCCCTCTTAATAACAACTGACAGCTTTCCCCCCAGTGGAAAAAAATTGCCATTTTCATACAATTACTTTCCATTTTTCAAATTCAAAAAAGATGCATATTTTGAAGAAGAAAACCTGCTTTAAGATGCCTGCACAACTCTACCTACGAGGCGCCACCATAATAAACTGTCATTCAAAGGACAGCAAATTTACATAGCCCACTAATGCATGGTAATACATGTAATATAACTCAGCAAAAGGCTGAATGAGATGAAGTGATTTCCTCGGCTTGGGACCGCCCAGATGAGGGTGTTATTATCACACAAATTAGTATGACTTGAATGTCTCCCTTTAAACGTATTAGGATAACAATAAAGACAGTTCACCCTCATGTGACCTGCTTCTTCCATAACATTTAACACAGTCAAATTAAAAGTGCAAATCTGTTACCACTGCAAATAAAAAATAATGTACCTCGTATTATTTTAGGACTCTCTCTTTTTGTTTGGAGAAAAAAAAAGTGATGGTCAAGTAACACGTCCTTTCAACTGGAAAAGAGATCAAGTTCTTTGAACAGGTAAAAAATTAATTAGAAGTTCAAGTTATGTCAACTTGAAATAAAACCCACCTAATTAAGGATTTGCAGTGTCCATATATCATCGTTCACTTCATGTTGCAACAATTTGTCACTTTTCTGTGTTTTCTGTGATTTCTCATACACTTTGTAAATTAAATGGGAATACAGGGGACAAGCTGAGATCTCACTGTTTTTTGACAATGTCCATTAAAGATGATTTGTGCATTAAAACTCCTTCTGTATCTTTTCTGTGCAGTATCTAGTTTAAAGTACACATTATTCACAGCATTACATGCTTGAAGAGTTTGTGTCCTGTACCAGTGATTGTCATGACTGTACTCACAAGGTGGGAAGAAAAGGGTCAACAACTCCCTTCAACAGCAATAAAAAAAAAAAAAAATAAAAAAAACCCCAAAGTTTGCAGTCAATAGTTTTGAGGTTAACAAAATAATCAGTTCCTAGAGATCAACAAAAGAACACTGTGCAGAACCAGGTTCTTAACTTGGATGAATTCATATTGCCTCAAACACAAGCAGAGTTAGACCAAATAAAGCAATGACAAGCGTGGTCCATGACAGGGAAAAATGTGGGACAAAAATGAGTTTATAAGGGATAAAGGGTTTAACTTGTAAGAATGACTTTTATCTCTGAGTTACTGCTTGCCAGAGGTGAGGAAGAGAGAACAGTATTCTGCTCTGTTGCTCCATGTTTCAGGTAGGAAATAAAATCTTGGCACTTGGTACCATGAAAGATGTCCTAACACCTTCTTCCAGAAGGACATAAGAGTCCTGTTATGTCAAACCCAATAAGCAGTGGAAAAGTACAAGAGAGTTGTTATGACTGTTAAATTTTCTTGATATTAGTGAACACTGTAAACAACTTCTACAAACAAGCAATCTGTTGCTTTGAAATGTTGAAATAGCGACAGAGCATAAATTAAACAACCTTCTCTTCAACTGGTTCTTTTACCTACTAATACCATGTAACAACACTGATGTTAAAATATATTTTTAGTGGAAATTATACATGAGAGATGTTGTAGAATACAGCAGATGAATGCACTACTTTATCATACCATGGTTTCCCCTGCTCCCCTTCACATACACAAATCCCCCTCCCCCCCATGCACATATCCCCTGACCTTTCTTTAGCCCTTAAAAGCAGCATAAGAGGCTGCAGAGCACCAGAGCAGATGAACTCCAAGTCTACACAACTTGGTTCAGCTTTTACTCCCAAAATTAAGCCAAAACTGGAATGGAAGTACACCCCACTCAAAACATTGGCTCGGCTCCAAAACCCGTAATTTGTCAACCGCAAATCAGAACTTTCTGAAACCAAAAGTACACTGGACTTTTTAACATAAAGCGAGTTGCCTTGCTGCCCCTGTCTGGCTTTATGTTCCTGACTTCACACGTCTAGCAAGAGATTTTCAAAGTACAAAGGGCAGTCAAGTGCTCAACACCATTGATCTGCAGCAGAAATAGGCCACCTAGCTAAACCTCTCGCATTTAAATATCCCTTGCCTAAACCTGAAAACGAGGACTACTGTTCCCCCTTTCTCATCATAAGCTTCTTATCCCAAAGGAGAAACATCAAAAGAGAAAGACCTTAAAACATTAAACAAACACAAACTGTTAGACTTGCTTTTTTTTTTTTTTTTGTAATAAGAAAAAAAGAAAATTTAAGACAAAGCCAAGTATTTCACCAACCAAGGAAAATAGGATGGTGTTAAGCTCTAGGTCAGGATGTTAATGGTGTTAGAACAAGTCCTAGGGCTAAGGTTAATGATGGTATCTTCCATCATAATCCTAAATGTAAAATACTTGCTATTATTAGAATCTTTTATTCCTAATCCTGTTAAATTTCTAGTCTCACAGTGACTTGAAGAGTCAGAGAAGTAGAGCACAGGTCAAACAACTCCTCTGTGTTAGAATTTTTTAATTTAAATGGAGGTTGTTCTTTTCTGTGAGTGTGTATGTTAATTTTCATTTACTCAAATTTTTCCCTTCCCCTTTAATCAAAACTAAAATATTTGCCAAGAATGGGAAGTCAATGGAAATTAAAAAAGCTGAGATTTTACCTCTGTGACTGTAGCCTTGGGTGAAAATCAGGGATTATTTGAGGGGCAGGAAAAGGAGGGCAAGGGCCACTCAGCAAGCCCTCACCACGCTGAAGTCACAGTGCTCATTGGCTGTGTTAGTCCCTGGCTCAGACTCAGCATGCTCTAGTTTCTAGAAATATCTACTGCATCTTCAACAAAAAAGGCTTCTGCAGAGCAACCTGCCATGCAACATACGTCCAGTTAAGACCAGATCCAAGAGTGATAAAGACCTCTGGCCACTACCGAACCCCTCTGGTCTCCCATCCCCTCCAGCCCTGTGGTGCTGGATTTCAGCAGGGATGTTTGTAACAGGAAAAACACGGAATCAAGGCCAGGCCTTCACTTTCCAAAACTGCTACCACTTCACACCAAGGCTGACCACAGGCAGGCAGCATCCAGGCCCCTCAGCATCCCAACTAGCCACATCCCCGGCACCTAGCAACTGATTTTTCCTCCAAAGTCTGGACCATATCCTCCAGGATCACCCCTCTCACAACATAAACATCTTCAGAAATGCCGCCAGCAGCAATCCCAAAGAAAAAGGTAGTTGTCCTGAAGCACTTTCCCATCACCATCCCAGCACCAAAGACTCAGCTCTGGTGTAAATATGCCTATAAGTGATACAAAAGCATTACACAAAGACCTCAGGTCCAAACATTAAGAAATGTTTAAATATATCTTTCCAAGCATTCAATCAAATTTTATATTTACAGCTTCAAACACTATTTTAAGCATAGTTTAGATGGCATTTTTACTTTGAAAGAATAAGCTTATGTTCCTTCTAGGTAATAGTGTAGTCAGTCCCCTCTCCTTGATCTCAATTGAATTATTGCCCAGAGAAGCTGTGGCAGCCCCATCCCTGCAAGTGTCCAAGGCCATGTTGGAGAGGCTTGGAGCAACCTGGTCTAGTGGAAGGTGTCCCTGCCCATGGCAGGGGGTGGAACAAAGTGATCTTTAAGGTCCTTCCAACCCAAACCACCCTATGGTTTTAGGATTCTATGAATTCAGTAATAGTTCTCAAGAAAAGGCCCTTTTTCTATATTTCTGATTTTATACTCAAAAATATTTTCTTCTCAATTCCTTAAGCGATGTAAAACATTTAGAAGAAATCACTAAGACACACACCAGAATCATCCCAGTGAAATTAGCAGCAGATGGGCATTTGCACCCCCAAACTGGGTAATTACATGGCCAAATACCCATTTGCACGTGTTATTACCTAATTTATGCACACGTGGATGGAAGCCGTGTTCCTCGTGGGTTGTGGGCACAAGTTCTGTGTGGGTCTCCAGCTTGAGGTTTCCATGGATTTCACAGCAGATATGTTGGGAAGGTGAAGCCATAAGCATCTGTATGTGAACCTCTGATCTCTTATAAAAAGCCACGGAGGGAAATTGCAACCAAACTGCAGTGATTCCTGCTACCATTACAGAGTGTAAAATATTCCACTAAAAGGCTGCCTCTTGCAACATAATGTATTTTAAAATTATCAAAGATGTTTTACTTTAAGAAAACCAGTTTGGAAAAATATGAAACCGCTTCAGTGATTTTAAAAGTAATATGCTATACATTGCTATAGTCCAGAACCAAGATCAGTTCCAAATTAAAGCACCTATAAAACATCTGTAGTGCTCTGATAATTTTAAATCACTTTACACCGCTGAAGTCCAGATTCCCTATCACTTTCAAGCTGAAACACTTATGATAAATTTGAAGAGCTCTAATAATTTTAAATCATTGTGTATTGCACATGCTCAGAACCTTGATCACTTCCAAATTCAAGGGCATATAAAAATTTGAAGAGCTTCAATTATTTTAAATCACCATGTGCAGTGTATAGAGTGATTTAAAATTGTTGTAGTGCTTCACATTTTTTTAAGCACTTCAGTTTGGAAGCGAGTCAAGAAGCATTCCAGCCTCGCAGCTTAAGACACACTGGACTGGTTTTAAAATGTAGCACTGCTCAGAACTGGAAATAAAACAAAAAACTTTTTTTTTCATTCCTTTTTTTTTTTTTCCAGGGGGTGGTAAAGGCAGGGCAACTGAAATAATTAGCATGTCCTTTAAGAAGAATTGGGAGAAATATCAGGGGATTTTTCATCAGAAAAAAGAGGCAAGACATTAAAAAGACAGTTTGAAAAATTTCTTGAAACACTGGATTATGATTTTTCTCGAGTTTCAGCAGGACTGTACAGAGTTAAACATGGAAAACTCTAGTTTCTCCATCCTCAAGTCTGCTAATAACATCCTTTTAACCAATCAGTTTTTCACCCTTAGTCCGAGATCCTCTGGCCTTGACTGTTGCTCTGAGGATTAGTAATCTCCAAATTTTTTGGACTCTACTGGAATTCAGTTAGTCCTGCCCTATTTAATATTCACCTCCATGCAAGAACTGACTGATGCTTTATCGTGATGGACCTTGGGAACATGAAAACTACCCTCCAGCAGGTAGGAATGCCTAAACTGCTAGGAACTACTTGGTCTAAACTGGTAGGAACTAGTTGCTGGAGATGGTACTAGTTAGTTCCTAACTAGTACCTAGAAACTACAGAAATATAGAAATTAAGTACCAGTATGGACAGCACTTCAGATCCCCAAGCCTAGTGGAAGATCCTGATGACGGACCCAGGCAGTGATGCTGAGGCACCCCCAACACTGCTGCCCTCCCATCCTGAGCTCTTCCCATCTATTTTTAACCATCCTACTTCTTTCTGGATAAAACTTGACTTGGTGGAGGGGAGGAGAGAGGTTATTTGTTTAACTTTGTGGTCGTCTCTGTTGCCTGTAGGTCTGGGCAGTGCCCGGGAATCGGGGCGTTCTCCATAATTCTGCTTCAGTGAAAACATACTGTCCTGCAGTTAGCAGGAAAAAGGGAAAAAGAGCCTGAAGGCGCTGGAATAATTAAGCGAATGCAGTGACAGCTGTGGCAGGTCCTGGGCAGGACTGGCTCCACTGAGCTGAATTAATGGCATCAACAGCCCAGCATCTCCATTAACATTTGA
This sequence comes from Manacus vitellinus, assembly GCF_001715985.3. Lineage (NCBI taxonomy): Eukaryota > Metazoa > Chordata > Aves > Passeriformes > Pipridae > Manacus > Manacus vitellinus. The sequence goes on from NW_021940560.1 coordinate 3,508,170, forward strand.
TCATTAATTATTACCCTCTGACAGTAAGATCTGAAACCTTCTTATGAGTGGTCTGTTATTAATCTACCTTACCTGCCCTGAAAATCAGGCAGCTCCCCACCTAAACAGAGCAGCTCTGCTCTGCTTTGTTTTTATCTCCTTTAAAAAGAAGACAGCAATCACTTTTGGGATCAGGTTAGCGAATAATACCCATAGAACTACTTTTAAATTAATCAGGTGCATTCTTAAAGCATCAGCAACATTCCTGGCGTGTTCTTGTGTTGACTTAAACATAATGGTTACCTCGTATAGGTCCTGGCTGCCTGCACTTCACATCCTCAGAGGGAAGAGCCACGAGTGCTGCTCTTGAGCTGCCTGTCACAACCAAATGAAGGGCTCAAAATGAGGGGTTTGAGTTGTTGTGCTTGTTGGGTTGTGAGGGGTTTTTTTAAAGCTCTGCACAGCTGAGAACATCAGCTTCCCAAGCAGCACAGCCACAGATTTATCAAACCCAACTCACATATCTGCTGTCATCACAAGGCCTGTTGCAGAAGCTAAACAAAACCTGCACCTTTAGACCAAAAAGGCAAATAAGTGTAAAAAAAAAAACCCCAACCTAGGCTTTTTTAAAAGTGGAAAACAATAGCGACACCCTAATTATATCACTGAATTTGCATTTAGCAACCTTTGCACAGCCATTTGTGCCTCTGTCTTGCTAAAGGGGAGTTACAGAACATTAGGGGGGGTATTTTTTTTTTTTTTAAATCAACATAACTTACTAGTCCTATGAATACCAGCCAGGAAAAGGAGAAGTGGTGGAATAAAATATATCTAAGCTGCTGTAAATCAGAAGTGAACATTTCCCCGCCCGAGAGAACCAGGCTTGCTTTCAGCATCACAAGGTCCATGGACCTTCCCCCTCCACACGCCTCACCCCCCCTCCCCTCCCCTCCTTGCAGAAGGACTTCCAAGTGCTGAATAGAAACCAAATCAGATTAGTTGCCTGTTTGACCTCTTCTCAAAGCACAGGGCTGCAGAAGGTGCCTGGGCCAGGTCTCTTGCAGCACAGTGGCTTTGCTGATAAGAGAGGGGCAAACAGACTTGAGCAACGAGGACCTCGGGAGGGACAGAGGGAGGAGGAGGGAGAGAAAGAAAGAGGAAGAGTGTACAGGTGGCCAAAAGCCACACAGCCTGCTGCCCTCATGTGCCTGAGCTGCCTGCCACAGACAAGAAGACAAAGGGGCCAAACTGGAGGTTGGAACGGGATTGGGTTGTTCCCTGGCACACTGGAGCACAGTCCCCAGGGCATCACTGGAGACTCACAGCCAGACAAGGGAATAAGTCATCCTGCAAGCATGGTGCCCTTGGGAGAAACTTCTTTTGCAAGATACACTCAGGACAAAAAAGCCATAATAATTAAAAATATTCTTTGCATTTTTCCTCATCCCCCCCCTAAAAGGAGGGGGGGAAAAAAAAGATTTCAAGAAAAAAGTTTTCTACATATTAAGATACCATCTCCTGCTCAGAGGCAGAGCTGCTCAGACTGTCTCAGAGCTAACATAATGGGATATGTATTTTCAAAGGGGGCTGTGTTTCAGACCAGATGGTTTCTGTCTTCTCGTAGAGAAACAGAGACTACACAGTCGCAGCAGTGTTCGGCACCGAGGCAATGGCACCCACGTTTTGGGGACAGACAAAAGGATGATTCGTGAGAATCTCAGTATAACTTAGAAAAAAAAATTGTTTCAACCCTCCAGTGTCACAGTTTGCCGCGAAACTGGGTATCGTGTATCATCACCAGTGATCACGCAAGCCTTATCCTGGTTTCACAAATACACCTATTAAAAGAACAGTGTGACAGTTTGCCCAGATTAGCCAGATAACGGGTAGCGACTCCCCCACAGCCCTGAATTTTCAGGAATTGCCAGTATTTCACTATTAAACAGTATCTTACCATAAAGGATTTCAAAGGGTTTAAAATATCCTTCCAGAAAAAGAACAGAGTTGCTCCTTTTTATAGCCTGGGAAATGTGTACCTGAAAAATAAGGGCTAGGTTTCCCTTTATTGTGGATATCTGGCCCTAGATATTTGCAACCTAATTTTCAAAAATTATTCCTTTCTGCCCTTGGTTTCTGCTGGAAATGTAGCACATACAGCATTGCACATTTTGAAGATGTTGTGAATATACCTCACTCAGGTAATATATATTAATAAAGAATAATATATATTTTACCTGAATATCCCTTATTTAAGCAGGAGTGCTCCACTCTCATGGAATTAAGTGGACGAGCTAGTTCCAAAGCAAGAAACAGCAACAAGGAAGCAAAAGTCTCAGTTACTGCATGCATGAAAAGTCAATGTTTTTGCACTGACCTTTCACTTCCAAAGGTGAGGCTGGAATGGATTTCTGTAACCCTACAGGGAGTTTCACTGCTTTCAAACCTTACAGGTATTTGGGAGGTTATTAAAGAAAACACCCACACCACAAGATGAGAGGTTTCACAGAAAACTTGGGATAATTAAAATGCTGAGCAAGTTTTGCCCTCTGCTTTTCTAGTAAAGTGTTTTAATGAAGGGAGGACTATTTCACTAATAAAAAACTCCATGTACAGTTATTCTACATATTTACATAGAGCTCAAAATATTTTAGTAGTTTGACTTTTCCATTACCAGTCAAAACCACTTCTTTTCTTGTTGTCTTCGTATAGTAAAAATTATAGATTAAGCATTTTCTAAATTGAGTGAACAGATGCATTCTTTGAAAAACAGGTCAAACATCCACCCCTTCTAAAACACTCTAACATCATGAAAGCATCACACAGAGCATCTTAAAATGAAATACATTCACAAGTTCAAACAAATTTGGATTCAGAAATATGCTTAATTACCCTGAAATCACCTGATTAGATGAGATCCAGTGCTCATTTTCCACAGACACTGACAGCATTCATTTTTTTGACTCTCCTCCAGAATAAATTTGTGTCCTAGTGTTACCCACGCTGATGGGGATACGTGTGAGAGAGACACCTTGATTAAAACAAAATGTTTAACACCCCTCCCCATACACTGGTGATAATCAAAGCAAGCTGAATAAAACAGAAAAAACTCCCACATCACCTGGAATTTGGGCAACGAAACAAGTTTGGCAATGTGGTTCTCAAGTAAATAACCAGTCAGAATAACTTTATAAAGATTTCTCCAAGAAATTTCATTGTGCAACTTTACTCAGAGTAGGGTTCAGATGACATGCAAAACTCCACGTACACGTGGCCAAATTTTCACAAATATTCCATAGATTATCTATTGCCCCATCTAATCCTTCCTTTTCAGCTGTTCTTGATCCATAATGCTGCAGTATAATTAATGCCACATATGAACTTGATATGCTTAATTGTTATGAATACCAGAGATTTAACAATCAGAATATTATTTGCATTGGGTTGGTTTTGTTTTGTTTTGTTTTTTACTGGCTTTACAAAGAGTTGTTCTGTGTTGGTTTGGATTGGTATTAAAACAAAAGGATCAGGTTAACTTCTAATTGCACTGAAGTTAGAGATCTAAAATTCATGCAGAGAAAAAACTAATGAATAGTTTGAACCTATTTCAAATATTTGTTGCGTTTAGAGTGAACAGGGTACTTCCTGAAAGTAAGCAAGTTGAATAGTTAGCAAGTCCCTAACCAAGCCAATAAATTCCCATTTTTTTCTCTAGAACACAATATTTCCCAAATAGTTTGAAGAGCAAAACTATGCAATACACAATTTTAAAATCTTGACTGTAAGCAAAGTAGGGGAAAAAAAGAAATAAAAACAAGGACATAGCTTCACAGAAGTTCTCTAGTATGGAGAGCCTTCAAACACATTCCTGTTTCTAAAGAGCATCTCATTGCATTAAAAAAAAAAAAATTCTTAATCATGTTAAAGATTTGGCAAAAAAACAGACAGATGGAAAGTAGGTCTCCAGTTTCCGTGTGCTACTGGATAAATATAGCAGAGTTTTTACATAGTTCATACATAACAGACAACATTCCGCTCCCTTTGGATCACCTGTGAAAGCAAGTAGGCAGCACCTGAGGGTCAGGTCCTGCTCTGAGATTCCTCAGAACAACAAGGATGAAATTCTGGCCCCAGCAAAATTTGGATCAGTTACGAAAGGATGTCATATCCTAGACTTTTCTCTCTTTTTTTTTTTTTTCTGTGCCTGCTGCTTAAGTTATAATTTTTGGAGCTATAGCTGTGCTGCAAAATCATCATGATGTTCATCAAACAAGCGTGTGTTTTATTCAAGAGGCCCAGATAACTGGTTTTTAGGATAGCCTACATCTCACACTGTGAGAATGTGCCAGCCAGCAACAAGTCAAGCCTTAAGCCAAGTTTTAATCATAGAAGAAAAACTTGATCCTTAACAATAAACCATCAAGAACATGTTTTCTATACACCGTGCGCTGTGCCAGCCAGTAGCCCTCGACACTTTGATGCCAACCAAATGAAGTACAGATTAAACAACCCAAGTTTCCTCTGCCATTGAAAGCAAACAATGACAATGAACTCTAATCACTGTGCTGTGTGTGCTGAATGGTGTCATGGGAGGACAGCAGGGCACAGGGTAACACATAGACTTGGGTTTGCAGTGACCCATTGCTCTGCTGGCTTACACATTTTCCTTCTCTGGCCCACTTGGTACTAAGGCCATGTAGGAGCACCCTAAGAAGAGATCTGTGAGGACAGATCTGTGAAGACAGAGAGCAGGATGAAACCTGTTGCCTTCAGCCTTGTCTGGACAGACAACATTCCCTGAAAACTGCAGGAAGCGTTAACTACTTCCCTGTAAACACTGAATCACTTATGATTCTGCGTTAGGACAATAAAAATGATACCAGAAGTTGCCACAACCTGACAAACTTCAGTGCTTCTGAGAAGACAAGATCATGTTTGACTTTAGCTGGTAACTTCACTGGTAAGTTCCGTAGAAAACTCATGGACTAAGTATTTCCCAATCTCTAGACTATGGCACGCTGCCCAGACTCATTCCCTGATCTGACTTGGTTTTGAACTGCTGACTCATAGCCAGAGGTGCGCCCTCCACAATCAGTGGAATCTCCCAAATCAATAAGATGGCTGTACGACAGCAGAAACCACATTTCCAGCAGCTGCATCCCTGAAACCAAGAGCTGTTTTCAGCCCTTAACCACCTATGCTCGCTAAAGCCTGTATGTTAAGCTTCCAATTACTCAACTTTTCTTGACAAAGAAGCTTTCAGAAATGGGCCAAATCCATCTGTGCACTATTAGTGCGAGTGCAATTACAGCAAGGACCACCTCTGTCCTCCTTTCTCTTAACGATAAGATTAGTAAAACTACAGAGGCTGTCAAGATCCACTTTGTAACCATCTAATTTTCCTCAGCTTTTCTTAGTCAGATGCTGAACGTTGGCAAACAGCAGGTCGTAACTCCAGAAAAACACATCCTGGAGATTTCTGAAAACTGTATTTCTCTCAGATTACACACAAGACAGCAAGACTGCATCCTGAATCTCCAGCCACCCAAAGTGACCAGTTCTCATATCAATGGGCAGCAATGTTACACAATTCCATTTGCAACACCCGTGTCACTGCGCATAAATTCCTGACTTTCTGCTGCTTTGTCAAGTTTTTCCTTCATTTATTATTTAATAAACTGCTTATAGGAGCTCTAATTGTAAACATTTGTTAAAGATATCAAACCTAGAAATGTGCTAGAATGTTTCCCACCTCAAGCTTTAATGAGTTTACAATACCTTCAGCCCATATGCTTCAAAAACGTTATCCTCAATTATGTAACAGGAGGTGCACTGCTGATATCTGTTAACAGCTAGAACAGCTGTGGTTTTCTGCTTTTTTGCACTGCTCAGGAGAAGCAGCAAGTTCAGCTTCCTTTTTTTTTTTTAATTTGGTTGCAAAACCTCTGGGCCGAACAGGTGTGTGCAATCACGAACCACAGCCATGAGCCCAAACTGCTGCTTTTCTAAAAATTCCACCAGTCAGTGACACACACTGGTCAAGGTTGCACAACCTTGTTTTCCACAGGCTGTTTCTGATGATTCACTGCCCTCACGGAGGTGAGTTTCAATTATCGTTAATACACTTTTTTTTTCTCTGGTACTGTACTAAGAACTTCCTCATTTTCATTTCTTCTCCTCAACCCCCCCAGCTCTCCTAAATGGAGTCTCCTTGTTAATCAGGAAACTTACTATGAACATTAAAGAGACAAATCTCCCTACATATGCCCAGAGCACAACTATAACAGCAGACAATTCCCTATACAACTTTCATCCTCGTTGGTCTCTGTGAAAGTGCTCTTCATTCCTTCATCTCTCATTAGTAATTAACAGCTAAACTTGTGATGTTGTGGGACTGTTTTGCAAGGGGTACTTGTCCAGAGCTACCAAACTAATGTCACATATAGGTGAGTTTATAGATCTACTGAAATCAAAAGAAAGAATGTGATGTGAACTTGATTCCCTCGCAGTTCCTGTAATTCCCCAATCCCTAATTTTTTTGTCATTTGAGGTCTTCTGACTTCATCTTAAGAAAGGAAGAGTTGTGGAAAAAGCACCAGGAAATGCTTAAACTTAGAGAGCCAAATTTTACTGCTTTCATTGTTAATGTAATCCCTGTTTCCTCTCCCTAGGTCTCCATCTCCACCTAAGTGTCAGCACACTACTGTAAGTAAGAGGACATGTGTGGAAAAAACTGGGTCTTCAGGAGGTCAGACAACATCAAGAGCTGCAATTGTGAAAGCTGACATCATACAGATCTCACTTTTATGTCTTCACCGATTCTGTCTGCAAATACCTCAGATACTTTGTTTTATAAAAGGTAATAACAGCTGCTTCCAACTGGAGAGACAGGAGCTGGTGCCTCGAGTGCTGCTGTCTCTGCTCGACGTGCACAAAGCACCCTGTGTCGGTTCCTGCAAATATTTAAATAAAGCATCACCTGGAGCAGAAGTAGGTTTTCCTTCCTCACAGAAGATGTGTTTTCATAGGGTTTTCCAAGCCCACAAGTTTACAGGCACGTCCTTCCCTATGGAGCAGCCACACCAGAGAGAGGGAAGGGCTTGAACCTCCCTCCACTCCTCCATCTGCTTCCCTTCACCCCACTCAAGGTTTCCGAGAAGCCCTGCCCGGCTGACATGATGGAGGGAGGCAGGGGAAGCTCTGCTTTGTGTTGCCTGCTGTGCTTGAGCAATTTTGGAGTTCTCAGAAGCACTTACAGTTTATATCAACACACACTTCGTATCTAAGGAGTTTAAGGTCTATTCAAAGGTTAGGAGGCAGCAGGATGTAGAACCTAGGGGTCTGAGTTTTGGATTTCTAGGGCTAAATTCCAGGTGAACACTCAAAATCAAGTGTTTTTCTAGAGCCAAAACCTATAATATCTCAAAAATCCCACCTGGTATGTACCTGTATTTTCAGACATCTAATTATTGTCAAAGACCAAAGCATGTTCCTTCCTAGAAGTCCTCAAAAAGCTGATGCTGAAGGGATCTGAATGCCCTACCCCAGCTCAGACACCTCAGTAGGGGACATATTTCCTACAACTCTCCCAGTACAGCACAGAGAGCTCTGCATACCTTTTCTTCCAAGGCACAGTGGACATTCTGTAAGTCACATGTGCTGACCCTCTGCAAAAACCAGGTCATTACAAAGCAGCCACACCAAAATACAAGACCATGAGTTTTATTTCAAGGGAAGTCGGATGGCAGCATCCAGGACATCTAGAAAGAAGGAACTGAAACTTTTTTCTCTCTGAACTTTTCCTTTGGAGCCTCATGACTTGAGATTTTGCAAGCACTTAAGGAAAGTTACATGCACATCGAGAACCTGTGATTCACTAGCCTGCAGTCTGTAAATTTAACTCCTGAATCACAGGATCTATAACTGCACAGTCATTCCCCTACCAGCGTGTAGCCAAACAGCCAAGGAGAAAAATCTGCATAGAAAATCAGGGGGTAAAAAAAAAATCAAGGTGTGTGAACCTCGTCTTTTCTACAAAGAGGGACATAAAATTTGTGATTCATCACGTAAATTCTGAAATTCAACACTGGCCACTGCAACTTGCTACTTAACAGCAGAGGAAAAAACAAATCTTGCTAAAAATGACAGTACAAGCACTGCATGCCTGTGGAAGACACTGCAGCCAGACAGCTAGTCCATGTTTAAAACCTTACATGCACTACTCTAACACTTAAATGATGTTTTAATAAATGGCAGTCTATGTCTTTGAGTAGAAAATAGAATAATCGTCACCATCATCTTAACTTCAAAAATTATTATAAGCTCCCCTTGATGCATATTGTATGCATGGAATGCATACAGCAGGATCACAGAATCCCAGCATGGTCTGGGTTGGAAGGGACCTTAAAGCCCATCTAGTCCCACGCCCTGCCATAGACAGGGACACCTTCCACTATCCCACGTTGCTCCAAGCCCCATCCAACCTGGCCTTGGACACTTCCAGGCATCCAGGGGCAGCCACAGCTTCTCTGGGCAACCTGTGCCAGGGCCTCACCACCCTCACAGGGAATAATTTCTTCCTGGGATCATTGCTGGTGTAGCTTTTCCAGCACAATTTATTATAGGAGACCTTAAGAGCATCTATCAGTCAGCACCTGCAGTGTTACTCATGTCATCCACCATCACTTTTCCTTCACATGATGGCTGTTCATTTTAAATAGGTGTATTAGACAAAACATAACTCACAGCACTTTACTGGTACAGGAACATGAGCTTCCAGCCAAGGAAAGAGACAAAGCTTCCCAAGGCAGTAAAATATACACTGGAGAAAGATGACATGCATGATGTAGACAGATTATCTTAAATATCAGGTGTAAAATTACTTCTTACACTGTGCTCCAGCAGTCATAGAATGACTTAAAGTCTGGTGCCTTATTTAAATATCCTAAATCCCACACTACAGTTACCAGAGCAGCTGGCATTATACACCATTTGCTCAGAAATTTAAAATAATAATAATAATAAATTGCCTAGACTAGTAGTTATAATTGTTTTCTCTCTCTCACATCTACCCCCAAAAAAGGCAGAGACAGGAAAAAAAAACAAACAAAAACAAAAACAGAAAGAAAAGGAAAAAACTCCTCCACAGGGTCAGAAGGCAAGGGCTTCAATTCATTAGAGAAGACAGCTTCCTTCACTTTACATCACCTTGAGGCTAAAATTCAGGATGTACCTTTTCACATCCCACCAGGGCATGCTTTAGTGCTGCTTCTCCTCAGAATGATACAAACATTATTGATTCTTAGCTCTCTTTTTTTTTTATTCTGTGTCAGTACCATCATATGCATTACTATACAATGTCATAATTGCCCCGATGCTTTGAAATTTTGAACTGCTGTGGAAAATGCAAGGAAACAACAAGGAAGTTTGGCAGTCAAATAAATCAGGATTGTTTGGAGAGGTGAACTGCCAAGCCAGTTTTTTTGGAAACAGACGGGAGAAGAGGACCTCAGCCAATCTATGGATATCTGGATCATGGCAGAGGCACCAGGTTAGCAACTGTCCACGTTACAATCAGACAGGTTGGGGAATTTTTTAATTGCATTTTATTATTTCTGTGGCCCAGAGTATAACAGTGAAAAACAGATTTCTAGAAGAGAAAAGAGAAAAAAAAAATTATTAGGATTCTTTCTTCAGAATTAAACCAGAAGAGCTTTTTTCCTTCCTCTTTAGTGATTCTACTGGAATAGCCACTGTCAGTAAGGTATATTTGCACACAATTTTTTCATAGAGAAAAAGAGTACTTTGAGTCAATTTGGCTACATCTGTAGTGATGTGTAAGTGTTTGTACTGCTGGTTAAATTCTTTGATTACTTCTCATTAGGGATCAGGGAGTAGTGATTTGATATTTCAAACACTTCAAGTTCAGGCCAAAATCAGATTTATGTCAGTCCAATGTAGGGTTTGTAATTTAATTTAAGGCCATGGCTACAACTCACAAAAGTGGAGGTGTGATCAGATTGCATATTGGACACTGAATTGTGGAAATGAAGCTCACAGTTTAAATTCAGCTCAGCTCAAGGAAAGAAAGGATGTTACTGTATTTACTGACTTCATCTTTTGGTGGAGAAATAGAGGCTATATGCATTTAGGACTTGAGATCCTGGTAGCTACATATGCTTCTTAAATATTTTTAAATACATTTTACTACATTTCATCTGGTTCTAAACTGGATGTGTCATAATAGAGGTCATCAGCTTCTGCCTGAGCACTGCTGCATCGTGCAACTTTAGTTACAACACTGAGTATTAGCTCAGTCATAAACCCTCCCATTTTACATAGGGATTCAGATAAGACTCTCATTTGGCTTCATGTTTTCACCGAGACTTTAAACTCCATCCTGTCAGAGGAATATCTGAATTTTTTGCTAATACAACACTCGGCAAATAGCACATTTCTAGTCAAAGGAGGGGGAAAATGTTAGCAAATAGTATAGTTTTAATTTTTAGCTTATGCACTGTAGGAGCAATGGGACAGTGCAAGTTCCTAATCCTAAAAATGCTCTTTTCTGTCTGCTTGTCAGTAGTCAGCAGTAACATACAGAGCTAAGAACTGTTCTGAACTGCAGCTCTTCCTCCTTCCTCCATGGAAAAAGTGATTCTTCTCTAAATGACACTGGAAAAGTCCTATTTTATGGCATATATATATATATAAATGTGTGTGCATTTAAAATAAATCACCAATTTTCATTTAGTAATGTGTCAGAAGTGTTAAAAAATTCTGCTAAAGATTTAAGTGTTAGGGGGAAAAAAAAATTACCAGAAATATCACTAAGTACGTAAAATAAAATTTAAAAAGTGAAAATGTATTTCAACATTTCCACAAAAACTGAAGTCCTCCAAAACAAGATAGTTATGCAGGCACTAAATGCCAGGTGAGCAGATCCTTCAGAAGTCAGAGTCAGATGCTGGAGAGCAAACAGAGCCCAAAAAGCCCCCATGAAGTGCAAGGTAGCAATATTTTTTCCCCTCAAGTCATTCTGGATTTGGCTGTTAAGCCCTGTATTGAGGTCTTGGTTCAAAGCTCATCTTAATGAATGGCAAGCCCCATCTCTGTCAAGAACAACAGTGCTGTTTATACTTCAGTGCCCTCCAAAATCAAGGAAGTAGACTCCCTGAATTCAGAGTTTGATGGAGTTATCCTCAATGGTGGGTCTCACAGAGCCTCCACACTGAATCATTAAGGTTGGAAAAGACCTCCAAAATTGAGTCCAACCAAAATCCCAGTGCTCAGTGGAATCTCTTTCTCTTGTTTTATGACACCTCACCTGCTACAATATTCACTGTCCACCTTGGTTGTAGCAAAATAAAAGTATATCCAACAGCTCATGGGCTGCTACTCTCAGTTAACAAGTTATATTTAGCTCAGGCTCAACACTCCTGGTTTTGATATAAGTCTTCACTCCAGATTCAAAGGTAATGGGTTCTTCTATTAAAATTTTATCAGACATCTATAAATGCAGCAGTTGCTATAGACTGCATTGCACAAAGGGAAGAAAGAGGGAGAGACTGATAAATCTTCGAGAGTTTATTATTAATACAGGGAGAATTTCCTTTGTTTGCTGTGACGTGCTTTATTGGTGTGCTCACCATGGTTCAATTTAGATTAAAAAGTAGGAAGATTATTGTTTCCCAAACGACAAGTATCATAAATAAACACAAGCAGAGAGATTCTTGTATTTATATCCCAGAGAGATATGCCAAACTACCCACAAATAGCCAGGCTAAGGGGTAAATCAGAGCACCTGCAGGTCCACGGGCAGCCAGCCTGTATTTCACTGCCCTTGACAAACACAACTGCTGGGGTTTGCCGAGTTTTGATCCACTGCAGTGCTAGCGCTGCACTGTGTCAGGTTACACTGGGTCACATCTCATCTGTGATGTGACATAACGTGACATAACTCAATGTGATGCGATGCACAGAACAGGCAGGTGCCCACAGGAAGCATATACTCCATGACTACGAGCGAGTTGTTCAGCACAGCAGGTACAGCGCTCCGAGCCGCCCTGCACATCCATTGATGTAGATAATTAGTACACAAAACAATGCTCTGCAATATGCTCATTCCAACTCAGTTGTTTCCTTATAAAACATACCCCTAAAAAAAAAAAAATGTGTTGTGGGGGCTGCTGGCTGGGATTATTGGGTGTTTTGGTGTTAAAAGAGTGAGATTACCTACATTGATAAATCGCGTCTCAGTTTGGGATGCAGGGTTCAAATACTGGTATGCAAAGGGATGGAAGAGACATCAGCTAAGTGGATTTTGCATTTTATTTTGATGGATAAACCTTTCTACAATGTTTTTCCTAAACTGAACAACACATTTATAATGAAAATAGTGCTCTTTTCAACCCTGAGAAGGCTCCCAGCCCACCAAGTGAAGTGTTGTTTACCTCTTTATGATAAACAGGATCCTGCTGCATTACAATTCATTACCAAGCAACAAAAGTACCCAAAAAGCCTGCCATGAAACAGCAAACTTACTTTGCATGCTTTTGCAAACTGACATGTTATGACTTATCGTAGGAACATCAACATTACTGTTTCTGATTGTTAATTGGCAAAAAATTCAACAGCACATTTCAACAGTTGTGTCATTTGATTTAGTTTGTAATTACCATAAAAAGCCTAGTGGATTAACATAACTCTTGGTTCTTCGATGAAGGTCTGCTAATCTCCTTCTCTTTCATAATCTATGCATTGAAAAGCACCCTGTCTTCCCAACCCAGGCAATATTAAGTCAAAAAATACCAGAAAACCCTGCCCGTTGCTCAGTTTAGAGTCAGTTACTAATAAGTTTATTTTTAATCAATTAATTTCACTTTTTTGAAAGTGCCAACATAAGGAACAGTGCAGAAAGCTAGTCCACGTTAGATATTTTTAGGTGTCATATGAACAGCAATTTTAAAAAGAAAAAAAAAATATATCTCCTGGGCACATTACCAGGAGGCTATTTGCTTATATAACTCTCCAAGTAAGATACACAGAAGATACTGAGAGTGCTCACTGACCCCCCAAATCTTGTATCCCCCCTGTGAACAAAGGACTAAGGCTAAATGCACTGGTCTGTAAAGGCACCAGAAGGCCCCTTTCTCCTCCATCCATGCACCAGACCCCTGCTGCCTCTGTAGATATGGTGTTGTGGTCTGGTATTTAATTGCAGGAAAACGCTCCTGAGCGCGGACTAAGTGGTGTGTAACAGAGGTATGAACCTGAGCGGCTCACAGACATGATCAAACACATTCTCCCTGTCCCTGCCCACGGCAGGGTGTTGGGAACTAAATGATTTTTAAGGTCCCCTCCAACACAAACCACCCTGTGATTGTCAGCAAGCTACAGGTGCGGGTAAGGAAAGGCAGGAGAAGCAGCTGTGTGACTGCAAGGGGAAAGGGCGATAACAGCCCCGGCCAGGAAGCATTCAGCCCAAGGTGCCCTTGTTTTATATTTAGGTATTCCTTGCCTATAGTTTTAAAAGCATGTGTGCAAAATGAGCAGCTTTATTTTGCCCTTACAGGAGAGATGTTCCCAGCCAACCGAAGGGGGATGATGTACTGTAGACTGACAAGGGCTGCTAGGCTCGATCACCGCAAGTGTTTCAAACTGTGGGAGAGCTAAACACAGAGTGAGAACGTTTTATTTTTAAAAAGCCTGGCAAGCCATGCTCCCCATATAGCTCACTTCCTCCCAGAAACTTTCCCTAAAATATTTTTGTTTGATATTTTGATCCAAGTCCTTATCAGATCCAAATTCGAGGCTCCTGACATCTGCTCCCATCTTTTCTGGAGAAGCTGGAGCCTTCAAAACAGGTAACTGCTACCTCTGCACCCCGACTGCAAACACACTCAGGGTAGTGACAGTGGTCTGTTCTCAACTGACAGCATTTACCAGCTACTACCCACTTCTCCCAGCTACAGCCCTGCCATATGCTCGGAGTGGAGTAGCCCTTGATGATGTGTTGTAACGAGGATGATCCTGTTTAAAGGTTTGTACATAATACAAAAATAGATATTGACATTATTGGCAGTGGCAGCAACACGTATAATCATTTGCCTGAAACCTCCTCTTACTAGTAGACACCCATTTCAGTCACTTTTTGTCTAGCCAATTTTAACTGTTTGAGCTGGCAGTGCTATGCCAGGTATCTGTTTGAGAGACAGATGCTTTGGAAACATTTCAGCTGAAAAAAGTTGAGGCATTTCTTTGATGAGGGCTGGGGAGAGGAAATGCATTGCCTTGCCCAGAATAACAGCAAGGCTTATTCTTGCCAAAGATCCTGCCACTATTCCAAATAGGAGCTTAAGATTCAGTGGAAGCAGGGGTAGAGCTCTTGTCCAGTATCACCCATTTGACTTCATCTGGCTTCTTCCTATTTACGTCTCAGGTTTCTGAGACATTTTTAATTTTATCTTCTAAAAGTTGAAATTTATTTTCCTCACAAACCAAACCTATCCTTTCTCAGAGTTTTCTAAAGCCATCTATGCAGCATGGGAAAGTTTTGTGCTGAGCTTAGGACTACGGGAGTAAAAGAATTTATCACCTGCAAATGCTGATCCTGGTTTCAGGGCTGGGTACCCAGAGCAAACACAAATTCAAACTTTCAGTGCTTTTCAACCAGAAACGAAACAAAAGGAGGGTTCGGGAAAATCCGGGTGGAGGGAACTCAGAGACTGCTAAAACAGGATGAAAGGAGGAGAAGAAAACCTGATCAAGACCAGGTGAAATGCTGGGTACTGGAAAGGATGGAGCAGCCTCTGGGTAGAGCTTCCCCAGAGACACGACCCTGCCCAGTATAGATGCAACAGCGACCAGGCTACAGGTAAAAACCACCCTGCAGGGGAAGTGTGATGTGCTTTGGTTTCAAACTCCCATAGAAAACAGCCTGTCCACAGAAGAGCCCACATGAAAAAGCTCAGGGTGCCGATGTTTGGCTTCTCAAACCACAGACTTTTTGTTTCTCTGTCCGCTTCACAGAAACATCCGTCTTTCTGTAACCCCTGCCTCCCTCACATCACACTTCCAAACATTTACCCCATCGAGGACGGCGAAGTACGTGATCAAACCATATCATAATGTACACACATGAGAAGGCCACTACATATGTAAACAATTAGGGTCACATAGGCATTTTCTGAATCTCAGGCACTGCAAGATTTTGTGCTGTACAAACATATGAGACACACACAGAAGCCTCCCCCCGGGATGGGGTGTATTTGGGAGCAGCATCCTACACTGAGGCAAAGTCTCAATGGAGTCTGTGGGAGCTGCAGGGTGCTCAGCACTTTTGAAAAGCAGAACATTTATATTTAGACTCTTAAATGAACTTTACAACCTAAATTTAGGCTCCTATTTCTGACACCAAATAAAAAAAGAAAAAAAAAAAAGAAAAAAAATCCATATGAGCCTCTAAATTTAGAGCTGGGTACCTCAACATAGTCATGTTGGAGTGAAATGTAAGCCTTGCACTTCGGCCCACATTCCTATCAAGTTGATTTCCAAAAGGGGAAGTGATCAAGCACGCAAGATTTTTAAAGGAAAATAATAATCTGGACTTGCCTATGTGAATTCCTTGCATCCTGATTTATTGCTTTCTCCGAGTCAATTGACTTAGATCTCACTTGCAGCTCTCTTACACAACTGCAACTCCACCAGCTTTAACAAAAGTAAGATTTTGCAAAATTTCCAACTCAACATTGGTTGTTAAATCATATTTCCAAAGGGAGCAGTGGCTTATAAAAGTTTTAGTCCCAGCAAAGTCAAAGGGGCTAAGGCTCCTAAATCCACGCTGAAGTATTACACACCTTTCAATTCTGACTCGTATAAAATATCACTGTGCAAATATTTTCCATTTGCAGGAATCACCTGCTCCTGAGAGCTTCTCAGGGAATTTTTCTTCACATGTAATACAATCTAAACATGTGTGTTGCATTAAGTTGGGTTATATCAGGTCATGCCACCTGACACAGTATATCCCAACATAATCTAATGCGATGTAAATCACTCGTTACAACAAACCTAAGGAAAAAAAAAAAAGGGCAGAAAAAGACCAACTTTTCTCCCACCTCACAGACAGCTGCAGCAAAGTGTTTATATCTTCATAAAGGGCCAGGTGAGCATCTGTGTTTTGGTGTTATTTCAAGGCATTTCAATACGTGTCCATTTCTGTGGTGGCCACAGCCACAGTCCCAGCCTGCTGATCACTAGTGGTGAAAGGAAGGGAAGTTTTATGGCTTAGTTTTAGAGAATATTTTATATATTTTTAGCTAATATATACTACAACAAAAAGCAAAATGTCAGAAATATTATAGCAGAGCCATAAAATTCAATGCAGGTCCAAATCTCAGTGAAAACCAGCTTGGGGAGGCAGAGGAACAGGTGGGAGAGCAGGCAAAAGGGATCAGCTGTCCCAGGAGGTGAACTCAAGCCACGGTGCAAATCCATTCCCATAGAGGCTGGGCTTTGAGTTCTCCTGCCTCAGCTTAATAATTCTGCAACACTTCATCAACCCTCCCTAACTGAGGATGATCAGCCTCTCTTACCAGCCCCTCTGCTGCTCCCTGGATAAAACTGGGCAGGCATGAGGGATAACCTGCACTATGGTTGTCTCCTGCAGGAGACCCACTCCCATCATTTGGAAGTGCATACAAGTTTTACATATCCCATTCACTCTGCACAACGTTTCATCTACAGGCAGCCCTTCGAGCTGGCAAAATTATTCTTGGGGTTTTAAGGCAGGCATTGAAAATCAGCAGTTCTTCCATAAATATTAAACTATCACACTCATTATGACAAAGGCATCTGCTGAAGGCGATTATTTGTCTGAACAGCCCACACAGCGTAGGTAGAACATGGGTTATGTTAAGAGCCTGTTGTAGGATGCAGTCTTGTATCATTTTATAAAGTATGAATTTTACACCCAAAGGGTAAAGCTGAATATCATGAATTATAACCATAGGAAGTTATTGATGATTTTTTTTTTTTTGCAATTCTGTAATTTTAAAGTTGTCTACCAACTGTACCGAGTTGGATTTAATTGCCAACAGATTTGTAGTTATAACAATAGGAGTGTCTTGTGAGTAGCTACAAAAGGATGCTTACAGGAGCAGGAAAATAATATCCCTTTACACTGAAACAAACAATTATTGGTGATGTAAATATATGGAGTCTCACAGGCAAGCATGAACCCTGCTTACAATTGACATTAGTTCAGCTGAACTGGCTTTAAACTCAAAATCATGCTAATGAAGGGACTGTAAACACACCTTGAACCCTAATTCAATAATGAGATCAACAATTACACTTAAAGGTTACTTAGCACTGCAGCAATGTGAGTACAATCCCTTTGATCACCTATATTGTGCTGTTCATTATTTTCTTTGATGGTTAATAACACTGAAAAGCACTTGGTAAAAAAGAATAAAATGAAGTACAATATTTATACCTTAATACAAAGTGCATTAGCAAATCAGAGTGCTTGGAGCACCTACATTAAAAAGAAAACATCATCAATATTTGATGTTTGTCTTCTTTAACATCTAGCTGTGGTTTTAACATCAACTAAACTTTCAACCTGGAATCCACTGCAGTCCCCAAAAATGACATCTTTTGTGCACCAGACCCACATGCTGGCCATTTTGTTACTCATCTTTGTTTCCATCTTTGTGTGGCCTTTAGAAAACAGAAATCAGCACTTGCAAATTTGTGATTTCAAGAGGTGAGTGCCGGGAGACATTTTAGTAAGCAAGAAGAAAGCAGTTATTTGACTTGGTGATTTCAACACTGTTCTACGTCGGGGTGGAGGGGGGGGAATGGCACGAAGACATTGTGCTAGGCAACAGATCATGTAAACATTTCCTATGACAGTCTTTCATCATCTATAGGAACATTTACACTGCCAGATCTTGTCTTCTTTAAAAATGTCAGCTCGGTGAGTTTGATGCACATGTGCTCCTTCTGTAAGTGTCTGCTCAGGCAGACAGTTTACTAATTTGTGGCTCAGTAAGCCTTTCACTGCACCGAGCACCTTGAGGTTAGCACATCTCTAATCATTATTTGATAACAGAAATCTGTAAGCATCACATCCCTGGTAACAAGAACATTGTATCTTAGCAACCAGCCTTGATATTCAAACAATTTCATTAAAGCGTAGCACCTCTTAGCAGGTGGGTGAGTGCGGGTGTTGATAAACATTTATAACATGATCAACCATTGTGTTTGCCAACACTATAATCATCATGACAAATTTATGAATTTGTTTACAAGCTCTTAGGTACCAACCTAAGTAGGTAAACCACCTTATACTTAGCTTCTGTGTCTATAGATAGAGGCGCATTCTGAGATTTGATGCTTCTTTAAATTGAACATATCGGGTAAAAGGTTAGCAGATGAACATCGCGTGTCACCGTAAAAATCACCATTTAAATTAAACCACAAAGGATGTGTTAGAGCCAGGGCAAGGATTATATTTCACCCCCAAGAGAGCAAGGAAATTTAAAGTTGAAACTGTCTGTAATTTATTCCCAGGTCCCCAGCAGGGCACGTATGTGGACACGGTGCCCCAGCCCCACACGGAAGAATCTCACCGCCATGGGGTGAACAGCAGGAACCTGGGGGTCACCAGCACCACACAAATGGAGCAATGGCTTCCTGGCCTCAGCCAGGGCTTGGAAACCCTGCCAGAGGGAGATATCAGGGTAACCCATCTGCCTCTCAACAGAAAGGGGCAAGGCTCAAATTATTTCAGTTCATCAAATACCCCACAGCGTACCTATACGCCAGGAGGATGGCAGACTTGGAAGAAAGCGAATCCACAATCCTATTTTGGAAATGCAGCTCGGACATTCTCAGTCATACTCAGCAAAAAGGGCTCACATAAACATATCTTCTGAAGTGGAAGCACTGCAGGCCACACTAGCTAAATTTTTCTATGGAAAGACAGGAAAACTTTTTCAGTTCTGGGTTACAGAGCCCTGTCCCTTGCTATCCCAGGAAATCTCATCATATAATGATCTTCATAAACTACTTAGCTAAAACTGTTTAAGTTTGTTAACCCCATAACTTCCATGGGAAGTTTTTATTCCAGAACTTCA
The DNA here is from genome assembly GCF_001715985.3 of Manacus vitellinus. NCBI lineage: Eukaryota > Metazoa > Chordata > Aves > Passeriformes > Pipridae > Manacus > Manacus vitellinus. Next base: position 3,527,291 of record NW_021940560.1, read on the forward strand.
CTCCTTAGATAATTTGAGGACTCCTAATCTGGGTCTGATTTTATTTATGGCTCTTGAATATTCGTTTGTTCTCATGCCAATATTGTCATTTAACTGAGACCACTCAACCCTTCTTGGTGTTTACATCCCCTTTTTTTTTTTAAACCACAGAGCAATCATGACCCCTCTTAGTCTTCATTGTTGCTAGGCTAAACAAATTGTGCTCTTTTATGGCTGTATTACATCAACACAACCCCGTGGAGGGCATTAGGTTTACTCTTTTGTAATCAAAACCAGCATTTGATCTCATGAACTTAAATGGAAATATCCTTCTATGAGTGTTGCTTTCTAAAGTGATTTCCAGTGTTGAGTTGCTGCTCAAAGGGGCAAGGGGGAGAGAAAGGGAACAGCCACAGAAAGTTAGCTGGCCAGCTCAGGGTCAGAAAAACTGACCACTGTGTTTGCAATTCAATGTGCCAGTTAAAGTCACTCAAATCCTTTTGAGGGCCAGATTTTATGCAAGTGTTTTGGTTGCCAACCTAAATTATGAAACCACTTAACTACCCAAATCCATCTACAAATGTGACAGTCTCTCCACCCCTTATTTTCTCTGCAAGGAGAAGCCACCCTTCCATCTCCCAGGGTTCTCTATGAGCAACACTCTCAGACAATAACATCCCCTGTTGTGCAGACTCAGGTCCAAACACTTTCTTGGATTCAAATTTCACGTCTTCTAACATCTGTATTGTGGACACCAAGCCAGCCTGTGGTTGGAAAGCCATATCTAGAAACTTCTAGACACTCCTTTTCTGTGAGCATAAACACCCTTTTAATATTATCTATCAGTCAGCCACAGATACCTTTCTGCATGGCATCTGTGGGGGAACATGGGCCAAGATCCAAACAAAGGCAACAGGAGTGGCAAAAATATCTAAGGTCAATGGGTAGATAAACAGAATACATGTCATACTTCATGTTTGTATCTGATTAATGGATATTTTACAAAAGCAAATCAGGAGAAAAATGCTTGGAACAGTCAAGAGTTCCTTGATGCTTCGATCTAGTCTTCAAAATAATTATCTATTCCCCTTTTCAGTAACTGGTTTGCACTAACTTTTCAAGCAAACCCAATAACAGCCTTGCTCAGATTGCAGTGTGTGTTTAAAATTTACCAAAAGGTGGGAGATGGAATGCAAGCAGGAGGAAAACAGGAATATGAAGTTTGTACCTTGTACCTATGGCATCCAAGGTAACACTGTCGCATCACTGATTTCACACTGGGCACGCTACATCAGGCTGTTAATGTACCTGAAATACCTGGGGCCAAGTGGAGCATTATGGAATAGGTAACTGAAACTCCCTTTTCGAAACTAAAGTCATCCACTGGAAAAAAAAAAAAAAAAAGAACAAACACATTTTGTCATTTCAGCTTGTTGTCTTTGTGGTTAGCTTTCCTCCCAGTGCTTAGATCTGATGATAATTCTATGAATTAGGTATCTCAAGACATTTTAAAAAAAAAAAATCAGAAACAAGAGCTAAGTACTGCAGTGAACTATAGCAAATTCTACATTCACACTTTACTAAACAAGTGCCAACTGCACATACATGTAAATTGTATATAAATACACCTTTACCAAGAAATTTGGATTAGTTGCACACAAAAAGGGGGAAAATCTATTTAAAACAGGAGGTCAAGGCAATCCATAGTTTCTCCTATACAAACAGAATGCAAATTCTACTTTCAAAAATACACGTTTTTTGTTATGAGACAATATAAAAAAAAAAATTGGCCAACTGTGGCTACTCATGCCCAATTTCACCTTCTGTAAAACGGGAGATTTGTTTAAATCCCATCTTTTTCCTGCAAGCTAACGTTTCCAAAGCACTTCAAACCTGAAGCTATTTTTGGAATAGGAACTTCTGAACAGGCAGAAGAAATACCATGAAGAACAACATAACTTGTACACGGAAGTGAAATTCGTATTTGTTAGCAGAAATCTTTATACTCTGTGTTTTCATAGCACAACAGAGTCTGAACTATGTAATGATGACAGCAGTAAACTAGAAAGACATTTTGTCCTTCCCTTTCAGCTCATTTCTTTTGCAGGACACACATTTAGCAGTCAAAGATGATAAATGAATATTTGTAATGCCAAGAAAACTTTCAAGTCCGGGTTAAAATTTCTTAGTACAGTTTGGAATGGGACAGGTTTTGAAGAGAAAAAGAAGAGTTTAAGATGGCCTTCAAGCAACATTGCCCTACCCTCTTACTCCACCCACATACTGCTCATGGATAAAGATAGATTTTGGGTTCTCACTTCTCCACCAGCCTCAGATTGCAACTGCTCCCCAGAAGAGCTTAGTAAAGGTACATGTACAGCCAAAAACTGGTGGAAAACTTCTTTCTGCATCTCTTGTTTTCTAATACACTACTACCCCAGCTTTCAGCTCTGTCCCACATCTCTGACACACAGAGGAAGCAGCCTGACAACACTTACTTGGCCACACAATACAGCAGGCAAGTACTCATTGTCCAAATCAGCAAGGAACAGACACTGGATTGATAATAAAACATGGTACTACAGAAGGAATAATCACTTAACACCACCATGGGTTGGTTAAACATTATCCCTGTTCCACAGTTACAGAAAACTGATGCAGGTTGGGTCCAGGCTATGTGGAGCCACTCATCACAGGTGGAGTTTGATCTCCTTGGCTTGAGGTCCCTATTTTTATATCCAGAATCAATGCCAAACAGGGAAATGCTGGATGTTTTCAAATACAGGGGTTTCTGGGGTTTGGAGGGACAGTTTCTAATGCTTTTATGGCCTTCCCCAAACCAGCTATAAGACTGTTCAAGAGTTTTGACTCACAAAAGGAGAAGGGGCACATGCTGAGGCCACCTGTGGCTCCACATTCCCCTCTTTCATTCCTCACCCCTCTCCTCCCCTCCTTCCTGGGAGGAACTGTGTGTTGGCCACTTACAAAGAGACACACGTTGGGTATCTGGGAGGTCCCATAAATTTCAAATTTCCCTGATTCAACCTCCAGCAAGCTGTTTTTACCCATACTGGGCCAGGAGCACCAGAATGGGGAGAGTATGCTGAGAAACAGCGTCCTACTGCACCAGCTGGGGGTAAAATTTACTTGCAACAAGTACGAGATGCCACAGATGAAGCCTGAAGATAAATATACACCCTTTCATATTTAACCAGCATATTTTGCCTTTTAGGCACAATACTCAAATCTGTTTCATTTTCATACTGCCAGTTCAGAGCTTCCTGACATTTTCAGTGGAGAAGAACGAGACGACCAAGGCTGAGGATGCCCACGCAGAGCACTGCAGGTGACATCACTTTGGGCCTTTGACAAGGGTGGTAGAAAAGCTGATTCCGACACCACTCCACTACACAGCAACTTCCAAGACTCCAGCATTTGTTTTACAAACACTAAATGAAGTCCTTGGTAAATTTTTTTTTTGCAAACTTCAGGCTGCTGAAGCACTCATTGCAGTCACAAACTGAAAGTCTTTGTGCTGATGTACACTGGGCTGGCACGTCCTAAATACATCCTTTTGCTCTGCTCCTAGCAGAGCTTTTTGTTCAAATCACACACATGAACATAGCACAGAACCAAAACCCACCAAAAAACAGGTAAAGTTGAGTTTCATACTGGCCTGAGACAACTTATGGGCCACCTACCTACTACTATCACACTAATTAGGAGCATTCTAACAGCAGGGGAAGGTGGAAAACACTTTGGATGTTCTGCTGAATCTCCTGGAGCTGTATGAATTTCCAAGCTTTAGTTCTTCAGAAGCCCATCAATAGATTAAGATCTTGCAGTGGTCAGTTGAATTATATGTTTTTCATTAGAAGCCTAAAGATAAATATGAATTCATAAGTGTATGTCTATAAACACACACATCTGCAGGATTTAATCATTCAGAACACAGTGGAAAGTAGTTTTAACACAGCAGTGAATTTTGCCTTTCTAGTGTGTTAGAGAAAAGAAAGAAGTAGAGCTGTGTATGAACATAAATCAGAGTGACCTTTACCACTTCTTTAACTCCCAAGGAAAAGCTGTTGCATTTTAGGGAAAGAATAGTCTCCGTTAAAGGAAGAGACAATCAGCCCATTAGGTCAATTTTAATTTTAAGACTGGAATATTAAATACTCCCTTTGATTATGAATTGTATTAAAGTGATTAAAATCATCTAATAAAAAAAATCCTAATCCCAGACCTGCTGTCATGTAAATATATATGGTTCACAATGTCTCAGTGTAACTTAACATTTGTAATAAAGTCCATAATTTATTAAAATTATAATCTAACCACATTTAAATTGATTTTAAAACTCAAAAATACACATTCTTACAGTCCTACTGTGCGATATAAAAGAATGCCAGTAAAGCCAGCATTTCTAGCATTTTACTTCTCTCCTGATTGCCTGACCACCTCTACAACATAAAAGCATCTTAGAGATCTCAAAAGAAGTCCACCAGATACTGAGAGAGACAAGTGACAAAAGCTACAGGCAGAAATCCTAACATTTTCCTGAAGAATCTTTGTTATTATTTATAAACACTTTTTTCTGTTGCTGTAACACAACTAGGAGACATATGCAGATAGATAAAACACCAAATGTTTATTTTTTTAATTTGTTTTTTTTTTTTTTTATGTTTTAAAGTGATCTTTGCATTATGCAGGCTTTTTCCTTCAGATCACTATTATAGGCTTCTGAGAGCCAAGCTGCAATCCCCGTTTGACTCATCACATTATGTGCTCATATTAAGTTTTGCATTAAATCCCAGTGCCATCTATAACTTACTACTAATATCTTTACACCACTGAGGCTTTGATATTTGATGGAAAGCCCCTGAAGCCTCACCAAGGGTCTCATCAAATCAGGCAAGCCTCACTTTCCTATGTATTTACCAACTGAAGCATATATTCAAGTCAACCTCGTTTGAGGAGTCCATGGTTGGTTAATCAGCTATGCAGAGTTTTCTCAACCTATTGTTTTTAGCAATACAGCCAAAATTCTGTGAAATGGCATCCCTTGACGTTACACTTGCATATCAATGCTTTACCTGAAGAATCAAAATGGTATCCCTCGCTTCCCTTAATTCCTTACTTCTTGCTTAGTGCAATGCACCTAAAGAAATGAAACTTATTGAATCAAGTTTAATGACATAATAAATTCTTCCCTTCAGACAATGTTGAGGCTTAATTCACTAGAGCACTTTAAGCCTTTGCCTTTAGCATCTGATGGGTCATTAGTCTGTAATCCAGCAGCCAGCCTGTTTGGAATCTAAACTAAATCAGGAACCGTATCAGTAGTTTCTGAAATATGACTGGCAGGTCAAGTGGCCTCAGAAAGACTGCCTGGGGCAGTTAAGACTAGGATAGGGCATGACTAGAACAGAACCAGTGATGAATCTGGAAGCATGTACTCAATAAAGACTTCATTCATTCTAACTCACTAAACAGCAGTTCTTCAAATGACTTGACTTATATTTTTGATGTTTTTAACCAGTAGGTCATGCAATAAAATTGTCCTGTATGTGCCAATAGGCTTAACACACAGATCATTGACTTGTGTGCTTGGGCATATTTTATTTATATTTTTCCCTCAAGTTTTTCCATAGCAGCCTGAAATAGGCAATAGAATCACTGCCGTGTGGGAAAACATGTAATCTAAAGGACTTAGAATTCTGAAAAGCAGAAAGTTTGATGAAACACCCTTTTGTCCAAAAAGAGAGGAACTCTGAAATGCCAGTTCCTACACCTGGAAAGTCACATTCTTGAGATGCTACTAATAATCTGTGCTCCCAGCTGAATATTTCTCACATTACATATTAAAAACCTCATGCAATCATTTTAGGGCTTTTCAATACAAGCCAGAGAACCAACTCTGCTTTAGAATTTCAGCTGGAGTATTTCAGGCTTACTGAAGAGGAAAGTGTGCTGTGCTCATCTCCATCACTCTCCACTACAGCATTTACTGAATGCTCATAAGACTTGATTCAAAGTCCACTTCAGTCAATTGACCCCAGTGGTCTTCAGATCAAGGCCCTTAATCTGTACATTGCACTTAGATAATCAGTAACAGCTTAGTTAGAGGATTCATGTTATTTTTTTTTCCACCCACCATTCCCCAGATTCAACAAAACACTTCCAAACCCCTCAAAATCAGACTAGCACTTTCAGAGCATACAGTGTGTCACACGCCGTAGTCATGATTTAAGTGGTATTTGCAGTTTAAAAAAACCCAAAACACTACAATGGGGAAAAAAATAAACAAACTCACACATGGTTCTGATGCTCTGACTCCCAGAAAATATGGGGGGTTTGCTGCTCCCCTGAACTGTGCTTCAACTCTGATGCCATAGTGGTTTTTCAGTGGAGACAAGGGGACACTGGCACCAAGCAGGGGGTGGAAAGGAAGACTAATTCTTGCATCAAGGTCCACTTTACACACTTCTTAACCACATTTCTTTACTCACAGTGATGTAGTATAATGATACTTAGAAATATTTAACAGAATAGGATAAACTCTACACTAACTGAGCTATGCAGTGTATCACAAGCCTACGACTTCCACATGGCACAGGTATCAGTAGGCAGGTGCTCTGCAGAACACCAGTAGCCAAAAATGGCTATAAAGCAACTCTAAATGCCACAGTATTTGTGGAAATTGTAAGTGCTTGGCCAATTCCTTAAATCAAAGCCTTGCACTGTATGCCTGTAGTGAGAAGATGGTTCCCAGCAAACCATGCTGTAAATTACCACAAAGAAACCTGCCTCTGCCCTCAGTATGTTGCAGCAAGAGAAAACAAGGCTTGGAAACAGTGCATGAGGCTGGGTTGTGAAGTGCAGACAAGTGAGTTACCCTGCTTCCCTTAGAATACCAAGATACCAGGATTCAAAATGCAGACAGGATAACCTCAACCTCCCCACTCCCACTGCGGAGCACGCGTGGGACAGGAGCCCGCAGTCAGCCCATTGAACAGTCACCTTCCACAGAGCAGCTGTGTGAAATTCAGCAGGGCAAATCCCAAAATATCCCCAATTAGAAAGATAACTCATTTCCAGATCCAGCCTGCTCAAAGTTGTCTACAGATTAATTTAAATATGCATTAAACACACTGTGTAGCAGAGGCAAAATTACTTATTGCTTTAAGCATGCCCATGCTATTTTAAAATAGCCTGGCCGTCATGAGCATTTCTCCTATTATCTTTGGTGACATTTAATCAGTGCTTAAATGTTGGGAACACAAGGGAAAAAAATCAGGTTATATATTTGGGAAGGCGACTCTTAGAAATTAGGCTTCTTTCCAAAAGAAAACTTAACCAGTTGCTCACTGACTAAGCAAGCAGAGTTAACACTTTCTCCCTGGTAGGAGGAAAGTCACAGGATACCCCAGCCAGGATCAAATCCTTTCTGGGGTCACACTAGCAAAGCTGAATTCAAATTCCCAAAAGACTCAGACCAAAAACAGACAGCCTCTGTACAGTAATATTCTCTTTTTCCCTGTTTCTTGCACACTACAGAGGTAGAAGGTATTTACAGAAATGAGAAAATGTAATTATTTTTAATTTATTATTGAACTATTAAAGGCTCTCTGTCATTTGGGATCTCCCTCCATCTCCAGCCTTTGTATTCCAAGGTACTTCAGTAACGGCAGTAAGTGAGCCTAAAACGCCAACTTGAGATTTGCATTATAAATGGCATACACAAAGAGAGATTTTTTAAACTTTGGTTGATCTAGCATATCAAAGATCTTTTTCTCTCTTTTTCTAAGCTACTTCAGTGACTGTATTGAAGTGAACTGAAAGGATTAGCTTGAAAGTGGCAAGAAATCTGGCATGCAAAGAAATAATTTTTCCCCCCCCCACTTATTTCAGTTGAACTCTTCATTATATGGGGGCCCCTTTCCTCCTCTGAAATGCATTTTGCTGTCTATCTCTCTCATGCCATCCCGTGCTGACACAATACCAAACAAGGTGAAAATACAAAACATGCAGGAATAGCTCCTGCCGAAGGTTCCTTCAGCCCCTCTTCAACCTTCTGCACTGCTAAACTGAGCATGAGAGTGAAGGTTGCAATGTGTTTACCCATTATTTCCTCTTTAGCCAGAGCTAGAGGTAAATCCAGAGATATTGATGGCCTCTGCCTCCCACACATTTATCCTGATTTGCTTCCCCACAGCGCAGACCATCCGCGTGATCTCAACACACGGAAGATGTTCTCCGCTTCCCAAGGAAATCACACGGTGTTTTCACTGCTTGTGGTGTGGTTAGCATAGTCTTGCTCCAGTCTAACTGGGAAAAATGAAACAGCATGGAAAAGTCACCAGGGGAAGAAGAGCAGAAGGAATGACTCAGCTCTGAACCTGGATTCCGACAAAAATGACTAAGAGCTCCCAAAATCAAGAAAAAAAAAAGATTCACGGCCGCTGATACCAATTCTCCGTTCAGATGTGTTTCTATTTACAAAGTTCACAAGTTGGATTATTCTCTAGTATATCAGCCACTTTGCAGCTCCCTACCTAGCCTGATGTCCCTTTCCTTTGAATAATTAAGCAAACCAGCTGCATTTACTTTTTGAAACAAAAGCCCTTTATGTTTGCTGACAAGTTCAGTGACAGCCCTACCCTAGATAACAGTCTCAGAAATGAGCTCCCAGCCTGTGTTTGGTGAAAGGCTGAAGGTCTGAGGGGAAAGAAGGGGCAGGCAGGCACAGGCAAGGGGAAGGGTTTGGATTTCCCATGCTGGGGCTGAAAACGAGAGGACATCTGAGTCAGAGCACAGGGCTTCGTTAGCACCGCGTGTTTAGAGAATAACTCGTTATTCCCATCACAGACGTACTGCACTGCCCACTCCAGTCCGAGCTCCTTCCCCTTACATCAGTGACTCCACAGCAAGATTGGACAGACATGGAGCAGGGAAAAAGCCAGCTCAGGACAGTGTGATCCCTGCTTTCCCGACTAAACTGTTTCTGCCAGGATAGCCCAGACACTTGCAGTAAAAGCGATGTGTGTCCAGGCTCGCTGCCGAGCACCACACACGTGAGGACAAACCATGGGACACTCAGAGCACCCGAAATATAGGGGATGTTATCCCAAACATAACCAAATACAGCTAACAGTGCCACTGGGATAGTCTTTAATGCATTCCTTCTAGAAGTTGATTTATCAGCAACTAATTACAGAAAATACTAGGGGGTTTCTTCACATCACATAAGATACAATAGCTGCTCCATCCCTCAGTGCCGATGACACGGGCATCCTGTCAGAGCTGAATAGCTGCCTACTGACCCCTCCTCTTCGTCAAGGGGGACTTGCTAATGTCCTGAGCTAAAGCTGTGCCAGCACCAGCTGGCAGGCACGCTCGTGAACCTACAAAACCCACCCCGAAGACAAGTGAGACCTCTGAAACCTGCAGAAGCAAGACCAGAGTTTCTCCTTCATCCCAAGATTAACTGCAGGAGAGTGCTCCAAGGGCTATTCATCACCACCACCACCTAAAGCCTTCCCTACTGCATATATCAACGTGTCGAGGGCTGTGACTAATGGAAAAGGCACCACCCTACAAAAAGGAATAAAAATGAAGAAACCATCAGTAACAAGCATCAAGTCAGCTGCATCAAGCTAATTTTTTTTTTTATGTAAAGATTCAAAGTAAACACAGACTCGGAAAAAAAAAAAACACAGCCTTCTTTTTAATCTCCTGATAAAGAAATGCAAAATATTAAATCAGTTTAGGTTTATTTCAAGCAGTCTTATAGAGATAAATTAAAATAAGCTTCCAAAACACCCAGGGAAGCGACACAAGCCGGTGATTCCACAGAGGCTGCATGGATAGTGAGCCACACGTAAAATACTGTTTGCATGTGTGAAGTTCAGCACACAACAGACTTCTGAGAAGTGAGTAATGTCAAATAAAAGAGTAGTTGTATTAATAGCTACGTGTATTTTTGCTGTTGCTTTCCTATAAGGCTACATATAGGTAGAGGAATTAATTGTCTGGTGCTCACAGGGGAGAGCCCACCTTCACTAATGACCCAACTGGGTCAGCCTGAGCCTGATGGCAGAAATGAGCAATAAAAAGTTTAACACTGTCTGAAATAATCCCGGATTTCATTTAATCTCCCTCCTAGTACTAAAAATAACAGAGAGTAATAAAATCTCAGATGGTGCATATTGCAAGAGCCGACGTTTAATCTTGCTGATGAGAAAAAGAAAAAGCGACAGACCCCTTTCTCAGCTTCCCAACACTCCAAATTTTGATTTTTTTCCTGCAGTGCTGGAATATGCACCTACTTCCTTGAATTAACAGATCTCCAAATAACACTCATAGGGCCTATTTTCCTACACATAAAGTTGCTTTCTCTGTTCATAAGAGTATAACTGGCTTTGGGAAGAAATATAAAAGAGTTGCTAAAGCCAGTAATTTCCTCAGCCACACATATGGCTTCTAAGTTTAATAGCAATTATGTCATTTTTATATATGATTCACTTGATGTTGTTTTCATGTGAATCATTTGACATATATAACTCCGGCAGATTTCTTAAATAAGCATATCACCAGAGACTAAATTACTAATCAATTAACCAATTTCTCCCCCCCTTTCCCCATCTTGGCATGCAATTAAGAGAGAAAACTAAACTTAGAAAGGCAGTAGAGGCACTTGGAGAAAATGAGGTTTGATAAACCATGGATTCTCATTTTGGGAGGGGGAAGGAAGGGGATTGCAGAGCAATAAACTGAGGGCTACGGCAAGCAAACATATGCAAAGACATTGCATTCCACTCCCTGCTGTGACCTGAAAAGCATCCCTGCAGCACCCAAAGTTTCTCCAGCGCCCCAAATGTTGTGCAGCCACCCTGGGCACTGCTCAAGGGCTTCATCCTTTCCCTGCAAGGGCAGCAGCTCCAACGTGGCCACAAACACCTGCAGTTCAACACTCAAGCAGGTGCAGCAGGGACACCAACACCCCCAAACTCATGAGGTTATTTTAATTCTCACTTCTCTTCTTGGTGGGGATTACAGGGGAGGGAACAGGGAAGGAAACAGCCCAGTCAGAGAGGTGTTTACAGTTTTCTTGCCCGACCTCCTTGTGCTCTCACCACAACACACACCCTTTTTCCAGAAGAAATTTCATACTCAGCAACACCCCTTCCTCATTTTCAAACCACTCACTGCCCTGGTGCTGGGTAACCTGTGCCTTGGCCACAGGCACAAACCAGCTCTTCCTCCCCTTTCCTGGAGACACACAGCTGGGCATCATCCCCTTCCAGCCTCATATCAGATCAGCTCCCTGTGCATTCAGGAGCAATGATCAGAGAGGGTTTATTTTTCCAGCTTAGCTGATTTTAACATGTTTCCATCAGCTCACAGCCCAGCATATAAAGGCAAAATACCTGACTCATTGCATTTATGGGCCTCAAGTGAACCAGGCACAGGCATTTTCCACACCCTTCTTGTTACTCTGGTTGGGAACCAGGCATCTTTAAGAAGGAAAGCCACTTCTCTTTCTAGAAAATAGCTTGGAAAACCAGTTGTAACATCTTCAAATTTAACTGCATGCAAAGGTTCTACACTTAACAGCAACTTTGCACTAATTATTTGTTTCCATCTTTTAAGCTCCACTAGTCCTTGTTCACAAACACACAGAAAGCAGAGATATCAGCTCACAGAAGCTCCTCAGAGCAGTTATCTGTGTACTTTGGCTACTATCAAATGAACAATTAAGCACACACTTAATATAATCACACAAGTAAATGCAAGTAACTCCTTTAAGACAACCTTATTTGCTTGTTTTATTTAAGAGCATATTCAAGAGATTTGTTTGAAGAAACCAAAGCAAACAGCAAGACCAAGGCTCAACCACTAAACATCCACGAGACTAACCACTCCAAATCTTTTCCAACAAAAAAAAAAAAGAAATTCAGGTTTCACTGTTCAGTTTTTGAGCACAAAAAGATCACAAGCCATTACAGCACAGTGTCTCAGCTGTGCTTTCCCACTCCCAGTAGCTGTTTTTACCTTAAAAATGAGTGTCTTCTTTCCTTCTCTCCTTCCTTCTTTCCTTAATCAAAGAAATGTGAGAGCCCAGCTCCTCCGGTAGTCACCTGCCTGCAATCAGGCCCAAGTGAAGGCACCTGTGCCTTCTGGAGCAGCCCCACCCTTTGCCAGCACCACACCCTAACCAGAGAACCTCAGCAATGCCGAGCTAAATGTCGAGGCTTTTCTCTTCTGTGCACACCTGAGTGCAATGAAGGAGATTAATGAAAGGTCATAAGCCAAGCCAAGACACCTCAATTGGCGAGTGATGAGTGTGAGGCTTACACCTGTACATCTATTGAGACAAGTAATAATCCTCCTGCTAGGATGAGCAGCCATCCTAATCACCTCTCTCTGTTATTCATGGTAGTCACATATAGTTTTGCCTACAGGTAAAATTACTTACTCAGGTGTGAGAGAGTTACAATATATTCTAGAGAGTATATTCTAGTCCTTCACCTGATTCATAGTAGAAACTGGTTATTTCATCATCCCAAATCATTGTGATGAGAGAATACAATCACTAAATCATTTCAGTTGGAAAAGCCCTCTTAAATCATAGAGTCTGACCATTAACCCAGAACTGCCAAGTCATCACTAAACTACATCCCTACAAGTCATATCTACAGGTAATGTCCCTCAGTTTTTACAGCTGAAGATGCTTCTCTGAGTCTCAACAACTTTATAGTTGTGGATTCAAGAAAATAAGAGCAGCTGTTGGGTGAAGCACCTCCTGAGCAGCCTTAGCATCTCTAAAGTGCTGTTTCACTTACACATATGCTCTAATTAAAATGCAATAGTTTTAAGAGAATTGGAAAAAGATCTTTGTATGTTCAGGGGCAATGCAATTTTTTCTGCGTGTCAGGTGTTTGGATCCAAATCATCACCACAAATCAGAAGAATATTCAATGTTGACCTTCTCCTTTAGCAAACCCTCTGCCCACAGTGCCTCCTCACCCCTGTGTCCAATCCAGCACGCTCAAAGTGACCACCACAGGCATGTGCAGAGCAGGGGTGAGGTGAATCCTGGCAGCTCTAGGCACAAACCAGACAGTAAATCATGTGATGACATTGGAGATTAGTACATCTGTGAGGGACAGGAGCATCAGAGTCAGTAACCAAAACCCTGGCAAAGGGAGGAGCAGGCAGGGACTCATGGCATCCAAAGGGTGAGATGAACCTCCCTCGTGAAAACACCCCAGAGACTCGAGGATGCTTTCCATGCCCCACAAAATCATCTTGGAGGTGAGCTGTGTTCACACTGAGGTGAGCAAGTCCACAAGGTTTTTTTTCTTGCAGCAGTGGTCCTCCCTCCTTCTATTCACTCATTATTTCAGGTGTCTACCCCAGCTGCTCAGGCTCAGATGCTGCAGATTATCACTGATAGGGGCTCTTCACTTCTAGAAGTTTTGTTCATTTTCATTCAAAACCTGGAGTTTTTTTCTCTTTTCCTTCTGCTGTACAGACCTGGCAATCTGGTTTTACAAAGCAAACGATTCCCCAAATAAAAGTGTGCTGACAGAAGTCAATAGAGCTGGTCTGACTCCCTTGAGATATGGCTTGTTCAAGGTGAAAAGCCTGCTGAGGTTTCTTTAACTAGTTGGTGAACAACTTATTTATAAGGAAGTTATGAGCAACAGAGTTGATAGAAACACAGAATCATAGAACGACTTGGGCTGGAAGGAACCTTGAAATTCTAACACAGTTCTAACCTTCCTCCAATGGGCAGGGACACCTTCCACTAGTCCAGGTTGCTCCAAGTCCCATCCAACCTGGCCTTGGACACTTCCAGGGATGTGGCAGCCACAGCTTCTCTGGGCAACCTGTGCCAGGGCCTCACCACCTCCTTTCTGTGCATGACTGGCAGGACCATCTTCCCTGCCCAGGAGGCAGGAACTTCAGCATCCAAGATGTGACTGTAATGTGGAGGATCAGCTTTGGAGCACCTGCCCCAGCTCTTGGGCATGGCACACCTCCCAGCATTTTCCAGAGGGGTGATACCTCATGCTGTCACCTTTTCACCTCATCACAAATGTTATCTCTGCTGGTCTGGGTGCTACTGGCCTAGTGTTCATCCAGAATCCTACCTTTGTTCTGTGAACACTCAGTTACCTTTGCAGGGTGCCTACAGACTCACTGCAATCAGCTGTGGCTTCCAGGGAACAACGTGTGCTTCCTCAAAACCCCAGAAAACACCGAAGCTCGAGCACTTCTCAAAAGTGAATCCCCCTGTCTCTTTTCTGATCCTGTTTACTCTGTCTTAATTAATACAACCACACTCTGAGGATACACGTTAGCAACACCACATGCCCTGGTCTGACAGCAACCACAGCAAAACATAAGTAATAAAGTCCCTGCTTAGCAAGAAAAGTAGCTGCAAAGTGCTCCTACAGCACGTACCAAGCGGCACGTCTTCCATGGCATCCCCACCTTCCTCGCCTCCCTTTTCCTGTGGCTGGTCCATCTGTCCTCACTTGGGAGCTCTGATTTCACACATCTTTTCCCATCCCCTCTCTCCCCTGCTCGCTGTTTGCTCCTCAGGCACTTCGTGATTTGTAAACTTGCACAGCACTTGCACTGTGCAGTTTCCCATCGCTCCCAGGCTGCCCCGACTTCTGTATTTTCTGCTGCCAACAAACCCACCCTCCACCCATTTCCAGGCCCCCCAGGGCACGTGTTCCCACCCACCCCCTGTTGCACGTGGTCTGCACTCTGGATGTCAGCGGTGTGAGCTCCTCGCAGGCTCTGCCTGCCGAGTTCCACTCACCGGCACCCCGTGCCCTGACACAACCAAATGAAATAATCCTGCTGGCAGGAGGATGGAGATAATTTTGCAGAGTAGTCACATCCTTCCTCTGCTCCCCTCCCCTTGGCTCCAAGCTTTGCCCCTGCAGAGCCTCCAGACCAGGAGTGCTGATGATGTCCTGCTGAGCTGTACCCCCATGGGCATCCAGCTCAGGAGATCCTGCTACCCTTAACTCCCTTGAGAAACTTTCCAACCCCAGATGAGCCCTGAGAAACACTCACACGGGGAAGGCATCCCAGCTGCAGAATCTTCAGTGCCAATAAACTCCTCAGTCCCAAACCTGATGTGGTCTAAGTTGGGACTGCACCTGCTCAGACCTGCTCAGAAAAATTCACAGACTTAGAAACTAACAAGAAAAGAAGCAGGGCAGCTCTTTCTCTATCAAATCAAATCTAAATAAGAAAAGTTAATTACTATCCTTGCTTCCCCATAACTTGGCCAATTAGAAAATAACTGATCTGGTTCTCTTTAAATGTTGTTGTAGGCTCTTTAAAAAAGATGTTAAGATTTTCTGGGTTTTTCTCTTCCTCAGATTGATTGATGCTGCAAAAGGACAGACAAAGCTTGGCCTAGAGGAATTTTCATGAGTCTTTCTTCCTCTGTTTAGTGAAATTGTATGCTGCTGATACATATTATTGGCCTACAGAATGAGACCCACCCACCCAAGGAAAAGGATTAACTGAAATATTGTCATTTCTAGGAATTAAAGTTATTGGAATTCAAGCCGAAGCCCATTTCCTACATGCAATCTTAATGTGATCCTCAGGGAGCTCTGAAATTATCATCTGCAAGTAAGTGATCTTTTCATGCAATTTTATTCTAGCACTATATCTAGGTATCTTCTCCATAACTTCTATGTCCACAAGCTTATTTATCTCCTTGCTAAAGTTCAAAATCTAATTTCCAACACAGGTTACTTACTGTAATAAACTCTACAAGCTTTAAAGTGACAAGTTGAAAGATACAATTTTTTAGAGTTATGAATTAATAGCCATATATGTCAAAGAAAGTGCCAACTTTTTCATATTTATAGATATATTATTGAAATGATAAAAAATGAACTGAGGAAAGAGAAAAGAAGTGAGGAGAACTACATATAATGAATCAAACATACTTAACTAGACATGTACAGACACTTTAGTGTGCATCTCTTTTATTACATTACATTAATCAAATTCTACTAAAGACATCCATCTAAGCAAAGTGTCACAGTGATATTCTATAAAAACATTCTTTTGAAAAAGAGTCTTCCCTGACAGCAGTATCAACTCCACTGTCTTAAGTGATTGTCAGGACTGCATTACTCAGAAATTAAGAGAATTTATGTAAGTGCTTCCCGAGCTCCCCTGAAGAAAAAAAATAATTTAATTGGAGCAAGTGTACAAACTCTGATAAAGGCTGGTAAAACACGGATAAGTGATTTCACTTAGCGAAGCATGAATGTGGGTTTTTTTTTTCTGCTTCTTCCTTCTTTGGTTCGTAGCACCAACAGACTTTCTTAGTCTGGAAAATCCTGGAAGAAAATCCTCCCTTCTGCTAAAATGGGCAGAATATGAGCATTTTTGCTAAATTATCCAGCAAGACCTGATCATCTGGGATTTGAGGCACTTTTATTTTTTCCTATATGTATTTATTTATTTATTCTAATGAGCTTACAAACAGCTCTCAGGAAGGCAGTGGAGGTTTCTTTGCCATGCAGATGTGAGGGCCAGATGTGGCACCACTTGGCATGACCTGGATCTGGGGAAGAGAGACAGTTCTGGGCACATGGGTTGTGTCCTCATGGAGCTCGGGTTTCTCTAAGGCATGATCTCACTTCCTACTAGCAGGCAAACCAATGTTAACAGTATTTTTAAAACCTATTATACCTGTGCATTTCATAGTGGGATTTGTAAAAGATCTCCATTTGTTGCCTTAAAGAAAAACAATGTGGAGTTAAAACTTTGGTTTAATTATTGCATTATTTTACCTCCTTCTTTAAAACAGCCTAACCCATGATTTCTCAACTTTGTCCACACCTAGGAAAAAATGTGAATACCGAAGTTCCCATCAAATAGTGGATTTGGATAGTCAGAAACTACTTTCAGACAGCAGTGTTGGTAAGCCACAGAGAATGAGGGGTGAAGGGTATTGCATCACTTCTCCTCCATTATTTAGATGCAATGGGATTCATAAATCCATGGAGGTGACATCCATTAGGTAGCATTAAGGTACTACTGGTATTCCCACTCAGCTTCCCTTTGTGGGTGTTGGTTTTACCCCCCTGCAAAGGAAGTCAAAGCTCCTCAGGGTAATCCCCTAATGATGTGGCATCAAGGGTCAAAATATAAGACAAGGAAACAACGCACAGGGAACAGTTTTATGTAAATGATTCACTGACAGATCACAAAAGCAATGATTTGCTCTTCCCAATTATTCTCTAATTTCACCATCAAACTATTAAGCCTGGATGTTATTCAAAACACAAAGTCAACACTACAAAAAAAACCCAAACATAAAATTCACCATTTGCATAACTTATTAAGTGAAATATGGAATTCATGTGACAGACAGAACGTCAACTTCAAACTGTGTTTTCAGCCACAACGAGAGCTGTTTGATCTGCACGGGGTAGTTCCCTACTCAGGCAAAAATCACACACACACACATTTTGTCAAACTAGTCTATGCAGTGCAATTTTGCAGTGAACTGTGTAAATACAGGAGATCTGTGAACACGCTGGATCAAAATTCTGCCACGAATTCAAACTAATATTTACCGAACATCCAGTTCACTGTTCGCTCAGCTGCTCTTATCAATGTTATAATAAACTATAAACCCTAGCGAGCCCTGAGGCAACTTAACTGCTGTAGTGATGCTGGAGGGTGATTAGGAAAAAAACTAAAGATAAGATCCATTGTTTTTTTCATGGTTGTGCACATCATTTTTCTATTTCTGATGCTTTGTGTGTGATAATCTGAGCTTCCTCAGAGGTAAATTCTCATCTAATCATAAGTCCCTACACATCAACAGAACATATCCTATGTGGTCTAACAATAAAAAAACAGAGAGCAAGAAGTGCTTCATTAACAACATGGATTTAACCTGCTGTAAGCTCATTTTTAGGCTGCAACAAAAGCCCTGGAAAAGGTGAAAATTAAAAGATGCCACCTAAAGAGCTCTCTAAAATTAGAATTAATTTTAATCTGCCTGGAAAAAAAAAATCTGGGTGGTGTGGAGAGCTATGAAGAGGGGGGTTATTTTAAAAATATATATAATATCAAATTAAAGGATCAAGCAGCCCTATTAAAAAAACAGAGCAGACATCATATTCTGCTGGTCAGCTTTATACCTAAATCACACAAAAATGTATTGGCAGGGCCCATCCTGTGGCATTTTTGATATGGACAATGTACAGGGATGAGATCCAGGACGCAGTCAGGTTAGGGCAAGAGGAAGAAGGGCACCAAAGGCGGGGACAGAGGGGGTGCAAAGGGGTCATCTCTCATTTTGGTAACCCCACAACTGCCAGAGAAGGGTCTTGGGTTTCCGAGGGACATTAAAAAACCTTGTTAGCATGTTCTGCTCCATAATTGCTCAGAGCAGCGTTGTGAAGCAGGAGACATCTCCTGTCACTATTTTTGGGTTGGAGCATCCCTGCTCCAGACGCTTTCTGGCACTTTGCCTGATCCACCACAACCGGAGCGATAAACCAGAGGAGGACAAGGTGTGTTAATATCAGGTGTGTCATTAACAATCATTTCCCTGTTTCCCAGTGTTTCTCCCTCTGTCCCTGCCTGGATCTGCACCCCAGGGAGCCCACCCCTGGCTCTCACAAGCCGGGCTGACCTTTCTCCACGTGTCACTCGCGTACGCGGCGCTGCCAGGATCAGCCCCAGCAACTGGAATTTGTCTCCCTCTAAGTGACAGCTGCCATTTTAATGATCCAGCAGCAAAGGTGAGTTTCATCTCAGGAGGCAGAGAGGGAATGCAAAATAAAGAAGGGGAAAAAAAGAGTGTTTCCACAAGGAGCTCCTGAAGATCAGATGGCTAGGAAGTGATTTTGGGGGTGAATTCTATATTTAAAAAACATTTTTAGCCAATTTAACAGATAACTTAACTGGTTCCTATGTTGCGCTGATGTATATTTATAAGTCTATTTGAATGGATTTGTATTAAATTGCTGATTTTCAGTGGTTCTTAATAGAACCCTACTCTTCCCTGTCCTCATCTGCCTGGTGAGCTTGTCCAAAGACAGCTCTCTGTCAGACTATTGCACTTTAAAAATCATTTCAGTGACTTTCCCCCTTGGTAATGAGATGGAGTGATTAGAAGAGCTCTCACAATTACCCCACCATTTTCCTTTAAGACACATATGAAAATTCCTTCCCTTTCTCAGCCCTTGGCACGTTCAGAGTTACTGTTCCCACTCACAGCTGTCACTACCATGCAAACTTAATAAATTCCATCTATGCATGACTTACTTAGCTAACCTCCATCCACCAGAGATACACGCTTCTTACTCAGACAAGCAGGACAATAACATAGTAAAGCTTCAAAACAATAGCTCTCATGTTTCAAATATGTATAATATTGCAAGGGGCTTATCTCAGCCCTGGTGATCCTGCCTGAACAGAAAGGAGCTTTTCTTTCATACTATTTAACTTTTGGG
Source organism: Manacus vitellinus (assembly GCF_001715985.3). Lineage (NCBI taxonomy): Eukaryota > Metazoa > Chordata > Aves > Passeriformes > Pipridae > Manacus > Manacus vitellinus. Next base: position 3,546,799 of record NW_021940560.1, read on the forward strand.
ACTTCTTTTTTTTTTTTTTTTTTTGGGGGGGGGAGGTGGGGAGTGGTTTGGGGGATTTTTTTCAGTGGGGTTGGTTTTTGGTTTGCTTATTTTTTTAATTCAGAAGTAGTTTGAAAATGCTCAGGACAGGCAATTGGAAAAAAAAAGAGCTTTTTTACAAGCATAAAGGCAATTATAAAGGGATAATTAAATAAAGGAAGAGTTAAAATGGGCAGGGTTTCCCTCACTGAGCAGAATGCACCCCGAGACACAGGCAGCCAGATTCTGACCTACCCCAGCTCTGAAATTTCCAGTAACAAATGAACCCTCTGAAACTGTTGCAAATTTAAATCCACATAACCCAGAGTAAAATCAGGCCCCTGAACAATTTTGTTAGCAGCAAATTTGTCATGCACATTAAACCCTCCCCACCAACAGCCTCGGGCCACGTCAGCTGGGACCCTGAACCAGACACCTTTCCCCTTTGCCACCTTGTCTGTCAGTAGAGCAATCAGCACTTTTTGGAAAAGCTCAGTATTTTTCAGAATTAACACCGTAAGAGAGGTAATCAAGCCTGTGTTAAATAAATACTTCCAAATGCCAGGTGAAATGCACATCAGAGTGCATCAGGCAGCCACACAAGGTATCTGGAGGCGGTAGAACAAAGTATGCTTCACTTTGCATTAGAGGCAGGCAAGCACTGAAGCCCAGGAGCAGCAGAAAAATGCAGGATGAGTAATTTTACTAGGTGCTTCCTCACAACATTTCCTGGGGCCAGGCACTGTCCTGGCTACGTAATTTTGATTAAATCAATAGCTGTTTATCAGTGTGCCATAAAATGACAGGAGCCAGATGCAACAGGGTTGAAACCTAAGACAGGTAAGTGAGGAACAGCAGCAAGGCTATTAATAACTGGTAATTTCTAGGCTGATTAACTTGGGTTTGAGGATGGGTGTTGGAAAGGTTCATTCAAGCCTTTCTTCAGTTTCTCCTGTTCGGTATCCTTTAGATCACATCAAAGGATGGATTTCCAGACAGGTTAACCTGCTAAACATCCCATCCCTGGTAGTGTTCAGCTCCAGGCTGGATGGAGCTCGGAGCAACTTGGTCTAGTGGAAGATGTCCCTGCCCATGGCAGGAGTGTTGAAATGAGATGGTCTTTAAGGTCCCTTCCAACCCAAACCATTTCAGGATTCTGTGATTCTGCTATTTATTGCCTAGGTGCTGTGGTATAGTCAGTACTGTGCAATTTGAAAAGTGCGAGTCCAGACGAGTAGGATTTGAAACAGGATGCCAAATATCAGAATATATCTTTTCTTTCTGTTTACTTTCTATTTTAGAGCTTTGAGGCAAACTCAAAAAAAAGGGGCCACATGAAGCAACGTTTTCTTGGAGCACCTCTTCCTCTGCTTGCCCTGAGCTGCTGATGGGAGTCTTGACCTGACTTTATGGTCCACGGTCCTTGGACTCTGTAGTGGTGATGCCACCAGATCCCACCAGGTGCCCTTGCCAAAGGTGGGTCAGAGAAAGCTTGAGGACATTCAGCGAGTCTACAAGAAATCTGGACCTTTTCCTAGACCAAATCTTGCTTACAGCGTCTGCCTTAATCTTTCAAAGAAAAAGATTGCACAACAAATGGGGTACGCAAACATATCAGGAAGGTGTAATCCAAAACAAATATATTTTAAAGGTGCCATTCCTTACAGCATCTCCATACAATTAAATTCTGTGATAGTCTCAATTTCCACTCAGAAAATGGATGTCACAAGAGCACGTATAAATTATTCACATCTTTACTAAATGAAGGGCTATCAAAAACTTGTCATGGGCTATCCATACGCAGTATGACTTGAGCCACAACTGACAACGTAACTAATATTTTTAATATCCCAGTAATTTCATAATTACAAGAACACTGATATTTTACAGTATGAGTTCAAAGTGTGAAACTAGGGAGGCCAGTAAACTTGGCAAAACCTCTGGGCTTGATCCTGCATCCTTTGAAAAGCCCAAGCGAGAAGCTCACGGTGCTTTTATGGACCGGTGGGTACTTTTGGGTATGCACAGAATGAAGAAATAGAGCCCCATAGTGGTTAATCCCCAAAGCTAAAAATAAAAACAAAACAAAACCCTACTGAAACCAAAGCCTTTTAAGCCGCTATCTCATATTTTAAGCGAGTTATTAAAATGTTAATTATCCGAATAACATTATGCTTGAACACAAGGGGAAAAGACATTTTGAAAATTGTGCGCTTTTTTAACTGGGAGGGTAATTCACAGATTTCTTCCAAAATGACAATTTCTTTTTTATTCAGCAGCTTGAACACTAAGTCAGAGCACTCTTCAGACTGCAAATATAGCAATTATCCCAAGTAATGCTTTGACACTGTTACCACAGGCAAGTGGCCAAAGTGCATCAGCAGTCAAAATATCTAAGCAAGTTAACAAGCTCCTTTTACTCTCAGCAGAGCAGGAGAAGAAAGGGAATCCAACCCCTGAGAAATGTTAAAATAAAGGCGAAAGAAAAGCTGCTGGTGTTTGTTAAAGAAAATGGTGTCACTGTCTCGGCCTGATCAAGGTGTAATATGTGAGTCCCTGACAGATGTCCCTGGCAGTGTGGGATGGGGAGGGCTCTTCCCCAGCATCGCTGCCGCGTGATCCCGGCTAATGACTGGCGGCAGCCCACCAGGACCCGCCGTCAGCCCACACCTTGCTCCTCAGTTTGGTGCTCTCTCTCCTCTCTCTTTGCCCCCATTTTTCTTTCTCTCTTTTTTTTTTTTTTCTTTTTTTCAGCTCCATTTGCAAAATACCCCCACATGTACCATACAAAAGACATCTAAACTCATTAAGGAAATTCCCAAAGAACTATTAACAAATCATTTTGCTTCAGCCAGAGATATCAGATTTAATTAGGTGAGCGGTGTTGATGGGGTGCAAAAACAAAAGCCATCTCCTGTCTGAAAAGGTTCAGGTCCTGTGTAGGCCCCATTCTTTCCTCTATGGCACAGACAATAATTGAGCATTTTTTTAAAGGACATAGGGATGAAAAGAGGAGTCTGTCTCGCAGACAAAAGCTTTCAACTAAGATTTGTTTTCCTTTCTCACCAGGTGACTTAAAGGGAAAAAATCTTCAGCTGTAAAGAAATGGCTATAACCTACAGTGAGAACACAGCGACAGAGAATATAAAACAGCTCTAACAAGCATAATTTTTGCAAGTGATTAATCAAAATGTATTTAGCCAGTCATTTTCAATGATAATCAAAAGACCCGCTTAAAACAATAATCATTTTGCAATAATAACAGTTATGTTCATTCAGATGCAGGCAGGCTCTGCTGCCTGGAACGAAACGTCGACATTGGCCCTGCTACAATGCCCTGAAATACTGAAGGATTTCTCCGAGTGGGAAATCACCAGGATGGAGCCTACAGGTTGCACAGATTAGTGCCCTGTACAGCACAGGAATGCAAAGTACCAGGGAGCCAAAGGTTTATTCTTCCTCTCTTGTTTTAAGTCTTTGGGTTAATGCTCTTTGGAGGTCTGGCCAGTTGTCATTTTAGGGGAGTATTATCTGGGTGGCAGGATAATACTGGCACGTTACTCGGTGTGTAATGGGAATGTTTTTCTAACAGCTTCCAGAGGCTCCAGAGATCACAGATTGTAAAGGAAAAGACTCGTTCCATTTTTTTTAAAATACATCTTCAAATTAAGAGACGTAAGAAATACTAACAATTGACATATGCCTTTGTGGTACCAGCTATTCCTCCAGACCTTTAAGCATATTCCTCATCTCTTCTTTCCTCTTGTACTGGATGAAAAAAAAAAAAGCAAATCCAGTGTTAGTCATTGGCATATCAGATGTGAACCACTCTGGGTTCTAAGAATATATCTTTATAATTCAAGGCTTACAAGGAGCATGCACCAATTAACACCGTGGAGCAAGCTTTTGGTGCAAATCATCATTAAATAAACACGCTGAAGCTTTTCAGAACCAGGAGATAAAAATGATAACAAAAGAAGTCAGCAGATCCAGCGGGAAAGAGCAAAAACCTCCTCCAAAGCACACTCTGATGCCACTAAAGAAAAAGCAGAGGCTGGCAAAGATGCCATCAGCAAAAAAAAAAAAAATAAAAGGAGGGGGGGAAGTTTAAAATCTGCCATTCTAATTTTTAACAGTTCGAAAATGTTCAACAGAATATTTTTTATGCCTGTGAGAGATAAGGACAGGAAGAGTAACAGGACACTCTTTTAGTCCTGAAAGTCACCAAAAAAAATAATTTGGAAGTATTTTCAACTTTATTTTATCTGAAGCCCTGACAGTTAATTTGGTGTGAAAAACTGCAACAGTAGAAAACAGATGTTAAGGGGCAAGCATATAGTTAAGGTCAAAACAAACATAAAACACCGCTTCCATTTCGAAGGGAAGGAAGAAAAAGATTTGTCCAGCAACAGGTTTTATGCTAAACCTGCTTTTTTATTGTTCTGCTTGTGATATCTGTAGACTACACAATGCAATACTGTCTGCCATAGCGCAATACCTCTCAGCACCAGTAATTTAAGACTTTCTTCTCTGTAATACACTAAACCATCATAACCTGTCTCTTCCTATTTAGTTTAACCTACAACCACCACATACTGATTTGGCTGTGTGTGGCTTTCTCTATTGCCATTTATTACTCCGCTCGACTCCTGAAATTCTGTTTGCAATTTAAGGCCACAAATTAGAAGCGTAAGTCATCTGTTTCCTATAATCCCCCTGTCAGGGCTGGAATCACATTTGGAGCTGAGCACCAAGCGCGGTCCTGGGCCGGCGCTGCCGCCCCGATTGGCCACGCGGGCTGAGCTGCGCTGGGAATAAAGAACAGGGAACAGGGAACGGGGCTGGAGCCGGCGCGGGGAGCGGGGAGGGAGAATCCAGCCGCCTGCGCAGGAGGAATAAATACTATTTTACAACCGTAACCTTTTGGAAATATTCTAACCAAGCGACGGGGATAGCTGTGGGAGCTTTCATATACATATTTATTTATTATATTTATTTTTGAGCCATCTCATAGGGATGTTATAACTTCCTCCCTCAATCCGAATCTTTGGCGAGTTCTGCCACCTTTGTCACGCAGCGCATTTTCTCAGTGCTGTCTCTTGCTGTCCTAATTAACTGTTTTCCTCCCGCATGGCAGGCAACATACAGAGTTAAAATGGAGATTTTAACGCACTGGTTCCATTTTCCTCCCTTTTTTTTTTTTTTCCCTGTGATTATTTTAATGAATCCATGCATTTGTTCCTTTGATGCCAGTGGAAAATGATTTTAAGTATGTAGATGAGAAATCTTAAAAGTGGATTTTTTTCTTTCCTGACAACAAAACCTTGGTTAAAATTAAAAAAAAAAATAAAAAAATAAAAAAATCTATAATGCTTTCATGCAACATTTGAGGTTATGTCCACAATTTGAATATTATTTTCTTTTCTTTAATATATTTTAATAGTGGTTCCTGACCACCACTGCTAGGAGCAAAAAAATCAGTAGTGTTTCCTACTTTAGATTAAACTTTCTCTTTATTGCACTGGGAGTGAGGCAGTGTATCCTGTTGCAATCTGAAAAGAGCAAGATAAAGCTTCTAAAAAGATCCCAATTCAGAGCAGCAGCCAGCAGAGAAAAATATCTCCAGTTAATAGTCCAATGGGACCCTCTGCTTGGGGGGGGGGAGGCGGTGGGAATAAATAAATAAAGCTAGATTCCATTAATAAAAATTCCTCTAACTGCCTCATATTTACTAACAGATATACTTTTACATGGGCTTTGAACTTGTAGCAAGCAAATCAACTTGTTTTAAGTAGCACGCTCTGGCCGTGCAGGACAGCCAAATGCTGAATTCTGCAGTGTGATCCAGGCTGAGTTGCAGCAAATATTTTTTCTTCCCTTGGATTTAAGCAAAACAATAAAAACCTTATAATTTTTGTTTAAGTTAGAGGAGTCCTAAAAAAGAACATTCCACTGCTCTTTGTGCTTCTGTAACTTAAAAATTGGCTGTGCTTTTAAGTGAAATTTGGCAGGCTGTTAGTCTACAATGTGACTAGGATATTTGGACATAACAGAATTGGCCAAGATATGATATTTTAAATGGAACTACTGTTCATGCAATTTCCTAAGGTTTGTTTTGGTGTTGTTTTTTTTTTTTTTTTTACTATGCATTTGATATTACAGTTTTATACACACAAATAAATACGTATTATGAGTCCATAATCTACAAACGCGAACTATTGTCAAGATGCATTTACAGCGTGTTCTGTGATGATTCCTGAGCAAAAAGGCTCCCTCATAGCAATGAATGCCCATTATTATAAATAAGCACACAGTAGAAATAACTCATGGCACACAAAAGCACACGCAAACCACTTGGTGTGTTCCAGAGCTCAGACACCAGCACTACTATTGCCGAGCTCTGCATTGGAAGAGCAACTGGAGTCCTGCCATGGAAATGAGCAGCATGCTAAGGAGCAGATGTTCCTCTTTGGAGGGGTGTGGAGGGGAAGTCTTGCACCAAAATGTTGGTGGCCCCTTCTGGGTTTACGAGACAACCCAACTGCTGTGATGCTGCCCTGAAACTGTGAGGGACCTGTCTACTGAAAATCTGGAAGCTGTAGGAGGTGAGCCTACACCAGCACTCCAGAAGCATTCTGAAAGTCACATTTAACTCCCATTTTAAACCTGTGTCAGAGGACAGGATTCTTCTCCTCCACCAAAGCTCCACACGCTTCCAAGTCACCAGAATAATGTGCACATCAAAAAATACACTGACCATCTTGCTCGGTAGAAAGGGGGTTTGCTTGTGCCAGGTTCCACACAGACAGACACATGGTATAAAGTCAAATTGGCCATTGCTTTTATTAATTACCAACTGAACCAAACTGAGCAACTTAACCCCAGGCCTGGAAGCTGTGCCAGCTCCACTGTGAGCTACGCCACCACACAACCTCCCCCAAAACCAATCCAAGCGAGCGCGTCTGCCTCGCATCTCACTCCACCAGCACACACGACACAGCCCCAAACACCACAATGCAGATTTGCAAACAAGGAAAGCCCTCTCTGCTCTACTTTGTTCACTCTCCCTCTATAAAAATTAAAGAGAAATTGTGCTTGTGTTGCTTCTCCCAGGGTTATGAATTAAAAAATGCTTTACCATGTGAACAATACAACCATATTTTACATAGTAGCACACAAACTGCATCCCAAAAGGCATTATGCATTAAAATACATGGCAGCGGTCTCAGATGCAAGTTAGAGGCCAGAGTGGTGTAAAACCACTGTATAGTAAATAAATGAAGATATTCCATAGGCCACCTGGGAAGCTGGTAGCAGAGGCAGGTGCAGGAATCGAGCAGTTTCAGGGCTCCAACCCAGACCATGGCACAGCACTAAAAAGGTATGAAGAGCCCTGGAGAGGAAATCAGAATGGTGCACAAAGCAGAACACCTTGCAAAGACAAGGGAAATGCTCTTGATCTTGAAGACACTGAAAAATATGGAGCTGAACAACTACTGGGCATGGTAGCCCAGGAAGAAAAGACAACATAAGAAGTGACTGAAGCAATACAGAACCATAGAATCATTTAGGTTGGAAAAACCCTGGAAGGTCGTGGTGTCCAACCATTAATCCAGAACTGCTGAGGCCACCACTGACCCACATCCCCAGGTGACACAGCTCTATGTCTTTTAAATCCCTTCAGGAATGGTGACTCCATCACTGCACTGGGCAGCCTGTTCCAGTACTTCACAGCCTTTTGATGAAGAAATTTTCTCTAATATCCAATCTAAACCTCCCCTGGTGCACCTTGAGGACATTTCTTCTTGTCCTATTACTTTTTACCAGGGAGAGGAGACCGACCCCCACCTGGCTATGACCTCCTTTCATGAAGGAAAAAAGGAAGTAGAAATAAAAAAGGAATCTTATCCATGGCTGAATCCCTGGATTTGCTTTCAGTATTCACAGTCTGATGCTCAGCTTATGCTTCCAAAAAAGCGAGTCAGACAAACCTCTAGTCCTTAACACGAATTTAAACACCCCTTGGGGATCGCTATTTGGCATAAACTGGAGGGACTGCACAGTCAGTTTTAAATTAACAGTTTTGCACTAAAAAATATGGGTTTGAATTAAGAACGAAGTCTTGAAGCAGAGCCTAAAATCACCTGTGGACAGATGTGCTTTTGTCCTCCAGTGTGGAGGGTGATGGGTAGTGAGAAGACGAGCCTTTCGTTCTTCTGCACTTCCCAGCTCCTACAGGAAACATCCCAAATCCACACAGTGTTCCCGAGCGCTACATCTTGCCTATGGATCTCCAAGCGATCTGACAGATGTGTAAATTCACACCAAGCCAAAAACTGCCCCGGGATAATACAGCTGTGCACGCTAAAGAGCACAAGTTATTCCGGCATGAATTTGCTGACAAAAAAAATGTCATTTTAACCCACCTTTGGCTTCCAGGTGTACATTTTCCTGAGGTCATTTGGGGCTGATTTCACACTGCTGTGGTCACACTGACCCCTTCTTTGCCCATTAAAAGCTCAAAAGCAAATAAGGTTATTTTCTTCCTTCTTTTTCTCTTTTTTTTTTTTTTCCTAATAGAGTGACTGTTTAACAGGCGATGCGAGGATGAGCAGATTTTCCTAAATGCCAAATGTTGATGGATACACAGTGCAGATACAGTAGTATCATGGGCTGTAAATGTCACTTAGCCTCAAGAATTCCTCTGTCCAACACTGTTATAACAAGGTGCTTTTAAAATGGGAACAGGATTTACACCAGAGAGGTGTGAATCAAGGATACTTTTTTTTTTTTTACCCAGTGATAGCTCATCACTTGCTACAGAAACCTGGCATGGCTTAGGCAAAGCTTGATAGTGACTCAACCCCACAGTCATTTACAGGGGTTGCTCTTAATGCTTTCTAAAGGAGCTATTATTGGATGTCCCAAAAGTAGCTTTGAGCATAATGGTCTAGTTTGTGATACACTGACCAAAGTAGCCAAACAATCCGGAACATATTAATTACAGACAGAAAACAGATTGTTCCTAAAGTTACATATTATACTCTGCCTTTTCTTGGAATAGCTGTCTCTGAGTAGGTGAAGCACACAAAAATTTGCTCTCCAAACCAATAGAAATGTACCATTAACAGGGGCACAGTCAGCAGCAGTCACTCCTTTACACCAACATTCACCGGACAAAGTTATAAATCCCGCATTAATCACTGGATAGAGTCACAATGGAGTCATATAATAGCTGAAAGATTACAAATTTAGAGATGTGATGCACAAAAAGAAAAAAGTTTGGAAAGTAAAATAAGTGCTATATTCAATGAATTTGCAGTAGCTACTACTTCAAATCAAAAACTTTGTTTTTTTCAAACACCCAACACTAATGTTTCAAAAGATACTGAGAAAAAAAGCATCATTTTTAGGCATTTGGGATAGAGGGAGAGGAAAGAAAAAGAAGACAAAATATATCCCAGTGGTAGAAGCATCAGATGAGAAATCACCAGCCCCTTCCCTGCTGTGCTACCTTTACTCCACCTGTAAATTGTGTGGGGAGGAAAGGGAGATGGACAGATAATACTGCCTTGCCCTTGAGGATGTAACTGAGGCTCCAGTTCATTTGTACTTGTAAATCCCTGTTAAATATCCAAATAACCATGCAGTTCTAGTATAGGACTGTGGGGTTCACAGCATAACTTTTCTTCCCTGTGGTTTCTCTGAAGGTACTGTACTGAAGATCTCTGAATCTGCAAGTCCCTGGGCTTGTGGGGCCAAGAACAAGGTAGTGGGAAGCTACTGTTCAGAGTGCTCATCCTTTACTGACAGCAGATATCTCAGCCATTCCCAAATCCAGTGAGTCAATTGTGCCAGAAAGAGCTGGAATCTCCTTGATGGACGAGATGCTTCCAGGGATTCTGTACAGCACAGAGTCCTGGGATACCTCGCCAGAACAGCACCAGGGACCCAACCAAAACCTAAACATGCTCAAGATGAATGTATCCTAAGGACATAGAGTTTTCTCTTTACTGTGTACTGAGCATTCCTGTCTCTAATCCCTTTCCAAACTTTTGCTAACCTGGAGACAAGGTAGACCAAATTGCTGTTGGCTTCCCAGAGTCAGCTGAAAAGCTGGCTGAAACGGCTCTGTGAAGAGGACTGGGAATTTCCTCTCTCATTTCCATAGGGGAATATTGATACTGAAAGGCCAAATGTGTGCAGCTTTACGTGGCTGCTCTCCACACCAAACCATCTCTTGGGGAACTGGGGGGCATGTGCCACGTCGTGGCATTTCTGGTATGGGCCATAAAGCATCAGTGAACATGCAAGAACACAGAGAACCCCCATAAAACCAGAATGTTTGTTGCTGTCTAAAACACAAGGTTAAAATTCCATAACTGCATGTACATTGCTTAAGTCTACAAAGCACAGCAACGCTCGTGATGCTTTGTGGGCTCATTCCCATAAAAGTTGCCGGAGGAGCAGTGAAGGTAGTTCCCATTAATAAGATAATAAATGTTTCTGAATGACCTAAAGTGATGCTCAGATTACAGCATGAATACTAAATTCCAAGAGGAAAGCTACAGTTGGGAGCAAAAATCCCCACAGATTATCCTCAAATATTCTGGAGGATATCTCTTTGGATGCTCAGCCCAAACAAACCAAAACTCCACTGTGGCTATTCAATGACGAATTTAAAAGGCAGAATATTCCCTGATCATAATTTTAGGAATAATTTTCCCTATTGATAACCCACCTGTATTTAACGCACAAGAATTTCTTCACTAAGAATTGGAATTTACAAAATACTTTGCCTTTTCAGTGTGAATTCTTGGTTAAAATTTCACTGTGGACAAGTGCTTGGTTGGAGGACAGGGAGTGAACCTGTCCATCAGACACTGAAGCTTCTCCATGACCTAGGACTATTTCTCCCTTATCCCAACTACCTAATCAGGCAACCCCTGCTTCCCACTCCAATGATAGAGCAAGTCTCTGTTCTCTCTCACCTCTGCCTTCTCTTGCCTTCTGTTTATCTCCTAAATGGTTTAAATCCTTATGTCTCTCCACGTGGCCTTTCTGATCCCCCTCAGACATCTGTTAGCAAACCAATCCAAAACTCCCCTCCCGTTCTTCACTTTTGCCAGGTTTCCTTACCCAACACCAGGATGAGCAAATTTAATGGAGGAAATGTCATCTTGGAGCAATCAACACCTTTTGGAGTTAGCCAAGAGCAGCTCCCATCCTTGCACTTCATCCTCGGGGTGACTGTTGTCCCCTGAACACTTCATGGGTCTCACTCCCTTGCTGTGCTCACTGAAACTTCTCAACCCTTGTCAGGGTCAAATCCTGTCACCTTCGGGATTTCAATCATTATTCTCCCCAGTGCCAACTCTTTTCAAAGGAAACAAATACATTGGACAAAGGAGAGAATGAAGAAGAACACCCGGCTTTTGATTTTATTGATATAGATGAATGTAAACAACTTCAAGGACCGTTGCTTGGGGAAAATGTTATTTGTCTGCTCTTTTTTATACATATAATTTCAGATGTAGTGAACATTTTGAATCAGGTTTTATATACCAAAGTAGAAAAATAAAAAGTATCATTCTAGGTGACCTGTAAAATCTTCTACAGAGGAAGAAAAATTTGCTAATGGACCTCACAGCCTCAGAGAACTGACTCAGATTTCTTAAATTAGACAGAGCCTGGTCTGAATGACAATACTTATTTCCTAATCCAAAAAATCAAAGTAGATCCATAATAAATGTTTAAACAGTCTATGCTATTTCCAAAGTCCAGGAAAACCTCACAAACAGGTTTCCTCTCTAGGCACCTCCTCAACATGGAACAAGATCTCCTGTAAATGATTAACACCAGCCCTCATTTCACTGCACTCCTCTTCTGGTGAGCCACATGCTCCCCTTGCCCCGGTGGCAGAGGGAAGCCAACATTTAGGAAGTGGGTCTGTTGCGAGTTTACAATGTCTTTTAGCATGGTAACAGTAAACCCGAGAATAGCTTTTTTCAACCAGAATCACATTTACATATGTATTGATTCCTTTCCCTTTTGTAGTGGTGGTTAATGCAATCTGATGAGCCGCATGCTGAATATTTGAACACTACGAAAATCTGCTTTTTAGGATATGTGTGTGATAACTTGGACGCCACTAATGTAATTTTAAACTTTTGCAGCGTGCCAAAACATCTGACAAATTTGGTACCTTATTTCAAGAGGATCTGGCATTTTTCTGCGCTGGTTTCTCCAAACATAACGTAGCAGATTCACTTACTACTGAAGAGCAGCAACCTCTAGCTCAGCACATATTAACTCTTTCACAGCACAGGACAATGCACCATTACTTCGCACTGAAAGTGAAAAATATTGTATCCAATTAAAATTGCATGGAAAATGAATGCAGGCAAAATTTAATTACCCAAATTGGAATTTGTGTAGCACATAAAGGCCAACACCCATACAGTTTTTTAAAAAGGCATAATCCCCATAATGGCCATATTTAATATTTTATATATGACCTAAGGTTAAATCTGAAAGATCTTCTATAGATCAATTATAAACCACTGACGTATCCTTGAAAAGGAAGAAAACAAGTAGTTTTCTAGTAGCGCTGAAGAATGTTACAAAACATCAAAGACCTTGCCCTTTTCCTGATAACACAGAAATCAGGCACTGATGGAAAAAAACTCTCCTGATCACCAAGTAATGAAACAGTAATGAGCATGGCAGCTCCTCTGCTATCTCATTACAATACATGGTATCGGGGTGTGTTTGCCAACATTGTAGAGAAAGGGAAAACAGGCTGACAGAGGCTCTCCTATGAGGGAAGGCTGAGAGAATTGAGATTGATCAAGCTGGAGAAGAAAATATTTCGAGGTGACTGAATTGTGGCCTTCCTGTACCTGAAGGGAGCCTACAGGAAAGACAGGGAGAGACTTTTTTACAAGGCCAAGGGGGAATGGCCTCAGTCTGAAAGAGAGTAGTGTTAGGTGAGATATTAGGAAGAAATTCTTGCCTGTGAGGGTGGGGTTGCCCAGAGAAGCTGTGGCTGCCCCATCCCTGGAAGTGTTCAAAACTGGTTTGGACAGGGTTTGGAGCAACCTGGTCTGGTGGAAGATGTCCCTGTCCATGGTTGGGGGCTGGAACAAGATGGTCTTTAAGGTCCCTTTCAACCCAAGCCATTCTAGGAATCTATGAATTTATGTCTATCCAACACCACTTTGCATAGGAAAAAAAATTAATGTAAGACTATTTTGTTTCTTCTTGACAACAATAATCTTCCAAAAATTGCATTCTTGATTTAAATGTTCATGGATCTGGTTGTTAGCTGAGCCACGACACCAAAGAATTTTTAAAATTGCAACGAAGTACCCCAAGAGAAAACAGTCTGATATATCTTTACTCATAAAATTCCATGACCAGGTCCGTCCTTCTTTTCAATAAAAGAGCACAAGGCATATTTTCTTACCTATGTCCTAATCACATTGAATTTAACATTATTTTTCCGAGGTCCACCGAACTCAGCATATGAAAAATCATGGCACTGGCAAGAAATCCACATGAAAGAGTTAATGCATTTGCAACCACCAGACACAAAACACAAATCTTTGCAAGTCCTGCTGTAATGCGGCTCCCCTGATTGCCTCAAAAAGACAAATTTCTGCTACAACACGGAAGCATTACAAACTAAATTCACCAGAGTCCCGTTGTGCCTTAGCTAGAGAATATGATTCCTGTATTAAGTGCTTTTAATTTCAGTGCTTGGGAGCTGGTTTAAAACTGTCTGCTAATTTGCGGCGCTGCTACAGTCGCGCTCTTGTCGCTACAATCAGAGGCAAGACTTCTTTAATGTGCCTCTCTCCACATTCCACTTTGCTCAGCCATAAGCCCAGGCAGCTCTCTGCCTGTCTTGGCAAACAAATCAGCTGTGTGAAGCCTCCAACAGGTGAATTTGCCAAGCATTGATATCATCCTGATAGGGGGGAAATCCTCCCATGACAGGTGATCATTGAACCATAGAATGGTTGGGGTTGGAAGGGACCTTAAAAACTATTTTATTCCAAACCTCCCTGTCAATGGCAGGGATGTTTTCCACTAGAGCAGGATGCTCAGATCTCCTTCTAGCCTGGCCTTGAATAACTCCACGGATAAGGCAGCCACAACTTCTCTGGGCAACCTGTGCCAGGGCCTCACCACCCTCACAGAGAAGAATTTTTCCCTAATATCCAATCTAATCCTCCCCTCTGCCAGTTTGAAGCCATTCCCCCTTGTTCTGTCACTCTATACCCTAGTAAAGAGTCCCTCTTCAGCTTTCTTGTAACCTCTTTGAGTACTGGAAGGGGCTCTAAGGTCTCCCTGGAGCCTTCTCCAGGTGGAACAACCCCAATGTTCAGCCTAATCCTAACGCGTTTCTCCTATCTCCTAGGGTCACCATCATCCTGCCTCACTGAGTCATGTTCTTGAGATGCTGATCCTCAGGAACGCAAAACTTAAAAAATATGAACAAACTTAGGGTGTTTTTGCAAAATATGCTTGATGGCACCTGTCCTGCAGGCCCACACAGCACCTCCCACTCAGCATCGTCCCCACTGCCACCACTCCCCGCAGCTGGAGGCATTGCAGAGCACAAGGACCGTGTCCACCTTTCTCATCACCAGCTTCCAAAAATAGAAAACGGTTGTCCTAGGCCCTGACCACAACTAAATTCTTGAAAAACATCCAACTGGCCAAATACTGAAAAACTTCCTGTGGAGAACATCAAAGCAACTTCAAGCGGATGTGGTCCCCTGCTCCATGCATCGCGTCCACTAAATAAATGTCACAACACTGTTGAAGGTTACATGAGGTAATCTGGCACAAGGTGGTAAATATTGAAGGCTTGGGAAGAAAAAAATCCCCAAGTTCACTACTCAGTAGTAGATATTTCACCGGAATTTATTACGGCAGGTGGAAGTAGGGTAGATGACAATGACCTGAAAACCATAAACTTGTAGGTATACTTTTTTTCCTGTAGAAGTGAATTATTTTCAGGTAGTTTAACATATCTCTGATTCTAATTACTAGGCAGACCAAGATCAGCCCGAACATTTGACCTAAGTAGCTTCATTTCTTTGTTTAAGAACAGATTTACTTGAGGCTGGTACAATATGTGAAAGGAGCTCGGCTCCACTGCTGGGAACAAAAATAGAATATTAATTAATTATTTAATTCTTTTTTTTAATTACTATTGTATCAGAATCTTAAAGTGGGGCATTTCTCTGTGTCAGGAAATGGTTTTTAAAAATGCATCTTTACAATAAAAAAAAAAAGAAAAGGAGAAAGGAAGAAAAAGAAATCATTCCTCTTCAAATTGAAACCAGCATAAAATATTACCCCAAAAGACCTGGGCTGATTTCTTTATAAATGAGCACAATGTTAGAGCCATGGCAAAGGCAAATTGGCCTACAAGAAAACTGACAGCTTTATAGCCCCTGCCTCTGATTGAAATGTTGGGAAATCTCTTGGCAATTCTCCCAGACATCCAGGTAGAACAGTGAGTTCACTGATTATGTTAACTAAAACAATCTGCCTTTGCACAAACGCACCTCGAGCCCAGCCAAGTGTGAAGGTTTATCAACGTGCCAGACCAAGAAAAAGACCTATTTACCTGTGCAGAGCAGCTAAACGACAAGGCTCTACAAAACAACCCAGGGACATCAGCGTGCAGGGCTTTTTATTATTATTATTTTTTTAATGTATAGCTTAATGAAGGCAATGAGCCCTCGGTGGGACTTGTATGGGTGTTAAACGAGAGCGCGACTCCAACCTATGTGTTCAAACGTTTCTAGTTATCAATAGTGAGAAACACCATCTTAAGGAACAATGTAGTAAAACACATATGGGCAGGGAGAATAAACTTATTTCTGGGAGGAAGAGGCTCAACATAGCCCTCACTGGTTATCTTTTCAGCCGGCCATGGTGTGGAGGAAGAGCTGCCAGGACACGGGTGTCCCGCTCGCGGGGCGAAGAAGGGAATTGTTTATGTTTTCTAAAGGGGGAAAAAATGAGAGCCATAATAAACCTAAACAATAAAGATTACAAAAAGAAACAACACTGTTAAGTGGCAATCTTTTGAGGTGAATGCATAGCTGAATGTTATTTTAAACAGCACATAACCCAGGGAATTATGATGCTGTTTACACAGGCCTGTCTCTTGGAATCTGTATATGTTTAGAGTTTGGTTTGTTATATGTCTTGGTTAAGCTCTCCAATATGTCTGTCTTCTGAAAAAGAACCCTATGCTGTGTTAAAAGTTAGCTCCAGCAAGTTAAAAATACGGAGAAAGTACCTTAAGTAATGTCCCTTTCCCCAGAGATGCCCTTGGTAGCAGTCAGTAATGCAATCAGATATCCAGGGTTATTTCGACTGCCTGCCAAAACATCACTCATGTCTATTAAAGCATCCTGAAAAACACCATTACATCAATTCCAGCAACGGCATAATTATTCTTCTTTCTGGAATGTCTTCTGATGTGAGTCACCCTGCCGGCGTGGGATTTCTCTGGAAAGTGGTTGTAGGAATGTCCCAGAGGCTGCGGGGTAGGGTGGGGGCCAGCAGCAAGATGCTCTCATCCCAAAACTTGGTGGATGCCCAGGACGGTGGCTGGGTGCACCACTCAGTGACACCCCACCAATGGCTTAGACACAACCCCCATTCCCAAAGACATGGAGCCCCAGCATGCTTCTTCTTCACTTATGTAATGGATTTTCAAAAAGTACATTTTTTGCAATTGCAAACCAAGGCAAACCACTGACAATTACATTTTTTTGCTGAATAACTTGGGTTTCTCTTCAAAAATGCAAGCAGGAAGTTCCACAAGGCACAGTAGTTACAGTAGTTTATATATTAATGAGCATGTCTCTGCTCATTCCAGCTGCAGTTATCCCAGGACTTCCACATAGGCAATGCAAACCACACCTCCTCAATCCACTGTGACACAACTGCCACTGGGATTGTAGCTGGAGAACAGAAGGATTATTATGGTTCCATATTTGAACAAAAATCTATAGAAAATCCTTGTGAGAAATTCTGGTTTTGATTACACTACTGTAAATCCCAATTTCTTTGAGGTCAATGGATCATCTAGCTCAACATTAACATAACAGAGAAGAGTTTGGCCCTCTGCCTTCTCCTTTAATCTTTCTAACAGAAAAGTTTCACTTGATGAGCCTCCGCTTTATAACAGGAACAGTAGCGGTAGAATAAAACAGTATTAATTTTGTACTTTAGGAGAATAAAGAGAATTTGACATTATCACTAAATAGCAACTAGACCAAAAGTCATCCCTAAAAGAACTACATATAGACAATTTTTACCAGAAATGCAGAAATGGACAAGTGCCATTGCTAAAGTAAAAAATAAGTAAAATTTAGTTTTATTAATTTGTATGAACATCCAGCCTGTTCCTATCCAGCTCCATGAAGCTGTGGCAATGCTAACAGACTTGTGATAAAGACCTGACCTCACTGAAATCAGTCAAATACTCAGCAAATTCAAAATATATGACTTTCAAGTTATATTCTGCTTGCTAAACATCACAGAATCCCCACCAACAAAAAAAAATAAAGTATTTAGTCAGCTATCAGATAGGTCCTAATGTCACAATTGAAATGGCAGTGTAGGAAAGGCTCTTAAAACAGACTCTTTGAGCATCCTTACAAAAGGAAAAAAAATTATAATTTAAATGCTGAATAGTCATTTGCATTGCTCTCCCAGACATAAGGACAAATCTGACATTCCTCTTCATCTGCTGGTTATTAGAACAAAAAAAACTTTTAAAATTTCTTGCTTGCCTTTGGAAACCCTCTCAGGCACATGTTGCGGTTCTTGGGGTCGTCCTATGCAGGGCCAGGAGCTGGACTCGATGATCATTGTGGGTCCCTTCCAGCTCAGGATATTCTGTGATTCTACCATTAAGGAAGATCTGTTAACAAATTGAGAAGATAACTATGGGGAGCAAAGTGTGCTTTTACTGCAAGATTTGTATTAGCAGCATATCTTCTCCAGGAAAGCAGTCAAGCTGGAATGTCACCAGTTTGCAGGTGAGGAGACTGTGCCATTTCACAGAGAGTAAATAAACATGACCTGGAGGCCCCCTCTGGAAACAGATATTATTAAGAGTTCATATTTTGGGGGTCTTAGCATATGGAGAGGGCCATCAGTCCAAATCTCAGTGCTGCCCTGGAAGCTGTATCCCAGAGAGCCACGAAGAGCTACATTAGAGGATTCGGAGAAGGAAGTGGCAAGGATAGTGACAAGAAAAATACAGCTTCCACTGGAAGCCTGAAGTAACTCCTTCTGCATCCTCCCACATTTGTTGTGTCACTTCTGCACTCCACAAAAGCATTTGGCCAGGTCAGACCTGTGAGTCTAAAATCTTAGCCCTATCCCATCCACAGGGAACAAACTCTCCCCATGGAAGAGCTGGTTGAGTAAAACCTCATGCCACCAAATTTCACTCATCATTTCCCTACAAGGAAAAAGGCCACCAGCAGCTCCAGGTTTAGCTAATTTGTTACCAAAAAAAAAAAAAAAAAGAAAAGTCATAAGTGATGTGAATGTGAATAGATCCATTTTATCAATGAAAAAAATGGAGGCAGAGAAGAATGAAAAATTCTCATACTTTTCAGCAGGATGTTTTCCTGCATGTGGCATTTATCACAATTTAATCTCTTTTAGGTTTTCTTGATTATTTATTGTAAAATGGGATAGATACTTTGAACAAAGCTAGGGCAGGAGACAAGTCAATATCCAGCAGCAACAAATATTTAGAGGCAACAGATTTGTAATAATTAGATGGAGACAAGAGATGATGAATTGGTAAATCTGAAAGTCTTTACAAACTCTGAAAATCTCAGATGATCGTTTAATCCATCAACTATCTTCTTAAGAAATACAATCACGGAAACTCCTGCCAAAAAAAAAAATCCTTACTGTAATCCTACCTTTATCTCATCCACAAATATACTTTTTCTATATAAAGACACAACCCTTCTTAAAAGGTCAGTGTTTGTAGTTGGCCACCAAACACACCAACATGCCTACACAGCCAGCCAAGCTCTTTACCGTGCCTATTTTGTAACCCACAGACACTTCTATGACAAACAGGGGGAAATCTCCCATTTCTACATGGCAGACACATGTTTCTTCACGTACCAACTCCCACTTCTGTTTCTCACAGGTTACACACGGCTTAGATGCCCTTTTAGCTGAACGTGCACTGAACTTACTAAAGATGAAGCGAACAGGCATTTCCTCGTAGCACTACCTCGCACAGGGGACAGCTTAATGGCTTTGCAATTAATATATGCATAAGTACAACCTGCATTAGTGGTGGTAAAAGGCAAGTTGGCTCCTTGATTACACATTATTAAATAACACCAAGGTCCTCGTGTTCAGTGCAGGCATGTGATATACCTGTCCAAAGGTGGAATATTGTATGAGTCTATACATATTTTCATCCCAACACATGGCTAAGCTTGCTCTAAAATGAACTTCCTTTTGTTTTTTCAACCTGTGGAAACCACCTGGTTTCATGTTTGCTGGTGATGAGCAGAGATTTTTAAATGATGCTGCAGCAAGTCACATTAATAGCAAGAGAAAGCCTGGCCCAGGAGCTATTTACTTCTGAAAATAAGAACAACAACAACAACAACAACAAAAAGAGAGGATATTTTATCTGAACTCATTACAAAGAACTGCTGCACAATGGCAATGGGGCCCCAGAAAGGGGAAAGCTGAGGAGCTATTGCCTTATAGAAATCAAGGATAAATATCCTTCCTTACTTTAGAGGAATAAAAATAGGTTTAAAAATCCTGAGGAGGGTTGGGGAGCTGAAGTTGGTTTCTTTAAGCAAAGCCTTCATATAAATTCTAACTCTGCAGTTAAATGGAAATGCTTAAGCCTATAAAACTAGAAGGAGATGAGAAAAGGGGGGAACCCGTATACATGAAACCAGCAGATACATAACCATTTTATACAGTTCAGTAGGCAGGCTAACATGAACTTAATAGTGACAATTGTTTTAAATTGATTCAAATAACAAATACACATTTCAGAGATTATGAAGTTTTGCACTGCATTTTTCTTTTTATCTTTCAAAGAAAACAATGCTAATAGTTTCCTTTTTCCTACGCTCAATGACTATTTACTACTTTCTTGATGTGGACTTTCAAAATACAAAGAAGGTTTGGCAAGTTTTCAAAGTCTTTCTTCAAAGTCAGCTCTTAAGTACTTTTTATAAAAACATGAAGAATACTTCTTACTACGGAGAATTGATAATGTACTGCTTTCGTTATTTGTATATGAAATACTGTCAGATAAATGCACATGGATTCATTTGTTTGGACCTTCTCTGTTAACCTTCTGTATGAAATTGATTTCGATTGATCACAAGAGTCAGGAACGCAGCAATTGCTTTCAACCAAAAGCAGCTTCAGACATTATAGACCCAAGTTTCAAAGAAAAAAAAGTTACTGTACTTGCAAGTTTAGAGTCAAACTTGGCAGTCCTTCCAAACAGAGTGGTCAGAAGAAGAAAAATAAAAACAAACATCCTTCCAAGATTTTTTTTTTCTTCAATTGCCGTACAAAATAGTGGTACAAGCATGTCACAACCCTTTCCGAAAGTTATTCATGAAGACATAAGCAAAGCGTCCTAAATACTTTGTTGACAGAGAGCTAACATTTGTAGAGCATTTTGAGAATTTAAGGAACTTTAGAAAGTTGTCAGCTCTTTGCTGCTGCACAGAGCTAAACTTGAAAACAGACACAAATCAAAGCAGCCCCCTCAATATGACAAACCCGAGCAGTCAGACCATTTGTAGCCCATCGCATCAGTCTATTTATTAACAGTGACCTGAACGGGGGGCCAAATCCAGAGGTGACTTGTAAGGTGGGGCAAATTAAATTGTGTGAGTAGGTGTAAGTAGATGTGAGTGAGTGTGAGAGCCCAGGCTGGTGGTGCTTGCACACCAAGGGGCCTGAGAAAGGTACCAACCAAGCCAGGAGAGAGAGAAGCAGCGCTGAAGGCTATGGACATGTCTTCTTCCAGACCCAACCATACTACCTGAGATGGTAGCACCAATCCTCCACACTGTTGTTTGCTACCCTGCAGAAGAGGGTGCATGGAACACCCCCAACTCAGAAGCACAGAATATGCTGAATTGGAAGGGACCCACAAGGATCATCAAGTCCAAGCCTTAGACCTGCACAGGACCATCCCCAAGGGTCAAACCCTGTGCCTGAGAGGATCATCCAAACACTCCCTGAGCTCTGGCAGCCTTGGTGGCGTGACCACTGCCCTGGGGAGCCTGCTTACTCAGAAATACCCAGTTGGGTTAGTTCAAACACACCCTGTCAGCAGAGTGATGGATCTCAGGTTGTGTTGGTGGAAGTGGGTAACGAGCATCTCCACCACCTCTTCCTTCTCGCCGAGTCCTGCGGGCAGTGGTGACAGACAGGACCATTTTCAGCTGGCACAGCTGGTTTACAGAGCAGCATGTCTGTGCTTTTACCCCAGTTGTGGGTCTTTCTCTGATTATCTCCAGAAATTACACTGTGGCCTTCATTTTCCTCTGTATCGCTAATGCCTCTGTTCCTCCAATTTCCTGTCTCTGGTGCTGACACCTCTTTGTTCATCTCCCATCTTTTCTCTGTCTTGTCTATTTAGACTGTAAATTGTTTGATAAAGGGACAATGACTTAATAGGTGTTTGCACTACATCTGGCACCATTTGGTCTTAATCTCAGCTGGGACATGAAGTCTCTACTATTAAGCGAATAATTAATAATGATTAGGTCCTAAAGCAGCAATGTGAAACTCCACTAACCTTACCCACTGCTCCTATCACTCTTCTATTTCTTCTGATGCCTTCTGGCTTCTGCAGGGATTGCTCCTGAGCCATGTTGACCGAGTGGCAGCAGGCACTGCTGTTCAGTAGCCCACTGGATACTTTGGAAAAAGGAAAGTTAAACTGGGAATTATGCTAAATGTGAGTGCAAGGTCTTACAAAAACTTATAATGTATTCCTGTGACAGGGCTGTGCTATGCATAATATAAACAGCTGCATGTAGGGGAGATCGCTGCTCTGTTTCAGGAAGTAATAGCTAAAAAAGCATTTATTTCTGACAATTAATGGACATAAAAGCCTATGTGCTATCTAGAGAGGAGAAGATTAAAGGAGGGAAGTAGCTTACACTATTGGATCGGCTGCACGAAAACAAATAACCCCACAACTTCATTTTGTACAGAGCCTTCCATAAAGTCTGGATAATAAAATGCTTTACAGCGAGCAAAGAGGGAGGGAGGAAGTAGAAAGCAGAACAGATATGTTTTGAGCTGAGATTGGATCCCAAGCAGCGCAGCCGTGCCAAGCAGCAGGAGCTGCAGAGGAGAAGCTCTCACCCCAGCGGCGGCAGGAGCCCGGGACAAGCCCGGCAGCAGGCTGGGCTCAGCCTGGGCTCAGCCTGGGCAGTGTAAGGAAAAAAAAAAAAAAAGAGGAGAGGGGGAATAAAAAGATGAGGAGCCAAATTTTTCTCCTGATTCCACCAACGCAACCCCACTGACATCAATGGGTGTAACTGAGAACAGAGCCAACCCGAGGCAGCCCGACAGACATGCGGGGAGAGTTTGAAAACAAACAGGATGCTCCTGATGGGTGAAGGAAGATGGATGGGGAGCTGGTGGGGGAGCTGCTGCGGGCCGTCCCTCTCCATAGGAGACCCCGTCCCAGACCCACAGGGCAGCAGCTTGCTGCACCAAAAGGTTTTGCTTGGGAGGCCCTGGGGCCACAGCTCATGGCCTGGGGCAAGGGCTGTGCAGGTCAGAGCTCCTGGTCCCCACAGACTGGTGTGTCAGAGCCCGTGAGGCAGCAGGCAGACGCTGGACAGAGTGGTGTTCCCTAAATCTTCCCTGATTTTACAGGAAAAGCCACATTTCTAGGGGGCTGATCAGCCCACTTCGTAGTGCAGGGAAAAAAGTAAATCTTAGGGATTCCACTGACAGAGATGATGTTTATCTACCACATGACAGGCCCCCCCCGTGATTATTTCTGCATCCTGTTGTAGCACATAAAAAGACCAGATTCGACAAAAAAACCTGATTTCCAGCCTCCCCAGCACAGAGATCTATGCAAGACTTAAAATAAAACACGATTTCTCCAGGATTGAGCAGTCTTGTGCAGAGCTGGGTGGCGTGCAAAGCAGACACGTTTTTATAGAATCTCACCCTAGATTACTTTCAAAAGTAGTTTTTTCACAACATATTTGTTTGGAAGATTTTGCTGTCTCTTCCTCTTTTTCTATTTTCAGACAGCTTTGTTCAGTGGGAAACAGATACATAAATGCAGCTCTTTTTGCAGTTACTCAATATTTAAGAGTTGATCTACTAAAATAAAAAATTATCCAGAGTTTGGAGGGGGGACACACACACACATATACTCCTTAGTTCTCTAATCCTTCCCAGGAAAAAAAAAAGTCCAAATAGTCATTTTGAAAAGTTGCTGGGAGTACACAGACAGCTGTTCCTCATACATACTGCAAATGTTTCTTTTAAATTCCTACGGACGCAAGAGTTTGATACCAAGCCAGTACCTCTAGAAATGGAGAAAACTAAACACACCCCATACTGATGCTTTTACTGTCCCAACAAACTTTCTCCCACAACTAAAATGTTAAAACTTTTACCCCACATCCCACATTGGGAGATTAGTCCAATAACTAATGTTCTGTCCAAGTAAAATACATTTTGTCATTGCTCGAAAATGTTACCTTTCACAGAAGTATAGTATTTCTGACCAGCAGGGA
The DNA here is from genome assembly GCF_001715985.3 of Manacus vitellinus. Lineage (NCBI taxonomy): Eukaryota > Metazoa > Chordata > Aves > Passeriformes > Pipridae > Manacus > Manacus vitellinus. Next base: position 3,570,660 of record NW_021940560.1, read on the forward strand.
ACATATGTCAACATTATCTATTATTACACAATGTCAGGACCAGAAAGGGAAGGTGGGTGGTGGATGTTAATAACAACTTAAGCGATTTTCTAAAAGAGGCATTTGAGAAGTACAAAGCCAGAAGTTTTGAATGTTTTGTCTGATTGTAGCTGTGTCAGCAACCTGCCCCCACCACCAGCACAAACCTAATTCTGCCTGTGACCCAGTGCCTAGTTCTCTTTTCAATTTGAGCCAACACATTGCTAAACTGGAAAGTTTGAAAAATACCTTCGAAAACTTCTCCACCAAAAGGAAAGAGAAAAAAAAAAAAAAAAAAGACAAGAAAAACTTATGATCAGCCCTGGTGGAAGTGTTAAGGCTGTGATTTTAAGACCGAGATTTTTCACTTTGATTTTCTTTAACACTGTGTTAAACTGCTTTTCCTGCGCTGCTACCCACAACTATATTTGTCTGCAGAGTGTCTTCAAATTAAAGGTTTTTTTCTTGGTGGAAAGGCACAATCCCTTGCAGCAGGCTAACGCAGAAATCACGTTGCTGTTCTAGCTGAAGAATGGGAAAGTTTGGTTTCACCCCACATCCTGACACAGATTTCTCATGTGCCCCTAGTCACGTCACTTTGCCCCCCTTGTGCCTCAATGCCCAGAGTGCAGTCGGACAACCTTCCCACCTCTCTGAGGTGTTGTGGGATGCATATACCAGAGATCATGACACAGCCACAGCAAAAGAACCTTCCAAACACATGAGACAAACAGCCAACTGCAGAGTGTACCTACCACGTCCATGTGAGCTTTCACTTCAACAGCCAAATGCAAACTGCAAAGCATCCGCTTGTTTGGGTCTCAGGAGATGCTCAGAAGCAGCATCAGGATGCTGAATGATCGTAGAATCAAAAAATTATAGAATACTTTGGGTTTGAAGGGACCTTTAAGACCATTTCATTCCAAACCCCTGCCATGGGCAACTAGACCAGGTTGTTCCAAGCCCCGTTCAACCTGGCCTTGATGATGGCCCCTTTAGGTGCTCCATGGGACAGGTTCAACACCCCTCTGCACCACCCAGGATTCAAAGCTATACGAGTAGCTTTAAGGTGACTGGACAACCATTTTTGGCATTGACTTGCTTATAAAACCCTCACCAAAGGAAAGTTTGGGAAACTCCCATTTCCCACCAGAACGCCTGCAAACAGAAATGGAACAGGCAAACACTTGCACTGAATAAATCAAAGGGAGATGAGCAGTGATGCTGTTAATCAACCACATTTCCAGTAGTAATTCTCCTACTGGAAATGTTGAAATTAATGTCTTCAGCATCCCTCTTCCACTGTCTAGTGCTAAATCGGAGAATAAAGTTGGAGGAGGGAAGGTCTATTCAAATTTACCCCTGTGGGAAGCAAAGCTCCCATGGCCATTGAGGGACTGCTCCCTGCAGCCAACGGCACCACAGAGCAGTGAACACAAGGGTCCCCATGTGATTAAAGAGGAAAGGAAAACGGCATTCTCCTTAAAATAACTCCCATGTGTGAAGATGTTTCCACGTAGATGGACGTGTTGCTCTCAATCTCACCACTCCATGAAGATCAGCCAACCCCTCGCCATCATCCTGGTATTTGGGTGGAGTTCCCATTAAACCCCATTTTATGCATACCCTTGTCAAATAGTAGGCCTCACATTCAATTTCCAACATGGATTTGGGGGCTGAGAAAGGAAAATTGCTTCCCCCACCGCAAACACGGTAGTATCAAAGTTGCTGGGCCCATAATATTTCCTCACCTTTTTTTTCATTTTGTTTTCATATCTGCTTAGAAAATCTATGTAATTTCTTTGCAGTGTGTTCTTTCCCCAAAAGCAAATCCTTCAGGGTATTTATTCCCCTCAAAATACAAATTATTCTGTTCCCCAGTAATTATCTGTTTTGCATACAGTTACACAGCTGAATCAGAAGCAGCAAGATATGAATAAATATATAAATAATGGACACACCGAGGTGTAGTTTCTCATGTTTAACATAACACAGGGGAATACATTTTTATAGCAAGCCAGTAAATGTTGCAAACTGATGTTTTCAATTCCAGTGACTTAGAATTAACTTCTAACTGTGAGAGCTAAACTAGCTGCAGTCTTTTATAATCTCATGCTTTAAAGTTATAATGGTCTTTTTTCATCTGCTGTGAAAGAAGAAATTATATTTTACTAGGAGATGGTAAAGGTAAACCACGGAAAAAAATATACTTCAAACTGCTTAAATATAATTATTTTTGTTCCATGTGATTTCACTCAGTGATATAAAGGAGAGAGATGGGTTGGCCTATGGAATAGGAATGTGCCGGTGAGTGGAGAAAAGCACATATTGTTTGTCAGTGCTTATGGAGTTTACACACAAAAAAAGGAGAAATATATCAAAAACTGTAGAAAAACTGGAGAAAAACCACTTTTATTTTTTTCCATAAGCAGCAGTTCAAACATCTATCAAAAGCAAAACTTAGCACTGTGCCTTTTTTATGAGGCTGAAACTGGTACCTTTAGAAATTGTTTCATTCAAAAAAACCCTCCAATTCCTCTATGGAAGTGCACGTTCCTCTAAGCCATGGCAGGGACTGTGTTCACCTTGTGTAGCTTTGGACCAGACCAACGCTGGCCCCAAGATATTTTTTAAGGAGTATTTTCTCGTGTCGCTGACCTACGGTCCTACTGAACTGCAACAGCACTTTTGTGACCCCTGCCACCCCACCTGGCTCCTCTGCAGGGCTGGGGGCACCCCAAAGCCCCAAGGCCACCACCACTTACACCACATGTGGATCCTGAGAACCAAACACCCCTGAACCTGAGCTGGAAAAATTCAAATGCAGCACGTTCTGGAGCTCACTGGCCTGACTCCACTTCTTTGGGAATGAGGTTGGAACTCTGAACTCAGATCTGAACCTGGATCTCGGGTTTAGAACCAGGGCTTTGGGTTGGGCCCCATCTCTAGTAAAAAAAAAAAGGATAAAAAGAGATGAAAAGATAATTGTAGAAACTTAAAAGCCAGCACTGCATTCTTTTAAAATTACAAATTAAGCTATAAACAATTCCAAACTATGCTGTTTTTATTAAAAATGACTTAATAATCTAATCTTCCTTTCCTCTCTTTTCTTTTGGAATTTATCCTATATCCCAGTAATCACACATAAAAATTACACAACACCACACTGGATACTCCTGACAATATAAACACAATTGTTTATCCAGAAGCATTATAGGTTCATGCAAAAATACAGCATTTAAAGCTTGTGGTCAGATCAAGAAACCACAAGTATAATTGTTTGTTTATCCAGCCAAGCATTACTCCGCCGTGTAAGTTTATGGGGGGGGTGTATTTATTTATTTATTCCTAACCTGTTTTAAAAATTAGAGTTACAGAGTGAAAGCAGACGATTAAAGGCAAGAAGGGACATTTTTAATATGGAAATCGAGCCATTGTCGTAGCTCATGTTACCCTGTTTCATCCTTCCAGGGAAGCCTCGTGATAACAGGGCCCTTTGGTGGAATTTCGACATGTTTTTCCCTTTAGTTCGGGGCAGCTGGTTTCTTTCCTCTCGGAGAGGAGAGCCGAAGTATATTTATCACTCCAGCAGTGACTCAAAACAAACAGGAAATCTTCATCAGCAGGCTCCTGGGCAAGGCAGATACCAAGGTACTGGCAGAAAGGAAACAGAGGCTTTCAGCTGTGGGAGTCCGACACGCAGCCTATACTGCAGCGACAGCAGATAACTGGGCTAGAGAGCCACCAAATTATTTTTAAATTAAAAAAAAAAAATAAAAATAAAGAGGGGATCCTGAGGTAGCTGAGAGCACTCATGGCATCCATGGGGGCGGCTGAGCTGAACACCCAGCCCGGACATGCATTGGGAACCTGGGAGAGGGAGGAAACCTGTGTGTTGGCCGGGCTGGGAGGTTTTGCTTTGATCCAGTGGCTTAGGAAACCCACTCTTTTCACCCCAGCAAGCCCTTCTTTAAAAGCAGGGGTTTCCGGCAGGGATGGCCGCCTTGCAACAAGGAGGGAGGCAAAAAAGCTAAGAAAAACAACAGCAAAAAAAAACCCCAAACCCACAGTTAATAATGTTAACTTTTGATATGATTATTCATGTTCATGGGTGGTTTGTTAATAATTTTAACTGTTGATACAATTATTCATATTCGTGGGTAGTTTTAGAAAGGCCTCTGGAAACAAGCTAATAAATGGCCTGGCAGTGATGACTCCTCCTGCATTGATTAGAGACAGTCCTGACACAGGAACTGCTCCATAGGGTTGGGTTGCTTTTTTTTTTTTTTCCTTCTTTTCCCCACCAGTGTCATTAAACATTAAACTAGAATACTTCAGTCCATCTGTCCATCTTAAGAACAAAACACAAGGACAGCACAGGACTGACACTAGTCTGCTCCTTGTAGACATCTCTGTCAATTGGCCACAAGTCTAGGTAGGATTCTGAGAGTCTGTAAGACTGACACAGCACCAAACACTCAAGGAAACAGTTGCTTCAAATGAGGAGGGCTGGGAAAACTCACTATCTGCTTTCCCTGCTCCTCTGCTTCTCCCCAGGCACTTGTAGTTTACTGTGGCCAGAGATGGGGCACGATGATCCCTAGGTCTGACCTGCTGTGGGCTTATCTCCAGAGCTGGCAGGAAACAGTGGGTCTGGTCAGGACATTCTCTGGTGGTTAAAAGGAGACTTATGCACCTTAAAACACGTGCCTGCCTTCCCTTGCTCTTGGCCAACTCTGGATAGCTGCAGCACTGAGAGCCTACCACACCAACAACCTGCCCTCTTGAGCCAGACGTACCCCTTGACCTTGGAGGAGCCTGGAAGGGTGAGTCCTACAGCAGCATTTTAATGTGTTCAGGCTGGACTTGGTTTTTGAGCTTCCACAGCCCGTCCTCCAACTCAGCAGACGTCACATCCCTATCGCCGAGCTGCACCCTGTGACACCCAACCTCAACGTCTCACCACAGAAATCCAGCCTTCTATTAATAAGGATGACTAGCTTGGCTGCCAACCTAAGGTGCAAGGGGCTGATATAGGGAGTGCCAGACACCCACATCCTTGCAAACAGTTGGAGGGGCAGTGTACTCGGATGCAAACCCTGTCTGACCATGCAATGACAGCATGAAATCACCGTGGCCTGAGACATCCCAGACACAATAAGCATTAGCAGTGAAAGGACCAGTTTAAGAGTGCTTCAGAGTGGCTCATTCACAGTCTCCACGGGACTGCCCTATGGAGAGCTGGCTAAGGTCTATGTCAGAGATGACTACCAAAACCTCCAGGTCAGGACAGCTCTTTTTTGGAAGCATCTGGCAGAATGCATCACCACTATGTTGACTCACAGATGTGTCAAGACATAAAGTCAAGCTAGGTGGGTAGTTCTGGAGAGTGTCTCTAGAGACCAGGCCGTGTGTATCATCCTAAGGAACTGTGTGGTCTAGCCAGCACCCCAGCCAGTGCCAAGGAAGGGAAATCTGGTGACAGTCCATGTATGCTGTACAGTAGGTGAGAAGGTTAAGTTTAGAGAACTCTGGAATGGTTTGTGTTAGAAGGGTCCTTAAAGACAATCTCATTCCACCCCCCCTGCCATGGGCAGGGACACTTTCCACCAGACCAGGTTGCTCAAAGCCCCATCCAAGTTAACAAGAAGAGAAAACAACAGGGTTTTAAATAAGAAATGTATGGTATGAGGGTAACTACTCACTCACTCAAAAGCAACTGGACTGACCCGTTCCATTTAATATTTCACCAGCTAAAGATACAAAAGTATGAGACAACTAAAGAAAGCACCACACTGAGGATGTGATTTGCAGTCACGAGGAGCAAGTGGCAGAGCCAAGAGCAGAGCAGGGATCCATAACTCTTACTCAGTGCAGTAACTACCTCCTCAGACCTCCGTTAGGTTCAAGCACACTAGCACTAACTGCTGTGCCTAAAGGTTGGCTTTGAAAGTACGTAAGAACAGTCTCTGGGCTGCTCTGGCTAGCTTGTACTAGTCTGGAGTTTGCCATCTGCAAGCCAAGGAATGCTAGAGTGCAACATCTTTCCACCACATGTCTTTCCATCCCTTTCCTTGCCTCTGGCACAGGATTTACAGCCAGGGCTGTGGTGAGCAGTCACTGTGTGACAGGAGGACGCTGAGCGGGGGTTCGACCTTCCACGCAGCACCAGAGCAACCCAGAAAGACAGAGTCCCTGCTCCCAAAGTGAGATGCAGGCACTGTGGTCTCAGTATTTGATCTTCAACCAGCTGCATTCAAAATACTGGATAGCACCGGCCTTCTGAATCTGCTCTCCAAGCAATAGAGGATTATTGGCTTTGGTGATGAAGTGCACTAGTCAGGACTGGGTGACTAAAGGAATTGTTTTTCCTCGGTGTTGCTCTGTGCCAACTTGTTTGATTACAATATTTCTTCCTCTCAAATGTATATTTCCCTTCTCCTAATTTTATGTTGAAACCAAAGGTCTATATATGTTATGTTATGTTATAGCGTGTGGCACCCTGTCCAGGATTCAGATCCTGGGTGTTTGCCCACCTGCCAGATTGTACTACAACAAACCTAAGATGCCATCCTGCTACATACCCATTACTGGACAGAACAGCCCTTGGATGCCCCCAAAACAAAGCAACACACACACACACCCCTCTCCCCTAGGAGACAGTGCTGAAGCAAAGCCCTAAAAGTCACAGGTGTAATTGATTTTTATCACGATTCATTTCTGAAACCAAAAAGGCACAGTTTCCAAGCTGATATGCACATGGGATATAAATAAATCCTAATTCTTAAGGAGGGTCAAAAAAACAGATTGGAGGAATCAAAAAGGGGGGAATTTATGCGGCTTTCAGAATCAGAGAGAAGAGGATGAAAGCAGAGAAAAGTGTTGTGCATTCAACTCCTTAAGTCCTGTTCAACTCCATGATGACAAACAAACAAACAAAACCCGTGTCTCTTTTTCTCAGCTCAGTGATTACAGCAAACCCACAGTGCCAGCTTCAGACTGGCAAGGCAACTAGCACTGCTCTCAAAAACAAATTCGATGCTTTTTTTTGCCTTTTTTTTTGTTTTATGTTGGATGATTTAATTATGAGGATCTTCCACACTCTCACCTATTTCTTTACCATCAGTCAAGGGGTATTTCTGTTTCCACTGCTGTTGTTTCAGGCTTACAAAATAGCAAAAACTGAGGAATGAGAAAAAAAATGATGAAAGCATATTGCACACACAGAGGAACTCAGGAATAAAGTATTTTCTTTTAAAGTCACCAACTTAAATGAACGTGCAAAAAGGAAATTCAGGAAACTCATGTTGCCACAGCAATTCTGCTCTGCCTGGAGCTCCCACCCAGGAAAGGTGTTTCTAATGTTACCTAGGTGTCATCCAAACAAAATAGTTCCAGAAGAGATACTTGACACCCTTTTTTTTTTTCTTCTAACTCAGCATTTCAGCTGGCAGTAAATAAATGAGAGTCAGAACTTCTAACCAAAAAATAAGTAAAGAGTTAATTATTAGGAGAGGGATTAACTCCTAGGATGCCTTAATGCCTGGGACCCTAAATTGGCTACCCTACTATTCTGGGTTCACTGGGACATCCAGAATACTAATTTAGACTTACAGCATTAGGGAAAAAATCTCCTGCTTTAAAAACGGAAAACTGTTAATCTGTTATTTCTTGAGCAAATACACATCAAACAATGTGAAGGAAATGGCACTTCCCATTTATATGAGTTTACCAACAACAATCACGATGAAAAGGAGACTATTTCAGGTTTGTAAGGGCTGTCTGTTATAACACACTGTCCCCCTGCAGCAGCCAGTGTGCATCTTGTAGGATCTGAAAAAGTTAAATTCTCAGAAATTCCCAGCAAAGAAAAAAAATTACTATCGGTATTACAGATGTAGTAGGAGATTATTCTGTCTGAAAGTATCATTCATAGAATTATAGAATAGCAGAGGGGTTTGGGTTGGAGGGGACTTTAAAGATCACCTCAATCCAACTCTCCTGCCATGTGCTGTCTTTCACTATCCCAGGTTGCTCCAAGCTGTGTCCAACCTGGCCTTAAACACTTCCAGGGGTGGGACAACCACAACTTCTCTAGCAACCTGTGCCAGGGCCTCACCAATCAAAAATTTCTTGCTAATGTCCAGTCTAAACCTGCCCTCTGTCATTTTAAAGCCGTCTCCTTGCCCTTGTCAGAAGTTCCAGCCTTCATGGGAGTAACTCTGCCTTTGAGGAACAAATTAACTCCTACTACACATCAACCTCCCAAAACTCCCTGTTCTTTCAGAGCTCAACTCCTGTACCACCACAACCCACTCCTCCTCCCGTGGAACACACAAAGGTGGGGTTTGAGATTTTTTATGCCACTGCAATTAAAAAACCCCCACTCCTTCAAAGCAACAGGTTTCTCTGTTTGGGGTAGATTTGAGAGGAGCAGAGACTGCATCAAAAAGTATAACAGGCAATGTCTGCTCTATGCTTCACCTATGCAAACCAGGAGCAAATGTAATGATGTGAGCAGCCCATCAGCAGAGTTTGGCAGGGGTAACAACAACCACAGGCAGATAAGATAAGGCTGTAAGCTTTCAAGGTTGGGAAAGGGAAGTATCAGGATTACCAGAGCAGTTCCATAGCCAGCTGAGGCTGTTCTCCCACCCTCTTCTAGGAAACAAAAACTGATCCTCTGCACTTCACCCCGAGGGAGGAAAATAATCATTAGCTTTACATTACGAAGATACATGAAATAATTGTCCCTCTAAGATCAGACATGCCTACACCGAGTAGCCATGTGTGTGTACAGCTGTAGTTTTTACTGTTGTGACACAACCTACCCTCGCTATGACCCTCTCCCATCAGGTCATTTCTGAACTGTAGCTCCCTGTGAACTGGAACCGTGTTCCGTCGGTTTGCACAGCTCCTATTTTTGCCACTATAAATAGAAGAAACAACTTTGCCTGGCTCCGAATTATTTTGTAGGTTAAACAAACCTTTAACTGCTTCAGATAAAGCCAGGCAGAAGGTGTTTTTTTCCAAACATCCCAAGCGAAGGAGTGCATTTCCTGCTTCCCTAATTCAACCTACGGCATCAGACATCTGTAACTCTGTTTACATTCCAGCCCTTCACAACTTAATACCGCTTGAAGCATCAATAATATAGGGCACATTTCTGACTGCTCTTTAGATATTTTTTTATCTCCATGGGACTTCCTGGTTTGGGATTTTGTAGTTTACAGTTTCTCACTAATAGTAACTAGCTGCAGCATTTGGCCTTAAGAGTTTACATATTATTTAACTAGATATAAGCAGCCAATTTAATTACAGCAAAGAGCCCTGTAGAGGCCTTGTCTGTTTTTTCCCCCTCCAACTATATCAGTTGGCTTAATAAAGATATTAGCACTCGCTATAAACTGGGCTGTGATCGAGCTCTTAGATATCCTAGTCTTTAATAACATACTTTTACCACTTTAAAAGCATGCCCTATCATAGATCTTCAAGTACTCAGATGTCCATGGCCTTAATGAAGGGATGGTGTGAGCCTTCTGTAGTTCACACACATTTCAGCTTGTGTATGTGCACATTCCAGCACTTCTGAGCAAACTGCTCACCCTCCCCAAACGGACAGTCATCTGCTCCTGTCACTGTATTAAAGCTTAGTACTGAGCTGTATGGGCTGCACTCCTATGACAAGCTCCCCTTTCCCTGGGGGATGTAGAGAATGGGCTTTCATCTCCCCTACCAACCGGGCCAGCAAGAGGTCTGTTCCTACAAAGAAATTCATGGAGTCGTGGAGTGGTTTAGAGTTGGAAGAGACTTTAAAGACCATCTCATTCCAAAACCCCTACCATGGGCAGGGACATCTTCCACTATCCCAGGTTGCTCAGAACCCCATCCAGCCTGGCCTTGGACACTTCCAGGGATGGGGCAGTCACAGCTTCTCTGGGTAACCTGTGCCAGGGCCTCACCACCTTCACTGTAAAGAATTTCTTCCTAATACCTAATCTACACCTGCCCTCTGTCAGTTTGAAGCCATTCCCCTTTGTTCTGTCACTCCATCCCTTGTCCAAAGCCCCTCTCCAGCTCTCTTGTAGCCTCTTTAGGCACTGGAAGGCACTCCAAGGTCTCCCCACAGATTTCTCATCTCCAACCTGAATAACCCCAACATTCAGCCTAATCCTACTACATCACACCTATACCCCTGATGCCTCCAAATCCTCATCTTCAGGTCCTATCTTCATATTTCTCAGGTCCTATCTTCATATTTCTCATATGCTGTTGCTACACAAACTCTCTGACCCCCTATGATAACTTTGCATAATTTATTCCATTCCACTGGATAGCAAAATTCATGCCCAGGGTTGGCATTATGTGCAACTAAACCTGACTCAGACCAGCCAGCATCTTGATGCTGTCAGAGTTTCATTGAATCCTGCGTTTGAAACCAAGGTGAGATACTGAGACTTGAGTTTTCTTATTTTACAGGGCTGATTTCCTCTGCAAGGTGTCAAATTAGTACCTGAACATCACTTACCAAATCGACCATGCATATTCACAGCTCTTCTAACATTTGCAAGTTACATTACTACCAAGGAAAGCTTGAGACAGCTTGATTAAGCAACTTGCCCAAGGTCATACAGGAAGTTGTAGAAGAGTTGAAAACAAAAGCCAGATCTTCTTAGCTCCTGTCCAACCCTCTCTGGAATGAAAAGGCCAAACTGCTGTGTGGAAGTATTAGTAGAGTCATAGATCTCATCATATAAATTTCATAATGAATTCACGACTTAGCAAAGAAAATGCACAGAGCTCCCAGCACCGCTTTCCAAGGAAAAATGTGCAAGCCCACCGTGGCAGCTGGGAAGTGTTCCCCAAGCTCCGAGAGGCATCGGCTGTGGCCGCAGACCTTCTGCTCCAAACAGAAAGGAGAAAACAGGGAATAACAATACCCTACAAGCCCATCCAATGCAAATGGATTCTGCCATCCTTTTTCTAGCCACTTCCCACCTCTTCAAGAAAGCAAAAAAGTGCATCTAATGGAAAAGCTGTTGAAGTCACTCAAGAGTGAGTTTGAAATCATTCAGGATAGCAAAAGGAGCATCCAGAGGGTAACAAAGGCGGTATTTATGTCTGTCCTTCTCCCTGTCTGTGTGGCTCTCGGTGATAGCCACAGGAATAAACAATAGCCTTGGCCCCTTGGCTGCAAACGGTTCGCTGCAGAGGCCCAATTAAGTCGTGGAAAGTCTAAACACAGGCACAGGAATCCGCTAATGCGGACAGGCCTACACAATAGGGTCTCATCCTGGCTCTGCCCTGCTCCTGCTGAGCACCACCTTGCTGGGAGAAGAGCCTCCTCATCACCAGCAAGGCTCTTTCCACAGAAAGGTCCTACTCTGCCTTGAAGCCCAACCCAAACGTGCGCAGTTCCACTCACGTTGGGGAGGATTTCTGGCTCCATGCAGCATCATGGAAGGCAGGTTGGGTGATCTCAGGCTCACTCACACCTGACAAAGCACACTTCTGTGGACACACAGGCAAAGGGCTGTTAAAGAGTTATGTCCCTCCCCAAATCTCCATCAGGTTGTAGCCTTGCTGACACAAACACTTCAAACAGCCCAGGCAGCCTCAAGAGCAATGCCAAGAGCAGATAGAGGCTTCGACATTGTCTCGGTACACAGGATGCCGGCTTGACATCATTTAACGGAGACAATGCTCGCCCTCTTTCTTTGGGAACCACGTAAAAAAACTTGGCCGAGTATAAAACGACTTCAAAGACACATTTCTGTGCCAGCCAGGATGCATCAAAGTTGGGAAAGGAACGACCCGATTCACCTGATCCGGGGAGCTGATAGAGGAGCGCAGGGAAGCGGCTTTTATCGATGTACCTTCCCAGCACTTCCTTCCTGCCCCCAGTGCTATTTAAACCCCTTGTTCCTACCTCCAGCCAGACCTGCCGTCCTCCACTCTAAGGAGGAGAAAGGAAAAAGCAAAGGGAAGCCCTAAAAAAAGGCGTCCCTGCAAATTTCTGAGCAGTTACCGGGCAGTCACATCCTTCTGCTTTCCCCTGAAAAATCAAGTATCACCTTATCGTTTCCTCACCAAGATTAACTCCTGCTTCCTGAAGAGTATTTCTGAGGTAGAAAGCAGAGGTGGTGGAAAAAAAAAAATAAAAATAAGGAGGGGGGGGGAAGCTGAAAAGCCCAATCTGTCAAGCTGCGTTTTAGAAGAAAGGAAAACTGAAAAGTGAACGTATTTAACATGAGCTATTTCCTGCACTCAGGAGGGAAGAAAGCATGCTACTAACTGTGTGCATGAGGAGATCTGCACTAGTGTTATCTCTGACCTGCAGCTTAGCCCTTGTGTCTCAGCTGCCAAAAAGCTCCTATTCAACGTTATGCTGAGTTCATCAATGCTCCACGTGTCAGGATCCTAACAGGAAAAAGCAGGACAGACAGTCACTCTATTCAACTGCCTGGGGACCCCATGACAACTAAAATCCCCTTGCAGACTGTCCATATCAACCTACGGCAGGTCAGAGCGCGTAACCCCTCCAGAACCGCAAGCCCAGGCCCACACCCTTTCCCCTTGTCAACATTGTCACTTTAAAACAGCCCATCGAGCCTTATCGCCAAACCTGGAGTAAGTATGACAATTAAGATGGATTGCAAAGCCTGCATGCGCTTTACAATTAACAATAACTTGGCAGCGTGTCCCACGCAACTGTTGGGTGGTATGGCAAGAACTTTATCCCTGCTTAGTACTGCATTAGCATATTTAGTAGGCTGCAAGACATAATTCCTCAGATATGAACATATTTTTGTCTTTTCAAAAAATCTGCAATTAAGCCATAACGTGCAGGCAGTGTGCAGCCAGCGGTAAACTTTGGTATTAGGGGGGACTGTGTTAAAATGGCCTTTTTTGACCTTATGTCCATTATCTATTTAATAAGGAATCTACTCAATTAAAAAAAAAAAAAAAAAAAGTCTTAGCAGGGTCTTTGCTGGGAAGCAACAATATTCCAGAAACTACAGTTGATATTCTGCCCTGCATTCCCTGTTAACAGCAGAGTGTTTAAGTGGTTTTGGGGTGCCATTAAAAAGCAGGGGTCGGGAGAATTGTTGGGGATTTTTATTTTGATTTTTGGGGCTAGAAAAGGCAAACATTTCTTTACTGCTACGGATTTTAAAACTTTAGGGATAAATAATTGTCAGTGTAAAAGAAATAAACCCCCTTTAGCAGCATCTTCCTCTCTACACTGTGTATCTCTTTTTTTCTCTCCACGACTTTCATATTTATAGTATAATAATATATATATAATATATATATATAAATATATAGTATAATACCTTTATTTATAGGTAAATTAAGGGTCTTCTAAAGAGGAGCAGTTATTTAGTGTGGCCTAACTTTGTTGATTTCCTACATGCTGCACAAGACACTCTCAACCCCACTAAGCTTTTTAAGTCTGTTTACAGTGTACATTTATCTAGAAAATCTGATCAGGTGCGGGAGGCCAAGGGGGAGGGGGGGGGGGCGAGGCAAAGATCTTTCCCTCGATAACCGCGGACATTGTCCCCCTTGACATCTGTGTTGCTGGTGGACAGGATATCCTGCCAAATGCAAGAAGACAACTGCGTGACCCACCTTGGGCGAGAGGCACCGCTCGCTGATGCGAGCACAGCGGGAGCGGGTGCTGCCTCTCCTCGCCCGGAGCCGCATCCTCGGCACACAAAGAGCAGCCGGGGAGAGCCTTTGCAAAAAGGCAAAGGGAAGGCACGAAAAAAAAATAGCAAATAAATAAATAAATAAATAAATAGGCGGTTTAGGTGAGCAGCGCACAGTCGGTAAGGGGGAAAGCAGATGAGAGCAACAAATGCAGTTTAGCAGACAAAGTCGTTCTTCATAAACCCGGCAGAGGAACGGATTAAACCACCTGGCAATCTTGGCAAGAAAAAAAGAAAATCTCAGGCGGTGACAAAACCAAACAGGTGGAACAGGTATAAAACTTTTGCTTCCCGATAATACCCCTCTCTTCCCTGGAATGCTTTGACAGGTGCAGAAGTTCAAGTTACAGCGTGGAAGTGGCAAATAAATACACAGCATTAGTGTCTGACGTGCTCGGCGAGCAACCGGGGATGTTAATAACTGGCAAGGTACACTAATCTCTGATTGCAACATTTGGTTTACCTTAATCTGGAGGGACAGCTGTATTAAAGAGGGAATTATACTAATCAGTTCAAGGCCCTTGCATATAAAACTTCCCATTAGGCTTAAAGTACAACAGCTTACGCTCATTCTCTAGGAGCCTTACATCTGGTTCTGAATAAGGCTGTCTCTCATTTGCAAGGTACAAACCGAAAACAAGGGTGGGGGGAGCTGACAGTTGCTGGAGGATGGTTGATAGAAGAACAAGCTACTAATTCTTTGAAATTTTTTACAGCACAAAACTGGCTGTAAGGCATCTTAATACTAAAAAAACAGGCATGTGTTATCAACCCTAGGCCATTTTTTCCTGTTACCGGAGGTGACCAACATAAAATAAAATTGATGATGTCAGTCAAAAACAGCTAAGCACAAAGCTTGGCTTTGTTATCTTAAGTCAGAAGGTATGATAGGCCATGCCATATGGCTGTAATCCTCCTATATCTCCCATCACCTAACAGGCAACCTTCATGTAGCATGACCTTATTTGGCTGGTCTCAGGTTAGGGCTGCCCAAAGGGGATTTTTCTGTTTCTGCTATATCCAAAGGTTTATGTTGATTTTTTTTTCTCTTTTTTTTTTTTTCTCTTTTTTTTTTTTTGAGCCCTGCAAACTATAAATCCGACTGATTACTCTGCACTCTTTTGCTTGACTGAGCCTTTACAATCAGACATCCCCGTTAACAATAAGCTCCTAATGAATCAAACATCTATGGCATTAGTTTCACCTAGCTGCCTCTTTCCCATGCACTGCAGCTCTTTGTCAGACCTGGCTTGATGAGAAAAGCTAGTGACACTTGGTGCACCTATTGATAAACAATTCAGTAATGAGGGGCATAACAAAAATTACCTAAAACAACCTGATTAAAAATGACAGGCAAAGGGTACTACAGAGCTTTGCAGTTAAGGTAACTCCCGTATGTCGGGAGGGATGGAAAAAATAATTAGGTGCAACACAATTTGCTTTAAAATTACAAGTTTGCACTCATATTTTGGCACTTTTTTTCCCCCTTGTTTTTCTAAGGAGTAGTTTGATGGGTGCTAAAAGGAAAATGTTTCATCATACTTTATAAGAAATTCATCTTTTTCAGAAAATTTGCAACTCAATAAGCTTTTTCTCTCTCCTTTTTGAAGTAGCATGATAATAGCTAAACACATTGCTATTTGTAATCCAACTTTCTATCTATGGCAAATTCCTATATTATAACTCAGCATTTTACTTCCTTTGTTTAAATATTGGTTTTGTTGCTTAAAAGCACATGTGGGCTGTAAACAAAGGATAAATAAGCTGTGAAAATAAAAGCAGGCTCCAAGGAATAAATAGGAACAAAATGGAAAAGACTGCACCGGGCTCCTGCGATGAACACAGGGATCTCTTTGTGAGAGGGGAAAAAAATGTGTTAAAAGGGCACATACTGCAACTCTGAGGCAAACTTTGAAATGGAAGTGTGGAAGCATAAGAGCATTTGATTCCAAATCAGCAATGTGTGGGTTTGCATTTGCGTAGCAGCATGTTGGGAGGGTTTCAATCAGTGCACAGATGCACTTGAAAATCAAATATGGACATGGGGAATGTTTTTGGATATAGCAAATGAGGACTGATGACATGTTTACACTTTGCACATGGATCCAGTACAAAACCATACCCTGCAAAGAAACAATAACCACCATTTGCTGCTTTTCAGGGCTGGAACAAAATGGTGGCAAAGGAAGGGAATACAAGGAAGTGTCTATTCCCACCTGGGAGGGGGCTTCGCCGATTCCCTGCCTCTGGGCTGATTTTGCTCATCTCTCCCTTGAGAAAGGGACTTTTTAACCAATATTGAATAAAAAGCCAAAGACATGACGGTTTGAAAAACAACAGTGTGAGAGGGAAAGGGGAGAAAAGGCAAGTTTCAATCATCAGTGATGTCTTTCTGTGCTGTCAAAATATTTTTTTTACAGAAGAATTAAAATTATAGTTGGAATGTCACTGGAATGGAATAGGGAATAAACGTAAGCAAATGCACTTTCATCATCTCCATTGGAAAAATTGCCTTTTTGACATTATTTCAGTATCTGGCTCTATACATCCTTAAAGGAGAAATTCCTGGCTTATAAATAACATATCCCAAGCTATGCTGAGTTGTTAATGTAAGTTTATTGAGATGGCAAAACTTTTTTATAAAGGAAATAATAGTTGCAGGCAATTGCATCTGACCAGACTGCAATGTATCCCTCTGGAAGGCAGCTCCAGCTCACAGTATGAAGTAATCTCTTCTGAATGTTTTCCAAACTGTGATGCATATTTTACATTTTAAAGGAAGAGACAAAAGTTAGCTATCTATGAAGACAGGGAAAAACATCTGTTCTACACTTTCTGCTAATCAGACATTAAAGAAATGCACATGAACTAATATCCCGAGTTTTCAACTTCTATGAAGAGTTCATTTCAAACTTTTAAGAGGGCATCGTTATAGTTCAAATAGTCCTTCAGACATTTGACTTCTGCTACTGATTATTAATAATAATCATCCCATTTTCCCTTACACTTTTCAGCATGAATTCAGAATGTCAAAGCTAATTTTCTCATCAGCCTCAGGCTTATTTAAAGCGCCACAAACTTGAGACCTCAGTTCTCTTCTCACACACTTGGGTTTTGCAACAGCGTGGGGTTAGAGCAACCAACCTCCACAACTGTACATGGGGTCAACATCTGTCTGACTGAGGTTCACAGACACCCAACAGCTGGGTTTTTACTGAAGTACCTGAATCTAAGGCTGTCTCTTGGCCCCATTTTCTGGCACATTTCCAGTCAGAAGGCCATGGTTTTGTCTTGGTGATTTCAGAACCTGCTTGGCCTTGTGAATGGAATGAAACTGGAATTATCTAAATGAAGTCAAGCTACAGACATTTGTGCACGTATTTAGCATTTCTCCTCTGCCACGTTATGTTGTCCCGTGTTTGTACATCCAACAGCAAAAGGAGGAAAAACTTAAACATGTAGGAATGTGTGCTCCATAATTCTTAGGAAATCCCACCAGGCTTATAAAATCATGAAACCTGTATTTAGGAAAGCGATTTCTGAATTGTTTCCATGATTTTCCTTTCTAGCACAGAGTAAGGCAGTCCCATTTGTTTCTCAGATAAGAATGCAAAGTGCCATTTCCTTTTGATAGCCAACAATAAATATAGTTGTTCTTTGGAAGCCCTTTCCTTTACCATTTTTTCTTTTTCTTGGGAAAGAGACAGTCCAGTTGCTATAAAATTGTGAGGATTTCAAACTGATAGAAGTCAGTGCAGTGACATGGATGTCACCTCAGGGACCCTGAGTGGAAAGTAACACAGGTTAGTCCTCCAGTCACACACAGAGCCAGAACTGACACCATGGAGCAAGGCTTGAGCTGGTGGATACCAACACTACCTCCATCATTATGGGACAAAATAACACACAGAATAACAGTATTACCTTCACTCAAGCAGCTTTTGAACAAGATACCCCCAGAGTAATACAGCACCTGTCATCTCATCCTTCCTTGGATGAGAGGGTTCCTTCTTCCTTCACTGCCTGTCCTTTATTTTGTACACTAGAGAAAACAGATCATGTGGATGAGAGACAGGCAAACCCTCACACTCTGGGCTGAGGAACTATTAACTCTTCTGATTGTGCATCTTGGTGGTACTGAGCACAACTCAGACGCCTTACTACTTCACTAGAATTAAATGTTTTGTCTCTCTATTGTCTTTCACCTAAGAGCCACTTGAACACTGCAGTTAAATATTTATGCCATCAACATTGCTAACTGTTAAAACCTGACTGATATAAATAGTGAATCAATATGTACGTGCAGATCTCTATTTTGCCCAGTATTTCTTACACTTTTTTTATTTGAGCCTCGGCATTCTGAAGGGAAATACCAATGATTCCTCCCCTTTCAGCCTGGCTTTGATGTCACCAGAGGTGCAGCAAATTAGCAGCTCTGCTCCAGTTATCACAGAGGAAATGGGACTTTGCTTGGGTACATCCAAGTGGACCACTCCGGCTGGTGCTGACACCAGTTGCCACTCTCTAACACGCCAGAGAGACCCTCAACAGGCATGAGAATGGTCTGGGCTCATCAGCATCACTTACTCAGTCACAGTGAACTTAGGTCTGAGGTCTGCCCTGACACGTGCAGACCCCTGAGAACTCTGCTGGGCCAGGACAGGCACAGTCATGGCACAGACCTTCAGTGTTAGGAGCCTATTTGATATTAGAGCCAACTTAGTCAACTTACTTACTGTAAAGGTGCTCTCAGATAAGAAAGCAAAACCTCACAAAATTCACAATTCAGCTTCAGCTGGTTCTAATGCTCAGTGGGCAGAGATGAGCTCAGCTTTTCACCTCAACAGAATAAGCTCCGTTTACACTGACGGTAAATTTGGCCCTAGCTTTGCATTTTGGGAGAGAATCT
>NW_021940560.1:3589616-3672116 GCF_001715985.3 Manacus vitellinus
GAGCAGTGTGGTTGGTCCTCTAGAGCCATCTCACTATCAGAAATGCTTTCAAAGGGTATTCTTACCTTCTCTGATATTTATCAAATGAAAATGCAATTTATGGAGCTTCAGCTGCCCCATAGTTAATGGTGAAGTTATATTTATTTTTTAGCACTTGAAAATCTGGCCTGATTAAGTAAAAAGGCCAATTAGTAAAGACTACGAGTTTCTGTAAGTATAAACCATATAGTCAGTATGTTCTCTGTCACCACAGAGACCAGATGATTTTTCCCATCACGTCTCGAGCTCAACACTTGCTCTTCTCAATTTTGAGAAGAGCCACAATTTTAAAAGCCAAGCATTGAGAAGTACAGTGCCTTTCCTCAAGGCAACATCTTATTTAGATCAGGAGATCATTTTCCTTCCCTGCTCTTGAAAAACATTTTGCTATTCACTCAGTGTGTCCTATTAGCAGAAAATAGAGAAAGTTCTGATGCATCATAGCACGCATCTGAAATTCTAATTAACAAGAAGTCATCTGTAGTTGTCCAACATCATATTATTAATTCACAAAGCAATAAAGGGATATATTTCAGACTGAATGAGAAGATAGGTACTGAATGGGGTCAGAGTATTTCACTACACATAATTTGTCATGATCTTTAACTGTTTCGAACCTACAGAAGTCAAGCTGCACAATGCCTTACCATAAAGAGAATGTCTCACCTATAAAAAGTAGTTACACTACTATGATTTATTCTCATGAACTTAAAACCTAAATTAGTTCTAAATCTCTATAACCCAGGGTTGCATAAGGAAGTATGTTTTTACTGTGAATATATAGACTTTTGCTCTTTATGTATTTTCGAGCAAGAAAGGCTCTTCTAGGGACACTATAATATGCATAATGTATAATATGTTTTCTGGCATTATGATTAATGTATAAATTAATTGATTTAAAAATTATATTTAGTAACGGGAACAGTAGATTTGATAATTCATTAAAAAAGCACATCTCAGTCAAATTCTAATCAACTTTGCATTCTAAAAGTCTTAGGAAGACTCTTTTTTTTTTAACCTACATCACAAAAATGGACCTTTTTCAAAATGCATTGCCGCTGAGTAAAACTTTCTCCTTCCTGCTCACTTCAAAAACTTAAATTAATATGAAAGTATAGGGAAACCCAAAATGATTCATTGATTCATGCATTACCTTTCCAGCAAGAGAATCTGCAGTTACTAGAATTTTGTACAATTAGTGCTCTGAGAGTCCTTTAAATGCAAACCTGTAAGAGGAAAGTAAAAACAAATCAAAGTTAATCGTGACTGGCTGGAACAAAATGCTTAAATCAATATGACAATGGCTCATCTGCTCATCATTTAGCCATTACCTGGGAGAAAAGGACCTCCTGCTATGGCAGATATTTTATTTATTTTTAATAGAGATTCACCACTGCCTCAGTTCTGCAGACACATTTGAAGCCAAAGTCATTCCAGACTTGCCCTGTCATACTGGTTAGTCCTCATATTTTATTTATTCCTGTTTGTTCTTTACATTGATTACAGAGATAAACCCATACAAACTTTGTGTTCAGCAAGTTTAGTGCAACAGCAAGAGAGGACAAAAGCCATGAACTCCCATTTACACCATCCTGGAGAAAACGGCAATATAATAATTCTCCTAAAGAAGAAAACCCATGTACTGTGACTTTTCTTTGACTTAAACCTTACCATGAAGAGCAATGCTGCTCAGTTTAGAAATATTTCGAAGTGTTTCTTCACCCCATGAAGAAGTCAGGTTAAAACATGGTTCCAGTACAAGTTTAGAGCTAGATTCCTCTTTTTCTGGTGTTCAACATACAAAAAGCCTAAGGATGTAAGGGATATGACTGGGGAAAGGGCAGTTTGGTGACCATGTGGGCACACAGGGCCTGATCCTTATCCCACTGGCACCAACAGAAATCCCAAATCTGTTCTACTCAGTGGTGTCTGTGACCAGGGATCAGAATCAGAGCTGTTTTATGGCTTTTACTGAAAGCCACAAAACTTCCCCAGAAACCTCTTCCCCTGGGTTTTTAGGCAATGTCTGCTCAGCAAAGGCTACTTGGTTGCGATTGTGACAAAGTCAATTGGTTCATTCTGGTTCCTGAACTGGAACACATGACTATTTCTTCTTTTAAGGAGATGAAAGTAAAAGGGGAGCTGATCCCACCTCTGATAGAAAAGCCTACAATGCAACCTCAAAATAAACACACTTATTTGCTTATGCAAACACTGGAGCCTCATATGTATCCACTAATATCCCTTCCTTAAACTGGTAGGAATATCACATATGCTACAGCTCACACCAACGAGAATAATGAGGGAGGTGTTGTTTTTTGATATTTTTATAAGTTCATATAACTCTACAGTCGAAGCAACTCGAGGTTCATCAGAGCTATCACATAAAAAAAAAAGGGACTTATCACAAACAAGCTTGTTTAATAATCAGCTGTCTTAACTTCAGTCCTCTCTCCGACCTGTATGTCTACAGTCTGTGTTACAATCTGGATTACAGCCTAATCACACCACAGCCACAGAAAGGCAAACTCCGAACAGCCACTGTCACCTCCCTCTCTCTTTTCCTTTCACAGCAGGTTAAACGTGGAAAATGCTAAAAATCTCCTGGGAGTGCGTCTAAAAATGAAGTGTAAATAGGTATGGAAAGACCTATGAGAAAAAGTGTTATGGAAGGTGCCTGAATGGCAAAGTGCAAAGGGTGACAAGAAGAAAATTGTGATGGCACACAAAAGGCGAGGGAACAAGAAAGATGCGATACAATAGATAGCTGGTGAGAGCCTATCCACTGCTTGGTCGCTCCTGGTCCTCCCCCTCAATACCTTCATTTTTTTTGTTATGATAAAGGACATTCGCGATCAGTAACAATGTTATAATGATAGTAAATGCAGGATTTAAGGTATATAAAACCTTCAGCCAACATTAGAAAGCCACCAAGGGGGAGTTACCTTGCACGAGGTTCTATTTAGTGATGGCTCCACTCTTTCACTCCCTGACTGCAAATCAGCATTTTTAGTGGACAATAGGCTCAGCAGTGGCCTTATGATTGCCTCTTTTCAAATGGAAATGGCTATCCTAACTCCTCTGCCAGGTTTTTCTTACTATAGCACAAATTGCAGTTTACAAGGCTCTAAGGGGAAAAAAAAATCTTAGCTGAATATCTTTTTTTTATTCGACAAACTGACATGTAAATTACCCTTTAAGTGCTCCACTCTAGGGCTCTGATCATCTCCTAATTGTCACAGTCAATTGTAGCCAACAGTCTCTTCAATCCCAAGCGCTTTGACAACAAGCATAAGGATCAAAGCAGAATCAGCTCCCTTCAATATCCTTCTGTTTAGGATGCTACAAAAAGCCTGAAAAAGAAAGGTGTAAGGGCATTAGTGGAGAAGGAACTGAGAGGAGAAAGTACTATAGCAGTCATTTTCTTCTTCACTAATATTATATATCTTTATATACTCTGTTATCCCATGTTCACCATGAATACATAAACATCCCAGAGAATAAATACGGTTTAAAACCACTCGGATACATTACTACTTAGAAATAAATGCATAATGCATTTCTGCTGCTTCCTGCATGCCTTCCCCCATCCTTCCCCCTCCAACTTTCCCCCCCACTCTGGGAAGAAATATAACAGCAATTATTTTTTAAGCAAATTTCGGTTTTCTCCCAGTGCAGATCCACAGTGCTTTTTCCAGGATGAGCCAGGCTGCAAACCAGCCCATCCCGATGGAAACCCATCCCAAGTTGCATTCATAGGGCTGGTATGACTTAGAAACGAAGCAGGTTGTTTGTGCAGCTCTGCTTTTGCTTTCTGAAGTGCCTATAACCTAAGGTCAGGCAGAGGCAGGAGGAAAACCCTCTCATTCAGTTGGAGTCCAGCTCTGAGAACAGCCAGTTTCAGTCACATCCAAAACGACTGGGAAGAAATACAAAACCAAATTCAGTAGTTCTCAAAGTCTGCCTGGGGGGGAAAAGAATTATTTCCTACAATTCTGAAAGAAGATTCACCTTTTATTGTGTTCCAGACCACTTTAAATCAGCACCACACTACGCTGCTTAAATTTTTGTACTGGCTGGCTGTGTTTGATGATACAAGCTTGCTCGCTCTGCAACATGCTTTCATACCCTCAGTGCCTCGCAGACGCCTTGTTGAAGTCGTGTTTCCAGGGAATAGGAGTAAGGAGGAGCTATTCTGAGTCACATTTTTGCTTCAAAACTTGTACGTATCCACGAACGTAGCAGCAACTCCCACAGAGGCTCACAAACAGCGCCTGCCACACGGGCTGCAGGGGAGGAATCGCACAGCTCCTGCAGAAGATGTGCTGCTGAAGTGGGAGAAAGCCTGCAGGAGACCAGGGAGGCAAACTGGGGTTGTGCCAAGCTCTAGAGTAACTCAAAAGGATCTCCAAATGGATAATCAGGCTCTGCAGGGTTGGGCAACTGGAGCATTTTGGTCTCTCTGACGATCCTGCCGCCATACAGAAAGAAAACAAGAGAACACCCATTTTCCTGGAGCTCTGTCTTTCCTACTCCTGGAAATGACACAGGTTGAATCCCTGAATTAAAAAAAAAAAAAAAATAATGGTAATTTGGAGGTGAGAATCTATTTACTCCTTCATGAGAAATTAATTCACTTCTTACAGCTGTTTTTAAGGAACTGCCACTTAACATTTCTTGAAGATGATGCACCTCATTCATTGCCTCACATAACACTGTTGGAGTGGTTAGACAAGGCAGCTGGATGAGTTAACAGCCTGCTGCCCCCATCCTACTTTCCTCACCCAAACTCTGTGCATGAGTCAGATTTATAGACCAGCAGAAAACCAGTCATTTGTGTAACAGAACCCCAAGGCAAGGGTTCAAGGTAGATCTTCCTAAACCATCACCTACATCACGCTCCCCAAAGACCACAAAAAGGTTTAAGATGCAAAAGTGATGCTATTTTTACAAAGAGGAGACTTGGAGATTGTAGGGAAGGTGGCACAGATACAACAAGGCTTCCTTGCCTGCTCCTGCCTTGCATCCAGCCCTGCTTGGAGCCCCCACCATCACCTTGCACACACAGATGAGCATTATTGAGTTAGAAGTGTTAAATGCAGATAATACAGTAGGTACAAAAACTGATGAAATCGTGCTTTCCATAATGAATAGGAACAAAAAGTCAAAAATTTCTCATGGGAAAGATATTCCAAAAAACGCTGATTGGGAAACATCAAAAGCACTCATTTGAGTGATGTCAAAATAATACAGAAGGTTAATCTAATATATAATTTAAAATAAATACAAACCCCAAATTACAAAATTGAACTGAAACATTTGTCATGTCAAGCTGTTTTGTTTCCACATTATCAAAAGAAAATATTTTAACTCTTTCTAAGTGAAAAATTTTACTGAAAAAAGTATATTCTAAGGAAAAATTTCCAGCTCATGAAACACACTGTACACCAGCAAATTTACAAATGTTTTTCAGCACTATATAAAGATCAATGTCTTCCCCAGACAGTTAAATTCTGAGGTGTCTCCAGCTAAAACATACATTTTCCTTGATATTCCAATATAAAAGGCAAACCCCATTATTTTCAAGGAAGATTATTCCAAGACACTAGGACACCTTCCAAAAAAACCTTCTCAACTTTTTTGTTGGTCTACCTCACTAGAATTAACTTGGTATATAAAGATATTTTCACCTCTGCATTCACCCACAAAACTGCCACATGCCAAGAAAAAGCTGCAGGGTCACCTGGAATGTAATTAACTTTTTAAAATTCTTATGTATTTAAACAACAGAAGCATTTCCAAATAGCAGGACGTCAGCTAACACAGCCTGCACTATTTTCTCACCTTACTTGAAAATGCATCCAAATAGTTATTATATGAAACTGTTGGTTCCAGTCAGTAGAGTTGCTGCTGACAGACTGCAGAGAGATGAGTAGCACAGTGATCCTGGGCATTTTCCTTGTTTCCAGCTGGTAAATCACAATAAAAAAAGGTTAAAACAATATTCTTTCCCTATCAGAACTTTTTCATGGAGATAATCGCTATAGTGTTTGCAAAGTACAGATTTCACTACCAGAAAATAGTGGAGGGTCCACATGACCATGAATGGGACGAGATAAGCTCAATGAGACAGTTTTCCCTTAAAGTAAGGCACATATTATGGAAAAAGTTAAACAAAAAAACCCAGCTCTATCAGAGAATATGTTCTGTTTTTCAGCACATGGAACTCACAGCAGTAGAGATGTTTGATGTACAAGCCAGATGTTGATCAGGACTATTTCATGATACTCCAGAGTTGCACTTTATTACAGGTGATTAAGGCTTGTCTTCCACAACTGTAACAAGGGGAGAGGTGCCACAGTATTGCCTGGGCATTGGAGCAGCCTGCAAGGAAGTGGTTCTTCCAGCTGCCTCCCACAAGCCATGGGTCTGCTAGGGAGTACAGAGGCTCCTCTGGAAGTGGTACTCCGAAAAGGGAGCACTGAATGCTGACCAGAGCATGGATTTCTGATAGGATTCTGGTGCCCTTTCCTACAGACTTCAACATAACCCCCCAGTCTGGTTGTAAAGGAGGGGAACAATAGTGCCCATTGTGCCGCTGACATTTCTCTCGGAGGGGGCGGCTCCTCAGTGAGCATTTCCCTGTTTAGCTCTCTGCCATAAGCACAGACTTTTGCAGCCCTTATTTTTGCACTTCCATAAAGTAAAAGGATGAAGGGCTACATTTGGGAAGCCCCAAAGTGACAGCCAAAGCACATGCACTGATGTGATGTGAAAGACTGTGGCCACAGAACCACTTCGGGACTGTTGCATGGCCACTGATACGGCTCCTAAATTACCAACAATTAACTGATACGCTCTGGTCATTAAATCCTTGTTCAATTCAGTCTTTCAGGCAACAAAGACAAACTACTTCTCTCAGGGATGCCTTGCAGGTCTCTGTGCTGATTTTGCTAAGAATGTACCTCAAGTCATTACCTCTGCCACATGAAGTGCCTTCGGAAGACCATCAGCTTATCCCTCAGCTGGGACTTGTTTTAAGCAGGTCACATGCTGCTTTTTAAGTGATTATTTCTAGCTGGTGCTCAGGGCACGGGAGGGTTGGTGGCCACAGCTCCTCTTGTGCAAAGGCAGAGATTCAAGCCAGCGATCACAGGACTTACGCTGAAGGAGCCAAATCGTACACGAATGCTTGTTCTTGGGGAGGAGAGGCTTTTTGGGGTGTCTTCATAGCTCATTAGCACAGTTTCTACCACAGTTAGCTCAACTACACAGCTCCAACTCCAACCACATCCTCCTGAGCCCAGGAAAACATTCCAATCCCATTTTACAGAAAAGGATATAGAGGCTGTTTTAACAGTGGGATCCAAGTCTATTAAAAGCTAATGAGATGTGCTGTCCAGCGAATTTACCAAAGTCATGAAAAATTGGTTTCAGAGCCAGGGCTACACCACAGCAGCTCCCAGGGCCTAATCTGTGCCCAGGCAGTTTGGTATCACATAGTCCTTCCTGCTTTTAACTCCTGTGAGGTCAGCTCCAGGAGCTTAGCTCACTTTCAGGCTCCTGCATGACAAAATCCAGAACAAGGGCATCATTCACGGACACCACCATCAGAACTTGATCGTAAAGAAAGCTATTTCAAATAACAACCAGAGAGTTAGAAAAATCATGTCTAACCACATGTCTGTTGAGAAGAATATTATGCAGCATTTATCAGCCCAGACAGGAGCTTGCTTCATAAAACTGGTTTCACTATGGGAGTTTAAGTATATGGCAACTGATAGGGGGAATATAGACATTATTTTACACAAGGAGAGTTTCTATCTATTACTAAGCTATAATTTTAATTGATATGAAGCAAGAAGAACCACAAGAATAGAGCGAGAGCCCATTTCTCACAGCACATCTATCTTGTGTGTAGTTGCTGAGGGCTCGTGTACCACCAGTTTAGAAACATGTGTAATTGCTTATGGTCAGCATGGTACCACTGCCAGATCACACATTAAACAGATAACCACTATTATTATAAGAGCAACTTCCTTGACCTCATATTTTGGTCTGGCTCCGAATTCCTGTACTTTACCAGTTTGGTTTGTTGCATTATGCCAGCCTTCTGCCTCTACATGTCATTTTCTACTCCTGTAAGTGACCGGTGCGATGGAGAGCTCCCTCTAAAAATGCATATTTGAGCACATGAATAGAATAAATTCAAGAAATACGATCACAGTTGCTCCTGTAATGTTTTTATAAACACAGAGTCTCTGCTTTTTTATTATAGTTAAGGTACAGTGTGTTATTTGGCAGAGGAATCTGACTTGAAAATGTAAAAGGTTCAGGCAACCACACATTTGGAAGTAGAAATCTTTCTTTAAAACAAGGCTCTGGTTTTTAAACATAGCAAAATTTCTGGAAACTTCAGTTTCTCAAAGTCTGCCAAAGCTCCAGTCACATGTAACATATTCTTGGGGCTTATATATAATGCTTCAAGTAATAAACAACATCTTGTTTAGAGCAGGATAGAAAAAAAAAAGAGGGAAAACAATCATTAGGAGTCAAAGCTCTACATCAGCACTGAAAACAACACAAGCTTTTCGCACTGAAACCTCAGAATAACTTTTATAATGGATCAATAAGAGATTTGTGTACTCTTCACACCTCTAAATATTGCAGATAAAATGGGTTAAGTTCTTGCAGGAATTATATAAAATTTATTACAAAAGAAATAAAATACACTCACTAAATTGCATTCAGCTTTTCAGAAACAGAAAGAAAAGTTCTGGTCACCCTAATTCAGTAACAGGATAAGTTACACGTTGTACATAACTACAGGTCATTGGTAGCCCTTCGGTGCTCTCTGTGCAATTCATTTATCATGTGTTTTTTATTCAGGAACAAGGCTGTGTTTAAAAAAAAAAAAAAAGTTGCTTCCATACAAAGGCTCATCGTGCAGAATATTCACAGCTTAAATATATGCACAGTCATCTCTACTAGTCAGACTCCATTTCAGTCCTCTCATCAGAATGCACATTAAGAGAATGAATCTGAGATACAGAAATAGCACACCACAGCCAGGACTGGAGTAGGGGCCCTAATACCTACCTCACTGGGATCGAGTCAGGTTTAATTAATTAATGCTTATGAAGCACTATGAGCTCCTCAGATCATCTCTTCAATTCATTATCACCCCCATTTGTTTTGTGTCCCGCTTTCCCCCTTAATTCAACAGTGAATTTCCTTCAGAAAGTGTTGCATTTATAGAGTAATGAACAGATGAAAGCGGTTGGAGTGATTTCGCAGGAGTATAAAAGGGACCAGGAATCCTTCCCCTTCCTTCCTGCTTGAGTCATTTAGCGTCAGGTCTGAGAGGAGCATGAAGCTTCATGATGTGTAATGCTTCTCTAGAAGTCACCCCTGACCAAAACTGTGTCCAAATGCACCAGAAAATGGTGAAGGTAAGAATTTAACATTAAAACATTGGGGTTTGGGCTGGGAGACTTCTTTACTTGCATTTATGTTAATTAAAGATGGGTATGAGCCACAATGCTCAGAGGGAGGGGTATGGATGCAGGCATTTGGTTCTTGCCTCATCTCTAATAATTATTAGATACATTGGATGGAAATAGTTGGAAAGAAAATCAATAAGAGAATGAATCAAGAAAATTAATGGCAATTTCAAATACTTACAAGTATAGGATTTCACTCAAGGGCAAGACAAGATAAAATTAGTAGTCTGTATTAAAACAAAACAAAATACAGTTTGATCAACCTTCCACTCAGTGAAATTTTCTTTAAAGATCTCAGATTTTGGCTCCAAATAATTTGGGTTATAAAACTTAACAGGGAAGAAAAGAAAGATTATCTAGTGAAACTCCAAGGTTGCTATAGACTTTCCGAGAAGAAACCAGATTAAGACAACAAAATTACTGGTGGAGGAAAAGCTGATAAAGAAGACTAGAATTTGATAATGGAGGAATTTAATTATTCAGGTATTGATTACTATGATAACTATGTGGAAGCTAACAAAGTTTGTTTGTAGCAGCAATGCTATTAGCCCAGTGAGCAGCCAGTAGCTATGCTGAGCCCCCTGCTTGGAGATAGGCATGTGTGCTGCTATAAAATTAATTTTAATTATAAAATTTAACTTTAATCACATTTAATGTCAATATAAGTTTAAAAGTTAATGATAGAGAGTTCAAACCTCACTATGATAAAGATCCACATAGATTTAAAGGATAAATCAATGGAAAACATTCTTATCAAGAAAAAACTTAGGAGATTCATGAAGTGATTAGACTTGGGTCAGAAGAACAATTAAAACCTAAATATGCTCTTATTATTCATTCAAAGAGAAAATCTCACCAACAACAAAAGAATTGATACAGCCAATCAATGGGGAAGTGCACCAATAACACACAATAAAGGTAATCTGAGAGTAGTGAACCAGGAAAAAGAAAATGTGCTTTAGTGGGGGATGTTTTGTAGTTATTCTGGCTAAAAAGTTCTTCCTGCTGTACTTGGAAGATAGGACTTCATCTTCCAGGACTCACAAATACAGTTTTAGATGTTTTTGTTGCTGACATACCATACCAAGAGCTTAGCAGGTTACAAGTGGAATTGACCTCTGGCAGTCCCATGACCAGAGGAGTGGTGTCCAGTTCCATATATTATATATTTAAACACTGCAATTTAATCAGTACACCTGTGAGCAGGTACTTACAATCCAGTTCTCCCCCAAGATGGAAGATCTCCAGCAAGAGGTGTGGACAGCAATCACTGAAGCTTGTTGAAGGTGAGATCATGTTTTTAGGTCTCCTTCAGACCAATGTTAAAACTGACCAGGTTTTCCCTTGGACTGGACACACTTCCATCACCAACTTAGGCAAAAACAAGCTCTGGTGACTGATCCTGTGCATTTTACAACACTGCAGACTTCTCTGCCATTGAAAGAGAGGTGTCTATCCCTGGTGGGGTGGAGGTTAAGGATCCCCACAGTATTTGGCATGTTCCCAGGCTGCTGAGTGAGGCATGTGGTGCCCCCAAAACCCTTCCTGGCTCAACTGAGTGTCATCTTACCTTCCTATAAGACTTGCTTTCTCATTCATTAAAGACGTAGAATAGTTCTTTTCATGAAAAACAATCTTCTTTTAGAGCAAAACCCAATTTTCCTCAAAAAAAAAAAAATAAACCTTGGAAAAAGATTTTTGTTTTTCCATGAAAAATGTTTCTGTTTGGAACCATAACCACAGTGATTCACTGGTTGTTCCTCACCATGATGTATAAGCCAGAGTATAGTTAAGGCAAAATATCATCACACTTCAGCAGAGATACGTGGATACCACCAAAGACAGAGAGACCTGTTCATGGAGGATGTAGCACCCAAATTACAGCACCTGTTAAACAGGTTCAATAGGGATTTGATTGTACCAATTCCATTTGTTTTAGTCTTAAATTTTTCACTTGGTTTCAATTCAAGGGGAGGGACTGTTTCCTGTGTAAGATGTTAGCTTTCCAATATTAAAATCAATCTAAGCATGAATCTAATATTAATCAACCACTTACCGTATTTACCAGAAATTGCCAGGTTCATCATTGTAATAGAAAGATCTATAGATGGGAACAGAAAGCTGGGAAGGATAGTAAACATCCTAAAATAGTCAAATAACAGGAAAATAAAGCGTAAGTCATCACTAATCTGAAACAAAATATTACATAATGTATATCATTTAGTAAAACATTAAGAATTATTTTTGCAGTAGCAAATAAACATACACTTCTTGAGCTAAAGAAATCCATAAGAAATGTGGATAGAGAAAATAAATCAGAAATGTTAAGAGGCATCCCAACAGTAATTTTGATCTCTTGGCACTGAAGTAGAGCCAGTGCAGTGCATAAGGGTTAACTCCTCAGCTCACATAAATCAAGTTAACACCATTTAAGTTAGCAAAATGTATTCAAAGTCAAATTCATTTACTCCAGCCAAAGATCTGTCCCTAACTCTATCCTTTGCATTTTATACTGCATTAACAATTTTAACATATTCGTCTTTAAGGCCCAATATACTTCAATATAATCTCCATTACATGTACACACTTTTATGTACACATGCATATGCAGAGGAATTCATACATATAAAATTATTTTAAATCATAATATAAACAAATTAACATAACACAATTCATGGCTATGAAAAACAGAATAGGAACGGTTTTGCAGGATTTAGTGAGGAAACACACTGAAAATCCTAATTTGAGTAGAGTCAACCAACGTGGATTTATGAGCAGGAAATCGTGCTCAAATAATTTGTTGGAATTTTTCAAAGCTATCTCTGCCAAGGTAGACAAGAAAAATACTATGGATGGTATACAATATGCCTAGACTTTCAGAGGACTGTTTGATAAGATCCTACACTAGAGATTACCGGCAAGGTACAGAGTCACTGCATAAATGATAACAAACTTTAATGAACTGATAACAGTCTGCAAACAGCATTCACCGAGTGACTTAGAGATTGGCAGGGTAGTGCCTGGGTCAGGTTAGGAGCTTGTCTTGTCTCCAATCTATGTAAAAGAATTAGATCAGAATATCAAAGGTAAGGTATCAAATCGTGCCGGGGACATAAAAGTGACAGGAGCTCGAGCAGCAATTGTCTAACTCCGGCTATAAACGCGAGATCCACATCAGCAGCAAATGCAGCATCAGCAGCACCGGGATCGCGCTGCTGTGCCGGAGCCGGGAGCTGAGAGAGCAAAGTAAACAGGTTTTTCTGATTCGGGGGGAATGTGAAAACACGCTCGACACTGGCAGAGGGACGGGAAGAAATAGGGGAGCGTGTTATGGAAAGGGGAGAGGCAAACCCAGGTGCTGCTTGGAGAGAAGGGAAGAGCTCAGGGAGCAACTGGAATTCTAGCAAAAGGGAAGGAATAGATAAGAGGACGCTTTGAGCTTTTTAATCCCTAGGAGATGGGAAATTTAGAGGGGATTAAAATCTTTTGAAATTTAAAAAGAAAAAAACCGGCCAACTTCTTTTTTTCTATCCCAATTTAATAGGCAAGTGTTTAGGTGAGACTTTCCATCCCAGGAACGGTTACCTTATGATTTTACTGCAAGGGTCTGTTAACAGAGCCAATCCTGTTTCCCTTGAACCCAAGGCCCGTGTAGCTTTCAAGCACTGCACTCCCGTTGTGCCTCAAGGATGACAGATCTCTCCAGAAAAGCTCAGCACAACCACCAGATCAGGGGACAGGACAAAATTCTTGGGGCTCATTTCTGTGCTGCCACAGCTCAGGTCTGTGCTGGAGGAGCTTGACAGCCCTCCTGATGCTCTTTCAGAAGAACCTAAAAGATTACAGCTCCTAAATCCTATTTACAAGAGTGTTTCCTCGCTGAGAAACACAGTTTGTAATCACTTTCAGTGTGCTTCTTGAAAATGGGGGTGGGCCTCCTAAAACTTTGAGAGGTTTTGGAAACCCTTGACCTCACTCCTCGTGCAATTTTTTTTATATTCCCCATGGACCAGCTCCATGAAAATAAACTGGTACAGAGGCAAAGAACACAAAAACAGGACTCAAGTCCTTTCATCTGAGAGAAGGATATGTCCTCCAATAAATTTTGATGAAAAAAAAAAGAAATTAAAAGATTACTGAACAGGGCTGAGCAGATTCACTCCAGCGTCTGAGGTTATTTAACTAAAGACTTCTTTCTTCGGTTGTCATTTTGTCCCTCACAGGAACTACACAGAATTTCACCAGGTATTTAAATAAAAAAGAATTAGTTAAGAATGAACTCTGCTCACAATGGCTTTTCTACTTTTATCAACCTTTACATTCATGCTTCTTAAAACTACTTGTCCAACCTTGGCTTTATTGTCATGTCTACTTCACTCATTTTTTAAGACCCATACTATATGATCTAGTGAGCATTTATCAAAGATTAAGATTTCAGATTATTATACAATTTTTTCCAATTATTCTCTTTATTATCCTTATGCAAGGACCCTCACAGAAGAGCAGTCACTACACCAACTTCCACTTCTGCAAATCAGTTCCTTTAGGCAAGGATTTTAAAAACACAGGGATTTAAGCTATGGGTGTTTGCAGTCCAAGAGATGCCATGGGAAATGTGTATTACATCTCTCACTGCCCCTGTCCAGGCCTAAAGTGGCATTTTCAATTCTTCTTTGGATCGTCAGCTCTCTGGTAAGGTTGGATTCAATCCTTAAAATCCAACAGTAAAATTATTTTTGAGACTTTTACAGCAATTGTGGATATTGGATATAAACCTGAAGCTTACTGTGCCTGTCAGATCCAGTTTACTGATTAATTTTTAACCAGCTGCATGCCCATGTTTTCCTTTCTGTCATAACTGTTACTTCACCTGCCTGAAACCAAGAGATTTCTAATTTTTCTTCCGTTTCCAAGTTTCTCAAAGTTCCCTGTTCACCCAGTGCTGCCATCGTGGTTCCTGAATAAAACCTCAGTGTTTCTCAACGGAGTGCAGAATTTCTTCCCCTAAACAACCTCTGCTAGCTGTGTCTCTTTTTTTTCAGGGGAAAATCTCTAAATAAATAAATAAATAAATCAAACCTCCTAGTCACTGTAAATGCAAGTTGCTTCCCTAAAAAAGAGAGTATAGCCAGATATCAGAAATAATTGTTAATATATTGGTTTTCTAGGATTTCAATGCACTTAAACAACAAATTTAAGAGTCTTTTCTCAATCTTGCATTACAAAGTGATCTACTTTGCCTGCTTCCCACTTTATGCTTCACTACGAGTATTTTTGTTTCACCAGCCTATCGATCTTTGAAATTTGAAAATCACTCAGGTTTATCTGTAACTTGTGTTTCTTTCCCCACGTTTGTGTTGAGAGCTCTAATGCCACTCTACTTTGAGTTGCCTCTGAGGAAAGGAAAGACCCAGGGTTTTTTACATGTCTGAGGAAGCATCTGTATGCTAATTCCCCTTCAACTTTGCTAGCAGAAAATTTAAAGGGAGATAGTTTTTAATAAGTGAAAACCAGTTATCAGTCAGAAATCTTTGTAACATTAACGATTTCTTGGGAGCCTTTTTCCTCCCACCAGCCTTCAAGGCTGTTTCTTGACTTTACAAGATCATTATAAGTTAATACTTGACTCCCAAAAGTCCCGCTCCACCTTAAAAATTGCACTGAATCTGTCAAGCATCAATTTTGAATCAATGCCAATTCAGTATAAATAAAGTGTGATATGGACACTCCAGAAAAGGATAGCCTGCAAATCAAAAGAGCTCTTATCGCTCAAGGAACGTGATAGATTTTTCTCCACTAATTCCAATTTTGATCACCTTTTCCAGAGAAGAACTTTAGTGACTCAAATAGGAATAAGATATGAAGCAGTCGTTGTTTCCGGCTGTTAAAGATGCTTGATACAAATGAAGTCTGAGCCTAATCCTTTTTTAAAAAGACCTAAACATTAGTATTTTCATAATTAGGTTGAGGGCTGAGGTAGTGGCTGTATCTGGTGAGTTTAAAAAGGAAAAAAACCAAACAGATTATGCCAATTAAAAATGAAAGGTCTAAGAATAAACAGTGAATTCTTGTAGAGCGATCTGATTCACAGCGTAGTAGGCACTATGTCAAATAAAACCACCGAGTGAACCAAAGTATTAATGAACAGAAGAGATATCCAGACATGTTTACACAGGCAGACAGGGCTGGAGGATATATCCACAACACGGGGAGGTGTGTTGTAATAAACTTGAAGGGGGGACTGACTTGTTGGGCCAAGTGTCCCTTTCCTGTCCAGGAATTCCTCATGTCCTCATTACCCTTTCACCTCTGGACAGCTGCAATATTAAAATCTGGCTCATGTCTTAAGGAAATTGAGTTTAATGTCCTTAATTCAGTCCCCAGTCCACATATATCCATATCACAAAACAATCATACAATTTGGCTCGATGGACAGCATCTGGTGAGGGAAGAGGCCCATCCTGGAATGGCAGGGCTGCTGCAAGGCAAGTCTAAGGCCTCTGTAAGACACGTGTAGACTGTGTGATACACACATGGTACGTTCACACTCGAGAGAAAATAACTTCTTTTCATTCCTTTCTTTTTCTGGTGTCTTTTGCGTGCAGCATTTTAACTAACAAAAGGAGCCACGCTCCTGTATCACAACAGTAACCAAGTCAGACAAGAATGAAGGTGGCCTTTGGGTTCTCATGTTTTCTTCACCTCTAAATGCAGGGTATTATAGGATCGCAGAATATGCTGAGTTGGAAGGGACCACCAAGATCATTGATTCCCACTCCTGGCCCTGCACAGGACCATCCCCAAGAGCCACACCCTGTGCCTGAGGGTAGCATCCAAACACTCCTTGAGCTCTGGCAGCCTTGGTACTGTGCCCACTGCCATGGGGAGCCTGTTCAGTGCCCAACCACCCTCTGGGGGAAGAAACTTTTCCTGACATCCAACCTAAATCTCCCCTGACAAAACTTCAGGCCGTTCCCTCGGGTCCTGTCACTGGGAGCCTCAACAAGAAGCAAGTTATGGGCCTGATTCAGCACAGCTCTCTCCTCTCTGAAGCACAGATGAGGGTGCAGGGTTAGGTGCTTCATCAATAGATTACGTAGCAGAGAAAACATGAGTGGCATGTTTTGGTCCTGGGGATTGATATGCAACACTCTGAACACCAAAGTCAACTGCTAAATAATCTGGAGTCAGAAAAGGGGCAGAGTGATTGTGACAGGGGAAAAAAAAAATGCGAGGGGGATAAAAATCAATCATTGAAAGGGTGTTATGTTTTATGTTAGTAAATCATTTTAACTAATTGATTACATCATATCTCCAGCTAGGCTTCCGATTTGAAATCTTCAGGAATCGGTGGGCAGGGATGTAAAAGGCATTTGTTCCCTTCATCTGGATAACATCTATGTTGCATGTTTTTCAACATTATGGGGGTTTTTTCTGTATCTTTGTTTCAGAATATTTTTTATGCCTTTGTGATGATTTTCTTCTGATCCATTTGCTTACCAACATAAGGAGTATAAAAGAGTTTGTAGGTGCTTGAAGAGTGTAAATATAAATGCCAAAGTACTGGGTGCATTTTGGGGTGGAAAGAGGGGTGTAAGATGGAGGATAAGTCTGTCAGCTCGAGGCAGAAGCAGCTGATTTGTAAATAACAAAATTGCAGGATTTATTCCTTTTGATGCACTGCACTTTTATTAAAAGAAAATCCCCTGGAAACCTCTGTAAATGGCATGAAACATATAATTAGACTTAGCTTTTTTCACTCTGTGCTTATTTAAGTGCTCCGTAACTTCAGTGGTGATTCAGTAACAACTGATTTTATAGAAACATCTGACAATGAGAACAAATATTTGCAGTGTTTTCAGTCTCTGCTCTACATTTCTCCCTATGAGGCAGAGCTTACCCTTCCTTGTGTGTAGATTAACGTCATTTTCTCTGTTGCTCCCACCTCTAAACACATCCACTTTCCAGCATGAAGTATCAGATGTGACTTTTCACATCTGACTTCTTGCCTCCGAAATGCTACCCCACAAATTCCAGTCTCCAAATTCCAGACACAGACATCACTGATATCTCCTGTGCTCCCAAAAATGAGTGCCACCACCAGGCAGGCTTTGGCATAGGCAGTCACCACTGCCAGGCAGGGCTGGTGGTGGGTGGGGGCACAGGAGTTCACTCAGGCACTCCCCTGCCCCAATAGCAGATATCCAAGGCTGTGCTGTGGCAGAGATTTTTTTTATTTTCCCTGAGCTCCACCACTTCTGCTTTTCCCCTGACTTGGTAGGGAAAGAGGTCTTGCACATAGAGAGCCACCCCAGCAGAGCCATTGGTATAGATCAGATTTAAAGTCATCCAGGGTTGACTTTGCTGCCCTGAACCTCCCCATCAACCTCCACAAAACATCAAAACAACAGTATAGGAAATGAATATCCCTCTGCAGTGAGCTGGGTCCTTGCAAATTGACCTTGCATGTCCCCTTGTGGGGACATGGCTCAATCAAATTACGATACAGGAGATGGAGACTCAGGATTGCAGTCCTTGACTCCTGGAGCCCAGGGCATCAGTGCTCACACCAGCACAACCCAGGCTGCCAAAATTATTCCAGAGACCATTTTCCCTCCTCCCTAGCCCAGAATTTGGGAAATCACACCCATTCATAACCTCTTGTGGTAGGCCCATTGACAAGTGGACCCATGGATATGTGTGGACCCACAGGGTGAACATCAAACAGTATTGCCATATTCTGCCTCATACATTTTTTGGACCCATTTCCAACCTGTCAGAACAAGGAAAAGGCATAGAGTCAATTTGGTAGCTTCTGATTTTTTTTTTTAAATAAAAAAGATAAAAATAGCCATTTTTCGAGGGTTTCAGGTTGAAGGTTGCTTGTCAGAATCCAAGAAGAGAGCAGCAGTTGTTCTGACACTGCGGTTTTCACATCCTTGTCAGAGATTTGAAGCAGGATAGCTGATGTGTGTTAAAAAAAGGATGGTAAGGTTTAAAATAGTTTAGATGCTGCCTGGAGCAAGTTTTAAGTGATATAGTAAGAAGCATTGGTAGGAGTGTACATGCACCTAACACCAACCTTGTGGGGAAAGGACTTATTTAAATGCTGGTGCCTTTAGCACGACACTGACCTGGGACACCACAGAGCAAATGACCCAGAGAGGAGCCAGGAAATTTCCCAAGAAACGTTTTTAAACCGTAATATGGGGAAGGAGCGACAACCTGGAGAACGCTTTCATGGCAAGGGGGGGGGGGGGGGGAATATCTCTCCTGTTTTTGACAGCTCTAATAACCCAGAGTCTAAGATTTGGGCTTGGAAAGGGGCCAGTTGGCCAAGCCTCTATCCACAGACAGGCTGGAGATGATGCTGATAGTCAGAGGGAAGCAAACAGAAGACCTGGCAAGTCCGATGCCACCCCTGATGAAGGGGATGTCTGCCAGCTCGTGGGTAAATCTGCAGTTTAGGTGTGCAACAGTCGCTGCGTTGTGCCTCTACTTCTCTTGGAATCTGATACAGCCAGCAACCACCCACAGAACGGCAGCAATTTTCCAGACATTGGGCAATCCTGTACACATGGAATTTCTTTGGAAACTGCGCTGCAGTATCTAATTGTTTTGAATCATCTGGGATTTTCTAAATATCTTTGTAACCCTTGTGTTTCTGCAGATTTTAAAATATACAGCTAATCTCCCGGAGTCGCGGAGAGAGGAACATGTTTTCCCCGGGGCGGTGATAAGAAATAATTGGGGCAATCGATCGACTCTGGAACTTTCGGATGGCCATCAAAATGTCAGCTTTGCACCCAGATTCTCTGCTGGTAATTTCACCTCTATTAACTTAATCAGTAGTCAGTGGGGAAAATGGGGAGATGCCAAGAAAGCCGGGGAAAAGGAAATTTGATCCAATCGCAAATAAGTAGAACAGGGGCTACTGTGTAACTGTAGAATTTATATTCACCATTCAGCCCGGCTAAAACAAAACAAAAATCTCCATTTTCTACATTAATAAATCCACCACAAAGTTGTTGATTGGCCTCACAAAGACACAACCATATTTAAGGGGCTTTGGCTGATGTTCTTGATGCCCCTTCCATGGAACTGTTCAAGGCCAGGTTGGACAGGGCTTGGAGCAACCTGACCTGGAGGAAAGTGCCCCTGCCCGTGGCAGGGCACTGGAATGAAATGAACTTTAAGTTCCCTTCTAACCCAAACCATTCTGTGACTCTCAGCACTGGATGCCTTCCCCCCAGCACTGTAGCTGGGTGACCCCAACCCTAAAAGTGCTGTCTTGCTTTGCAAAGCAGTGTGGGAGCATCTCAGGGGTGTTTGCTTTCTCTCCTGCTTTCAGAATCAAAAAGCATAGGTTTAACCCCAATTTCCACCTCGTCCTTTTGAAGAGGACTCGCTGCCACTGCCACCAGCCTGATGGCCACAGTGATGGCAGGTTTGGTCACTGGGCTCAGAGCTCAGCCCTCCATGTGACAAGTATTGCTCAAGTTTACCACTCTTGCTATTACAAATTCAACCCTTCCTAGAATTAAAAAAAAAAAAAAAAAAAGAAAAAAAAATGGAATCTGTTATCACTGAGCATATGCAACTGCTAAACATCCTATTCAGTATAACTTCAGCCCGTTCTGAGAACTACTTTCACAGTTGCTTTATACGGTGTCTGTCTGTCAGATATTGCCCACAAGATTTCCACAGTCTATAAAATATACTTCCACCATAAAAATATATATATATTGGACATATTTATTACTACCTGGTGTGGAAAAAACAGATATTAAAAGCTTTTATTTTCATTTTACGTTGTATATGTACTGTGTACCTTGTATTAATGGCACTAAAAAAAATTAAACACGGCCTTGTACTTGTGCTTCCATTTTGATGTAATTTCTCTTATCTGCTACATCTAAATCATTCATCAATTTAAGGTGTTTCTAGAGCAACAATTGCCCTAGTTCTTCAGTATGACATCAAGGAGCCAAGAGGCTATACACAGAATATTTGGACATCCTGTACATTTAAATGTGCCACTAAATAAAAATTCTCCAAAGCTTTAATTTCTTAATAAATCAAAATCATATCTTGCATAAGTGAAAGCAACCCCTTGGGTGCCAGGCAGGGCAATATTGCTATAACAATTAACCTGTGATCAGAGGCAGTGGAGCAGAGGCTAGTCCTTTAATTCCTTTATTTAATTTTTATACCTTTTGACTTCTGGTTTTGTCCAGCTGCCCCTTCCTCCTTTCTGTTCCCCCTGTGGCTGAGTTGTGCTCACACCAACCCAGTGCTGAGCGGGGTTGCATAACAAGCACCATCACTTGCACCTCTTTGCTGACCAACTTATAACTGATCTGCAGCTTCAGTTGTTCCTTTATTGCCACCAGCTCGGAGCAGGCAGGGCCTTGAGGTCTGTGATTGAGGCACATTGAAATACAACCAGAAAATACTGATGTTGGATCGCTGTGAGGACGCTGTGAGAAATTTATATTAAAAGTTCTTGATGTTTCAGACACCTCAAGTTGAAACAACCTTTGGTCTTCTCACTAAGTGTCATATAAACAAGACAGGAACGCTGTGTGTCTGAGATATTCCTTTATGGTTTCCTAGCTTAACCCCACATGGCTTTTAGTAACATGTATGTACTACAGGAAACCTCACCACTGCGTTTAAGAAAATGAGGCCTAAATGTGCTCATATCCAGAAGATTCACCATCTTATTAATGCATATATGTCATGCATAGATTATTAACAGCTTCATAACTAGATAGGAACTTGCATTTCAATAAACATACTTTTACGAGTGCAAAGAAAAAAAAAGTTTTGCATTAGGATGTTACTTCGTGTCTTTGTCCTGGGAGAATGCAACTAAAGAAACCACATTTAAAATCAGACATTAGATATGCAAATATGTGTTCAGATCAGAGATACGAAAATTATTCAAATGATTAATTATTCATCATAAAAATGTCAATTAATAATTCTGAAGCATAATAGGCATCTTTCTAATGCATCTTTATTTTTCAAGCCTAAATACTGTTGAATCTGTGTTCAATTGCATTCTAACAAGTTTTTAAAAATTCAACAAAGTAAACAACCAACTATAAACAAAAGTGAGCCGTGAATTTTAATCACTACCAACTGAGCCAAGAAATGTGGCCGAACTTCAGCACTGATCCCAGAAGAGAAGGAAAAAGCATCTCCAGCTCACGGTGCGGGACAGCAGATGGAGGATGCTCGCTGCTCACTGCTCTCTGCCTGGTGTGAGAAGAGGTTTGGGATCCTGTGGATGCTGTTCTCCCACTGCAGACACACAGACAGACATTGTGAACAGGAGCTGAGCAGCTCTAGGCCGTCAGAAGCAACTTTATAAATGACAAAATTAAGAAAAACATATCAGGGAGATTCACTTTTAACGTGCAGGGACTCGCACAAGATTAAATATTACAGTGATCTGCTTGTTAGAAATGCCCAGGGATAGATAAATTAAAGCCAGACAATCTTTTCCCTTGCTTTTGGCTCATATCCTATCCCTACATGGGTTTTCCGCAGAGGAACTCAAAAACTTTGGGAATGTTGATTCAAAAGGTTTCTTCCCAAATACCTCAGCAGCAGCTGGGGGGAGAGTCATTCCCTGACCCTTTCTTCCTGTCCTCTGTGCCGACACCTCCATGTGGAAATGGGAAAAAATAGAGGCTTTCCTTTCTAAATCTTAGTTTATAGGGACACCTGTACTGAGAAAAAGTATCCAGCAGCATCTTGGGGCCTCATGGGGCCTTCCCTGCTCACAAAAATTATTCCATCCTGTTTTATCCTCTACCAACACAGGTGACTGCAGAAAATAATCCACCCTGGGTTTTTTTTCATTGGTTTGGGGTTGTTTGGGATTTTTATTTTTTTGCCAGTCTCCCAATTTCTTCTCGAGGCAAGGACAGCTTCAGCACCCCAGAGATTGATCATGAGGAGCAGCCAGAACCCACAGGGAGCCCCTGTTCTTGCAGGAGCCACTCCCTC
The DNA here is from genome assembly GCF_001715985.3 of Manacus vitellinus. Lineage (NCBI taxonomy): Eukaryota > Metazoa > Chordata > Aves > Passeriformes > Pipridae > Manacus > Manacus vitellinus. The sequence goes on from NW_021940560.1 coordinate 3,612,179, forward strand.
GGCGGAGCAGAGCTGTGGGGAGGAAAGGATGCTCTCCCCAGGCTCCGTTGCAAGTGGGCACATCTCATCTGGGTCCCCTACATGGGGATGTTTAATCCCTGATGCAGGAAGGGTTCCACACTTTGGGGAAAATATTAGAGGGTTATGGTGATGAAAGACCTGAAGGAAAAGCCTCAAAGCAGCTGAAGCTTATTTAGAGGTGCTAAACCACTGTCTTCACCAGCCTCTAAAATGTATTAATCAAAACTTATCAGCCAGAACAGTTTTGCTGCTATTTCCTTGATTTTCCTCCTGTGCCGGGGAAAAAGCAAACGTATCTAAATAAATAAGGCCATGAATCATCCCCCCAGCCCACAAAGCCACCATGGCAGAAGGTCCCAGCAGAAGGCCCCAGTCCTCCAGGAGCTGTGCCCTGAAGCCCTCCTTGGTGGCCCCTCCCCTGCCAGTCACACCTTGCTGCCTGGAGGTCTCGGGGGTCTCTCCCTGCACGGCCTCTTTTTCATGGCAGGGTTTGTCCCTGCAGCAGGATTTGCCCCTGACCAGCCCTACAGACCCACACAGGGATGGGGACATAGGGTTATCTCCAAGGGGGTCATCATCATGATAGGTTTTGGTGGATGAAGGGAAACCCACTGAGAGGACAGGAGGCAAGACAGCTTCCCCCATGGCTTCACTCAGACAGGTTTGCATCAGGGTCAGGCTGCTCCCATCTTAACTCTCTTCATTTTCACACAGGAAAACTTGAGGAAAAGAGGAAAAACCTGTGCCCAGAGAACTGCCCTTAAAACCGTCCCCAAGCCACAGAACTGGAAGCTGTACACAAGGAGGGAGCTGGAGTTTGTGAGGATATTTTGGCTCCCCTTGCTTTTAAACTGATGGGGTGGGGGGACTGGATTTGCAGAAGTTTTAAAATAGGGCAGGGAATAGGATCTGCACGGGGATGCTGATGGTGCAGGGGCTGGGAGCCGGGCTGCCAGCACCATCCCAATAAAGGCAGGATCTATAGGCTGTCATTATTTCCATCTCCTAAAGAAGCTGCACGCCCGTTATTAGTTCAGAGCAGGGCAGGAAATCATCGCCTGGATTAAGGTTAAATTCCATCTCAGAAGGGCTTAGCTGATTGCTAAATGTTTATGTCTGGCGTCCAAAAATTAAAAATAAAAAAAAATAAACAAACAACGACAAACACCCCCACATCCCACATTAAAATAACATCTAATAAGGTTGGGTGCTATGTCACTCCTGCAAAGATCCAAGCAGTTTATTGCTCCGATGCAAACCCTGCTGAAGCACTTCAGAGCTGGAGACACTGTGAGATTGAGGGCTGAAAGAACAGCCAGCAAAATTATGAATAGGGTTTATCTGACAATACCAACATGTTCCTTAAAGCCCTTGAGCATCATCACACGGTCTGAGGGTTTGTTTTTTAGTGTGGCTGCAGATGTACATGTTTTAATGATACAACATCGATGGCAGTCCTGCCTGTTGCGGGTTAGGCTGCAGCCTCTCATAATCTCCAGTTCATCCTCTCGTTTTCTAATCTGGAAATGTATGAACAATATGTAAGGAGTTTGTAATGGGATTAATTTATTTTGAGAACTTGTTGGTTGGGTTTTTGATTTTTTTTTTCCTTATCCTCCTAGAAAACGTGGGTGAGTGGAAATCAAGCGAGTCAGTAATTAGCATTCACTTTTTTCTTTTTCTTTCTTTTTATCATATGCATCTAAATTCAGTTTAGCTCTTTAAGGAATTGCCAGACTGCCCTTGATTTATAGGCAATGCCTTCTGGATCTGAGAGGATCTAATTCAAATTAATAATACTTGAATCTGATTTCAAGATATTTGCACCGTGCTATATATTTCATTAAGATATCATCACTCTGTGTGTGTGTGCGTGCATGTGTGTGTGTGTGTGATATGTCTCTGCATATACAGGTATATTTAGGCATGGAGAAGTCAGGCATGCTGCAGGAAAATCATGTTGGCATTTAGAGAACAGTGACAAGAAAACTTTTAGCAAAGCCGGGATGACTCATAGCAGGGGAAAAATAAGAAATATAAAGAAAAATAATAATAATTAAAAAAAAATAGGGAAGCTTGTTCCCACCTTTGCAGTAGTTGGGGATTTCAGAGGCTGCAAACCACCAGAGCCTGCCTCTCCCTCCTCACTCCTCCTGCAGCTCGGGGTTGGGGAGAGGGACACCCAGAGAGGGGGTTGGTGGCTATTTCCCGTCCTGGGGGGGGGGATTTGGATGCCCCTGCCGGAGACCCCCCTATGCACTGCCTCCCCCGCATCTCTCAGGGGCACCCAGTCCCGTCTAACTCACAGATGACCAAAAAAATCCCAAGCAAATCTCGGTGGCTCTGATGAGCTGCAAAGACACGCGGCGGGGGGAGGCGAGGGGGGCGAGGGGGGGTCCCCTTCCTTCCTTTGCGATGCTGAACCGTCAGGAAGGTGTTCCCTGAGCAGGACCATTTTGAAGCGCAATCCCTATCGCTATTGCTCGCCTTCCACTTCTTGCTTTAGGCACACGTTCAACGCACAGTTCAAGAGCAGTTTATCTAAGCTTAATGTAAGTAAAAGTGCAGTGTGGGATCAGTGTGCCATTTGTTTCGGTTTTCTTCGGGAGGGGGAGAAGAAAAAAGAAATAAAGTGCTGTAATAGGTTGAACTCTTGTCAGAGCAGGGAAATTGTTTCACAGCTCTTTAACGCAGCCCTTTGGGCAGCCCCACGTTTACCTCGGGAAAGGACCATACGAGCAGGCAAGACGCGAAGTTTCTCTTTGCACCGATATTATTTCGAGCTCTTTTAGAGGAAGGAACGGCTGTGGGTTGTGCTGGGAGCTGGGCATGAGCGGCTGGAGGCTCAGCCGGACCAGCCCCCTTTGCAGCTGAACGCCTTCGCTCAGCATCCCCAGCTCGGGCTGCCTTTACTTACTTCGATATTACTTCTCGATTACGTGCGGTGCAAACCAGCTTTTTGATTAACAAACCGGCAGAGCGTTGGTTAAGAACACTTAAACTTCAAAAAAAGAGAAAAAACTATCCCCCTGGGAAGTGGGCTCTGAATTGGTTAATAATGTGCAGTACTTGCTAAATTGCTGACTTCCAGATGTGGAAAATATCTTTCTTGTTTAGGACCTACGTAACCTGATTGGATTACGACAGAAGCGTCACATTGGAAGGCTTTTGAGTGATGATTTAATTAACCATACAGTAGAAAGCTGTATTTGCCAGGAAACCCCTTCCATATTTGCATAACCAATCCCTTCAGTGCAAAGGTGGAGTCTGGGCTTTTTTTTTTTTTCCTTCTTTTTTTTTTTTTTATATATGTAATTTTATTTTAATTTTCATACTTGAAAAAGGTGAAAAACTTGTAACCTCCCTGAAGTTCAGTCCCACGCGTTACTTGTCCACGCTGTCTCTCTGCTCATTCAGCTACTTCCAAGGAAGAGCAGAGCCAGGAAAAGAGCCCATCTCACCCCTGATCCATATCTGTGAACAAAACAGATAGACTGTAAGATCTCAGCACGTTTGGTTGGTGGTTCTTTTTTTTTTTCCCCCTCAGATTTAGCTGACTATTCAAATAACCTGGATGAGTGCTGAAATGAAAGGGAGGGGGAAGAAGAAAAAAAAAAAACAAAAAAAAGCCCTAAAAGAAACGCGTTAAGGATAAAAATAAAACAGCACCAAAACAAGCCAGAGAGCTTATTTGCAGTGCCCGAACAGAGTTTAGTTTCTAGGCTTTATGTTAGGGTAAGTTTTCCCCGCGCAAGATTGCGAGGGGTCCGCGCGGGGCTGCGGAGCGGGACGGTGCGGGGCAGGAATGCGGCCCCTCGCCGGCTCGCGGGCGGGCGGGCGAGCGGGGGGACCCCGCCGGGGGAGAACCGCCAGGGATCCCGGCCCCAGGGATGGAGAACCGGCAGTCCAGCCTGGGGGCAGGGGATCCGGCGGGATCCTGCTGGGGAGGGGCGGAGGATTCCGCCTGGGGGAGGGAAAGGATGCGGGAGCGGGCGGGGGCACAGAGGCAGGATGCGCCCGCGCCGTGGGGGGAGCGGGATGCGCCCCAGCGCGGTGTGCAGAGGATTGCAGCCGGCGGCCGGGGGGGGGAGGGCGGGGTCGCATCCGCGGGCAGGGGCTTGCAGACCCCGGGATGGGCGGGATGCGGATGGCGGGCGCGGTTGAGTTTCCGCGGGGCGCGGGCGGCGCGGAGCGCAGCGCGGGGCGGGGCGGCGGGCCCCCCCCCCGGCGGGGGGCGGGGGGCGGGCGGGGCAGGAGGTGGAATTGCAGGTGGAATTGCATTTCTGCCGCTAAAGCGTTCGCGGAGACTTCAAGGTATAATCTATCCCAGATCCTTTCCCAGAGAGAAACTTGGCGATCACGTTTCCACATGATGCTCACGTTTGGTGCTCTCCAATTATCCCTCCCCACAAAGATAGGTGGCGTGTGTTGCAGGGTCTCTCCTCTCGCTCGTACAGAAAAGAAAAAGAAAAAAATGTCATTAGAAGAGGCGTAACACGTCAGTCCGTCCCCAGGTTTGTGTTTCCTGGAGTGGCAGAAAGAGATCAGTCCTAACCTGCCCAGCAGGAATAACGGTCCTTCCGACAACTCTTTGCAAGGCTTTTTACAATTTCTCCAGGAGCTGCATCTCCCTTCACCTTTTCTCCTCCACTTCGCGGCTTCTTCATGCTTTTTCTTGTCACCATTTCTGGCCAAAACTACAAACAAGACTTCGCAGGTAGGTTCGGAATTTAATTCCATTTTCTCCCTTTTTTTTTTTTTTCCCTCCTCTTCTCTTTTTACTCAGACCACCTCACGCACCAGCAGGCTTATTTCATTTCGAGAGTATTTTAATTTTTCTGGCTTGTTTATACTTGGGGCGAAAAAATCTCTCTTTTTTTTCTTTATTTTTAAAATTTTTTATAACCGAAACCTGAAGTCACTCCAGCACCGCTCCGGGAAGGGGTGAGCGGTTTCGGGGAGCTCGGGGCTGTGCCACCACCACCCCTGCTCCCCTTACCTGTCAGCCAGGTACGGGAGGTGCCTTTTACAACGCAGCACCAAAAGTTTTAGTGTTAGGAAAGGACTTCGTCCTCCTGCAAAAAAACCCCCCAAAAAAACAAAACAAAAAAACCAACAAAAAACTCAAACATCCCCCCACCCATCTCCTGCTCTTTTTATTTCAGGTTTTACATCTGAGCTCTGAAAGTTTGCAGGTACCTGTTAATGCTTTGCATGCCCTGAGCATGCAGAGCCAGCCCGGCCGGGCACCGCTGGAGCCCCAGCCCCGGGCAGGGTTCCCCGGCAAAGGATGTGTTTCCCCAAACAGAAAGTTTTGCTGTTTTGTCTGTTTAGTTGGTTTCATTTCTTTATTTTATTTTGTGAAGCTGGGTGAAGCAACACCTTAGCTTCTGGAAGCCTAAAGCAAGAAGTGAAAGTACTGACTGGAACTTAAAAGTCGTTTACCAAAAAGCAAAAAAAAAAAAAAAAAAAAAAAAATTTAAAAATTATAATGTGTATTTTTAAAAGCTTGCTGGTTCTCTAGAAAGAAAAGTGTTCTCGAAATTTGCAGGTTTAAAATTATTGTCAACTTTTTGCGGGAGGCAGGGGAGCAAGGAAGGGAGTGAAATGCATTTAAAAGAATTCACCATTGGTCGTTTTGCATTAAAACGCCTATTGCCGAGGCAAGCTGAGGGTCCGGGCTCGCCTCGGTGCCTGTCCTCCCTCCCCGCTACATCTCCTGGTAGATGTGCCGCGGTGATGCCACCATTGCCCACTCCAGTCTCGGGAATAACTGGCAAATACTAAAGTTTCTAGCACATTTCTCAGCCTCTTCCTTCCTCAGCCACATATATGCTCATCCACAGAGCCACCAATTCCCTCTGTCCAAGCAGAATCCCAAGCAGGAGAGTGTGAGTAAATACGCTGACCCCACACACACTCTCTCAATCTTCCCATCCTCTTACCTGCTTGGAGATTTATTATTTCTTATTTTTAGCCAAGCAGGTTTTATAACAGCAAACGTCTGAGGGAAGAGTTCAGGCAGAATAAAAAGACCCAACAGCAACACACTTCACTGCTCAGTCCTGGTGTGAAGCTCCAGCAAAGTAAAAAGACACAAGGGAGGGGAAAGGAGGAAAAGGGAAAAATTATCTCACTCTGCTTAAAAAAATATATTAAAATTGTTGAGTCAGGTAATAATTTTTCAGGTTTTATGTAAAACTCCCAGTGCAGGAGAAGACAATAGATGCGAAGGCGAGGGGGGATCCTGCTCAGGAGAGCAAGGGTTAATTGCCCTTGTTTTACAGTTTGCATCTGTTACATCTTTTATAGCCCCCTGTTTAAACTAATCCTCAAGTCAAAGCATCTTTAAAGCTACAGCATCTTCTTCGAGATGGACTGAGTTTCAGGAGCGTTCTTGCAGCAAACCAAACGCTCCTGCCTCTCTCTCCCTTTGACAGATAGAGCCTCCTGCCCAGCCCGGGCACACAGGCACACACAGTAGGTCTAAAAGTTTACAAGTTGTGTTTTTTTTTTCTTAAAAAAGAAAAATAATCAACAAAAAAACAAAACCCAACTGCAAGGCTGAAAACTCTGACAGCGGTAGTTTTGATTTCTGTTTCTTTTCTGGGAAGGAAAAAAAATGACACTCTGAAGCTTTGTTTAACTAAGGGACAGGGGAAACCCTGAATATTGTCAAACTGACTAAAAAGGTGACAGAGGTTTATAATTACACTCCTCGTTGTTAGGGGGAGGGGGAGGTCTCCGTGCTGAGCTTTACCCCAAAAGGACAGGGGAGAGCCATGTTTCCCTCTCCTCTTATCACTTTGCTGGAGTGCACTTTGGGGGAAAAAAAAATAAAGGCAAGAGAAGGGTAGGATTTCGCATGAAAAGAAGTTCTAGTGTCAAATTAAAGTACTTTTAGGAGGAAATGGTCCGCCTAGCATTGAGTCAAACAGCCTACTGTAAAAGCTGTGCATTCCCTCATACGGTCATGAGTTATGACTCATTTGAGATGTAATTCTTGTCTCTCTCTCTCTCTCTGATCTGCTTTGCTGGTGCAACACACACACACACAGGGAGGGAGACACACGCACACGCGCTCACACACACACACGCAGAGACACACACACACACACACAGAGAGAGAGAGAGAGAGAGAGAGAGAGAGAGAGAGAGAGAGAGGGAGCAGAAATAAATAAATAAATAAATATATAAATAAATAAAGAAGAAATCTGCCCGGCTGGGGAGAGAGGGGGAGCCCGCTCCGACCGCGTCCCACCTCCCCCGGCACGGCCAGGCTCGCCGTGTGCGTGGATGGGTTCTTTTTCGGGTGCAAACTGGGGTCCCCGTTGGCGCCCTGCGTTTAAATGGGACATCCCGATGCCCACATTGTCGCTGTGTTTGGTCGTTACATAGAGCCTGCGTGCTGCTGCTGCTGCTGCTGAATCAGGGAGTCGAGCCCATGCGAACTGCCATCTGATCCACTCTTATCAATGAAGCAGCAGATCATGGCGGATGGCCCCAGGTGTAAGAGGCGAAAACAAGCCAACCCCCGGAGGAAAAACGGTAAGACGCCCCCCCGGGAAAACTTTTCCGGCCGGCTCCGCCGCGCCCGGGAATGGAGGGGGGGGGCTGTGGAGGAAAGCCGGCGGCAGGACGGGGAGCGGGACGGCGCGGGGAGGACGGCGCCCGCAGCCCGGGGGCTGGCCGCCCCCCGGCTCCCTGCGCCGCGTCCGGGGGCTTGCGCGGGCCGCGGAGCGCTGGGGAAGGGGGCAGCGAGTGGGGCGGGGGGGAGCGGCCTGGCCGCCGGACCGCCGACGCCGCCGCGCCCCAAAGTTTGTTGCGCGGGCGCGGAGCGAGCGGGCGCTGCCCCGGAGCCCCCGGAGCTCCCGGTGCCCGGAGCGCAGGCAGGGCGGGCCCCGGCGCGTTCTCGCCCGGCGCTGTCACGGCCCGGGCCGGGCCGGGACGGTGCGGAGCGGAGCGGAGGACGGATCGGGGCGGGGAGGCGCGGAGCGGCGCGGAGCGAGCGGGCGCGGGCGGCCCTGGGAAAAAACCCGGCAGCGTGAGAACCCCGAGGCGGACTGGCACCGAGTTAGCGGGACTTCTCTCTCTTTCTCCCTCTCTTTTCTTTCTTTTCCTTTTTTTTTTTTTTTTTCTTCATTGTTAGGGACTCGAAAATGAAACTTCCTCCTCCCTGATAATTAATAATACTAATGAGCTCGGTGCCCGATTGTCCGCCGCTGCCCTCTCCCCCGGTCCCCGCCGGCCGCGCAGGGCCGGGGCGCAGTGGGACGCGGTGTTCTGGGCTGATTTCACATTTGGCAGCTTTCACTGGTGTGATGGGTCTCTCTTTCTCCGTCTCTCCCCGTCCCTCCCTTAGTTTCTTCCTTTCTCCCCCGGCTGATAGCCGCTCCCCCGCCGCCAGCCTCCCCCTCCCCGCCCGCAGCCCCTCGCATGGCCATCCCGGCCCCACTTCCAACAACTTTCCTCTCGAGGAGCCAGAGGAAGGAAGATATTTGTGTGAACCTGAACCCATGCTCTTATAGCTCAGCTACTTCATTTAAGTGGAGAGGTGGAGGGGGGCTGAAGGAGGAGGGGGACACACACACAACAACAACAACAACAAAAAACACAAAGACAAGAGAATGTTGATTAGAAACAAATGATCCTGCCCCCCCCTTCCTCTCCCTCTCTAGGTTGTGAGTGTGAGTGTGTGTGTGTGTGTGCGCGTGTGTGTCTTTTTCTTGTTGTGGTGGAGGCGTCGAGCCATATGGGGGAGTGATAGAGGAATTTTAGTCAGAAACTGTTCGTTATGTTACACTGGCTTTTCCCTTTGTGTTGTCTTTGATCTATTTGCTTGGCTTAGTATTACAAAAAAAAAAAGGCACCAAAAACCTAAAATAATATATTCCGAGCAACTTCCCAAGGATCCGTTCCTTGTTATCTTTTTTTAAAGTCTCTCCCCCTTCACCACCACCCTTTACTCTTGTGTCTGTCATTATTTAAGGTGGTCCTCACAGAGGAGACCTCCCCTTCCCCTCATCTCTGGGTAATTTAGTAGACATTAAAATTACACGTAATGTTTCCCTCTCCTCTCTTGTGTTTCCTCTGTTCTTTTTATTAAATGTTGGTTATTGATTTTCTAAAATCAATGTCTGTTGTGGGGCTTTTTTCCCCTTACAAGTATCTAAAGCACGTTGCTGATCAACTGGATAACAAAAGCTTTGTGTCAAGTAGCCTTTTTTCTTATGTTAAACAGTCATTTTTGAGAGAAAAAGAGAATGAGATTTAAAGCAACGCATCCAGAAGTGCTCTTTTGCAGTAAAGAATATTCTGAGTGTTTGAGGGGGTTTTATTCTTCTTCCTCAGCCTCCTTGCTTTTCCAGGCAAGATTATTAGTTTAGCGTGTTAAACCCATCACATGCTCTGTGATGAGGGATGCGTCTACGTGTTTAATATTTTCTCAACATGATTTGAGTCCTAAAAAAAAACCCCACCACCATCCCTCCCAAAAAAATAAAGAGCTGGACTCCTCTGTTTGCCCAGGACACCAGGACCGCAGCCTGGTAGTGCAGCCAAGTCTTTGGGAGCACGTATGGACTGGGGTGGTACAAATTCTGGTTACTTTCCTGAAAAAGTGTGTTTTCAGAGAGCTGCACTAACTTGGGAAGCCACCACACTTGGGAGACGAAAGTTTAATTGCGATTTTTAAGGTAACCACTTAAAGATCCTGCAAACTTCAAGTGTGTGCGCTGGTTACGCGAAGGTCTAAGTTCTCCCTTCAGTGTCTTGCTCTGGCCAAGACACGGGGAGGAAGCGGGGGGGGGGGGGGGAATAATTCTCGACTTTCTGTTTGTCCCCTCTTCCCTCTTTGTGCTCCCTAATTTGTTTCTTTCATTCATTTCTGAGTGAGAAATGCCCTGGTTCTGAGAAGCAGGTAGACGAGTGAGGGTGGGTTTGGTCAGGGCTTTTTTTTTTTTTTTCATTTTCTCTTTCTCGACAAGCACGTATCCAATGCCTTTCCCGTTGGGAATTGCCCAGGATTTATCTGGACTGAGTGGATTTTTCTTCTTTCCTGGATTCGTGGAAAAGATGTTACTTCTGAGCTTGTGTCTTTGCTGATAACACCAGAAACGGTGATGCTTATCGAACTCGGAGAGAAAATCCTTAGAAACGCAGCAGAACCAAAATAAAATTTAAAAGCCACGAAAAAAAATATAAAAATGGATGGTCGTGGAGGAAGCGAGAGGAGTGTGAGTGAATCCCAGACACATTACAGACGGGGACAAAACAGAATAATCCAACTAATGCCTCAGTGGGCTCCACGCCTGTGTGCGTATCTCTGCGTGTGTGCGGGGATGGGCAAGGCTCGGGATGAGATACCGGGGCTGGATAAAATTACACCGGAGCTAAATAGGGTAGAAAGGAAGAAGGCTCGGGATTTTCCAAGATAACGGGGTTGATGAGAGCTGCTGGAGTGGAGGAGAGGTGTGCGGGGGGGTGGGTTGAGAGAGGCGATGTGGAAATCAATGAGGGGTGAGCCCCCTGGGGAGGAGGGGCAGGAGGGAGGATGGGAAGGAGAGGACCCGAAAAGCGGCGGGGGCGGGGGGGGGGAAGGCGGAGGTGCGGGAGCGCAGCCCAGGATGCGGCGGAGCTCCGGGAAGTTCAGTCAGATGATTCCCGCCCTGACTCACTTCGCGGCACTTTCACTCGGGAGAGAGTGGCTGCAGAGGAGGAGGAGGAGGAGAGGAGGAAGAGGAGGAGGAGGAGGAGGAGAGGGCAGCGAGCCCCCTTTCCGCACGGGCGCCCCGCGGAGGCGGGGGCTGCGCCGGCGGCCGCAGCGCCGGTGCGGAGCGGTGCGGAGCGGGGCCCGGCAGCAGCGCTGGCAGCGCTGTCCGGCCGGCTGCCCTGCCCTGCCCTGCCTGATGAGCTGCCTCTCTCCGTGTTGTTGTGGTTTGGCGTTTGTTGGCTGAGGGGTTTCTTTCCCCTCCTTTCCTCTCCCCTCCTCAAAAATCCAAAATAAAATTAAAGTCCCCGGGAAGGAGAGGAGGGGGGAAAGTTGGATCTAATTTACCCCAAAGTTTCAGTAAACAGCTCTCTTTGATTCCTTTGCCACCTCGCTTCCAGTTGTAAAGAAAAGGGAGAAAGTTCAATGCTTTCAGGGCGTCTGATCCAAGGGAGAACACAGACCAAACAAGCAGAGACGATTAGACTTGCTCAGAGCCTTTCCCAAAAAGATACCCACCCACCCCCCTTTCAGGGATGCTGAGGAAGGGGAAAAAACCTCCTTCACTTCCCACTTGGAAAAGAAGGGGGGGAAGGAAGAAAAAAAAAAAAAAGGAAAAAATATGCAAGCCTGCCTGCTGCCTTTAGTGAGTGGGAAGTGAGGCTTGTCTTCCCTGCCTGGAGAAGTTTGGAGGCAGCTAGACTGAGGCTGGGGTGTGAGGAGGCAGCTGCTCCCTGTGCAGCCCAGGTGGCAGCGGGCAGGGCGGGCACCCGGAGCGCTCCTGTGCCCGGGCAGCTCCGCAGGGCCGGGAATCCGTTGCGAGGAGATTACTCGGGGAGTTTGGCTCACTGGGTAGCGAGACAAATGTACTGCTACCTCCAGAAAAAGCACCTGGAGATAGGTATTAAAAATTAATGCCATAAAAGCGAGTGGCCAAGGCGTAATGATTATCCAGCTACATTTTCTCGGTGCAGATTCATGTCCAGGCTGAGCTATGACATGGAGCAGGGGAGGTTGTTTTCTGTGTCAAGTCGTATCTATTTATTTTCTTCCGAGTTTCGAGAAACCCAGCGAATTTGGAGATTAGTGCCTGAATTACTGTTTGCCATTTGTGACCATTCGGTACTTACTGGTTTTGCTTATTGCACATGCTTCGCAAGGAAAGTTTTGGGGGAATTTCTAATTGCTGTAAGAATATGCATTTGATGCCTGGAAAAGGCATATCCGAAAAGGGAAAAAAATTAATAAGGAAACCATTACAAGTTAATCATGGATAATTATATATAGCCAACTGCCCAAGATAGGGGAAATACATGGAAGACTGAGATGCAAGCTCTCAGGACAGGCTGGTAATATTCCCCAAGAAAAATGTGTGTCACCCTTTAGAGTGGAAAGAAGGGTGTTGATTCTTTTACAGCAGCCCCACATTCATTCCAAGAAATAGGAAATTCTTCGCCTCACAACAGTTTTTGGCATCTGCATTATCCCAGTGCTTTTAAGGTGCATTTTCTCCTCTGTGAAAGAGAACTCTTTGTCCTTTTTTTCTCCAAGACCATGGCTTCCCAAGGTAGACACTATTTTGTGCCTGTCACATAGAAAGGGAGTGCAGGTTTGCAGTGCTCACAGACAATTGATTGTCTGCCCTAATGTGTTTCATTTACATGTTTATAACGTCAATAGTGCTGGGGTGTCCACTGTACCATTCATTCCAGCATTCCCACAAGGGTGCAATTGTCTGAATGGCCAAGTCAGACACCTTTTTGATTGCTCTTTAGTTGTCTTTTTAGAGTATAGAGAAAAAAGAGAGAAATCTGTGATGCAGAAACACTAGTTGAAAATATTTCAGAATTAAACGTCACCATTAAAGCAGATGTGACCATTAGACAAACAATATATTTTAACTAAGGTTCTGAAGGTGGAAACAAATTTAGAATAGTGGGGCTGGTGAGTGCACACGACATCCAGTCCTGTTCCTTAATTATTTTAGGCTTTAAAAAAATGATTTGTCGTTTTCATTTTCATTTCAGCCACTGTAAATGCATCCACCTCCTAACTCTTTGTATACTTAACTGTAATTTGCGATGTTTTCCCTACATATTTACATATCTCTGTTTATGCCAACAGCGTCAGCTAACCATTGGGAAAGTCTATTGAAAGAATAACTAGGCTGGGAGAAGTATAGACTTTAAAAAAAAATATTAAGACCTAAATATTTCTTCACCAAGCTTTTTTTTTTTACTGAACAAAACGACAATGCCTAGACTTTCTCTTGCAGCAGTTTAACTTACAGAACTGTGCACCCACTCCTTACGCCTCCGGTTACCGTCCCCTTGCGCTGCGAGCTTTCAGCAAAGTGTTTCGAGGAGTTTCCAAGTCAATGAAAGATTACTTTTTAAGGTGTGCTGTGCCGTTCTGATATGCCCATACTGTCCTTTATCACCAGAGTTGCGTCTGAGGGAGGCAAGAAACGATTGCTCGTGGTTTGCATCAGAATAAATAAGCCACTCAGGTTATTGGAACTTGTACAGAGATGCACATTGTACATGCGTCTGCACCTATGCGTGCCTGTGTTGTATAGAGAGATATGGGATGTATAGGTGTGCTTAAAAATAACGGTTCACGTTTCAGACTAGATCATTTCCCTCTAATAAGGATGCTGATCCCAGCAGTTACGTTTAATACAAGTTGACCTGTTCCATCCGTGATCATAAGTGAAAAGAGCACTAAGTCCTGCACTTTCTGCTCGAGAGGTAAAGCGAGGGAAAACTTTTTTTTCCTTCCCTATTTAATTTTTGGTGTAATTTTTAAAAATGCCTGTTTGTGGAGAGATTTTTTTTCCTTCTTTTTTTTTTTTTCCTTTTTTTTTATGCCTAACAGAGAAGACACAGTAGATGCACCGTTAGCTGAACCCCTGACACGGCGGTCTTTTGAATGCCTTAGGTATGATTTCACTTTCGCTCACATCAATGCTGACCTGAATGCCTTTCATATCTGATCCGCTGTGTCTCTCCCAGTAAACATCCCCTGAGGGGAGAACAAAGAAAGGAGCTCTTCTTCTTCTTAATCACAATTCAGCCCATTCACCGCCGGCAGGCTACATTTGCATTCTGCAACAGAAAGCCAAGATGAAAAGAAAAAAAAAAGAGAGTGAGAAGAAGGGGGGAAAAAGCAGAAGGGTGGAGGCTGAGTAAAATAACTTAGGTGTTTGTAGCTGTTTGTTGGGCTTCCCCTAGTTACAAGCCTTATATAGATCCTGCTCTACCCAGCCTTGGCTCTTCTGACAGGCAGATAGTGTTACAAGATGGCATGCCTGTACTATTCATGGCCACTCGCTCTAACACTTGAGGTAGAAAGTGTCAGAGAGGGATCAAATTCTACTCTGAGAAGTCTGTTATAGTTAGGGTCAGGTGTGTGTACTCTCAGCTCTTGACTGCTGCCTATTATTTTGTTTTAATTACTATTATTGTTTACTCACCATGACCTTGGGGAGCGGGGGTGGCAGGGGGCGAGGCAGCTTTGGCGGGGCAAAAATCGCCCGCTCCCCAGTTGTAATATAATTTTCCCCCCCCCTCTATTTTTTCTGTTTTGGCGAAGCGTTGGGCTGGGTGTTTTTGCGGCTGGCCGGGCCGGGGGCCGAGGCGGTGGCCGCGTGGTGGCGGTGCGGTGGCGGGTGTCCCCGGGCTGGCGGCCGGCCCGGGCTGCCCCGACCCGGCGGGGAAAAGCAGCGACTCAGCGAATCCTCGCCGGCACCAGAAAATGCACACGGAGGAGGAGGAGGAGGAGGAGGAGGAGGAAGGCGAGATTTGTGGAAGTTTCTGTAGCCGGGCTCCCTCGTGGGGTTTCGCAGTCACGTTCATGTGCATTTTCCGGCTGTTCCCCCCCTCCCCGTGCCTGTGTGTGTCCCCCCCATATCTGCCTGTTTGTTTGTTCCGCAGAAGCTCTTCTGTGCTTTTAATCAGACAGTTTTCTAGAAAAATAGTGAGGTCTTTGGTCGTAGCCACTTTTTTCTCACCAAGAGAAGGTTTATTTATAACTGGATCCTGCTTACCGAGAAGTATTTAAGCCCTTTCAGGCAGAGCTGTCAAAATTTCCTGTGTTGTTTGCCTCTATTTGCAACACGTAAAAAGTAATATGCAGTTGCTGGTGTTGGAATAACCGAGGTAGTGCAGAAATCTCAAGTGACAAGTTTTCAGCTACACTATCTCCTGCCGACCAAACTGTCATTTTTATTTTTTTTTTTTTCCCAGAAACCACTTTTAAGATTCTAACAGGTTTTTTTTTCCCCCCATCAGCAAATAGATTAAACGTGCTAAAGCAACTTTGAGAGGGAAGAACAGTTTGAACAATGAGGAGCGGGAGGGATGTCTTATTTTCCTGTAGCTGCTATGGCAGATTTCACTCATAAGGAGCACACTAACCGAGATGTTACCAGTTGAACAGAAGCATGTGACACAGATTCCTGATTTTTTCCCAGAAGATTTACAGAATTTACAAAAAGAGATTATCTCTACACCTTCCACCCTCCTAACCACCCCCATGACCCAAGCAATGGAGGATTTAGGCAGATTTACTTCAGTAAACACCTTTGGACACTTGGGGAAAAGTAGGAGTCTGTTTGCAAAAGCAGGCTTTTGTTAAGTGAGGTGCTGGATAATGCTTTACCAAGCAGCTGTGATATTAACCTACCCAGTAATGCTGGAAAAAGCCTTAACTCCTTGTGCACTCTGGGACCCTGCCTGGCAGAGGCCCTTCAGGTACTGGGCCTGGAGGGGGGAGATTGGGGCATTTGAGGGGACAAGTGAGGAGGTGGCACTGCTGAAGCCACAGCAGCCTCTCAGCCTGACACATCTTTTACTTGGTGGCAGCTGAAGCTTTCGGGGTCAATCCATCAGAGACAGGGCTTGGAAGAGCTGGGAGGCATGGCCAGGAGGGCCTCCTCCAGCAGTGAGGGGTTACCTATGTGTGTGTGCCCACACACACACAAGCACACTCTGTATCTACCCCCGAAAATGTAACATATCCCAAACCCTCTCTAGGAACGTTCCCAAGCATTGCTAAGGGAGGAAGGTCAATTTAGGATTCGCACTCGAGCAGCAGAATAGCTGAGAAGTTACACTAGCAAACCTGTACGAGTGGCTTCCCGTGAGCTCCCAGGCTCCAAAGGAAAGCCACCAGCTTGCTGGGAGCTTCTCATCCTCACAAGTGAACTTTTTTGACTTCTTCCTGCTCTTTTCTGAGCCATTAGAAGCAGGAGCTAGTAAGTTAGTTATTTTTGCTGGGCATGAGAATAACTTTCCAGGTGTTTCTTTTTTTAGTTGGAATAAGATTGCTTCATTTGGGGATTTTTGTTGTCAAGGGTTGGGGTTTTTTTCTTTTTTTTTTTTTTTTTTTTTTTTTAAGTGTAGGTGTCAATGCTAGAGCAGCCACAAATGTGTGAGAAAGCAAAGGGTATGAGACATGACAGAATTAAAGGTGTTTGCTATGTTGTTACCCGTGTGTCAAGCTGCAACCTCCCTTTGTCACAGCCTCCTGGAGATTTGATAGTGCGGATCCGCTTCCTTCCCAAGTGATACAGCAGTTTCTAACCGGGGGTTTTAATGGTGGTGCAGTCGTTGCTATTGCATTTGCCTCTCCCCAAATGCATTTAAACACCTCCACATCGCACACACCCCATTACTCCCACCTTACACAAGGGTGCTGTGCTCTCGAGCACCAGGACAGCAGCCATAGCATTACAGTCTCTGGCATGGAGCGTCGTTTGGCAGGAATGTCATCTGCCAAATCATCCCATAATTACGTTTTATGTTATTTGTATGAATGACCAAGCATGCAGTATTCCTTTTGAAATCAAAGGAAGGCTTAAAATGCGTTTTTGAATACTTTCAGACCATGGTCAGGTCACAGTTTGGGAGTTGAATTAAACTGATCTCATTTGTGATCTAATTGAGGTTGGCAACAACCTTAGCAGTAGCAATAACATACAAATACAAATCAAAGAGCAGAATTCAGCAAATCAGATCTTTTGCTCGAATCCTGCCTGGGAGTTATTCTCCGACTGCCAACAGAGAAGTTAAACTTTGTCCTGCTTCTCAGCGGCAGTGCGAGCCTTGTATATTTTTCGGGTCTTTGACAGGAAAGTTGGGTCTGAGGGATGGGGACACAAAGGCGAGAAGGGAGCTGGTGCCTCCTCGGACAGGAGTAAAGCACAGCGACTCGTCACGTATGTTTCTGGAGAGCCCAGTGGCAGAAGGCGCAGGAGGCGTAACGGGGGAATATGGTTAGGAAGGGCTGGGAAGAGGAATAGGTCGCTGCAAACAGATTATTCCAAGCGGAAAGTCGAGGCAGCTCCCTATCTTTACATCTATCGCTGCGGATTCCAGGAATGTAATTACCAGCGTGGTTGCGAATTGTTGACAAATTTCCCCGAGTCTGTCGGGAGCGGGTGTTGCGAGCGGCGGGGCTGCAGCCGCGGCAGCGGCCCCGACGTGCGGGAGCCTGCGGGGCAGCGGGCCGGGGCGGCCCCGGGCGGAGGGGCGGCTCCCCCAGCGCAGGGGCGTCCCTGGCTCAGAGAGCCCCCCGCCGCAACCGGGATGCTGCGGTCAGGTCCCCCGCGAATCCCCCCCTCCTCGGAGGCCGGCGGGGACCCCGCGCCCGCCGCAGGTGGGGGGCTCGGCAGGCACGAACCGGGAGCCGCCACCCCCGGGGAGCATCACTCCCCTCGGCCCCCCGGGACGCGCCTTGCGGAGCGGGGCTGGAGGCGCGACGCCGCCGCGATGCGCTGGGGCGGGGGAGTGCGGAGCCGCCTCGCCCCCCTTCCCCGCCCCCGCAGCAGGTGTGAACCGCCTCTGCGGGGACGGCCACACCCCCGCCGCGTCCCGCGCGCCGAGCGGGCGCTCCGGGCAGAGGTGCGAACCCTCCCGGGACGCCGCTCCCGGATGTTGGTCCCCCCTCGCCCCCCTCGGCCCCGGCCGCGCTCCCGCGGCGGCGCAGCCCCGAACTTCGTTCCCAGGAGGGAGGGAGCGGAGGGGAAGCGGCTCGGCGCTGCCTGCGCTCCTCCCGGCTCGGGGTTTCAAGCGTGTCCTCAACTCCCCCCCCCTCCCCTCCTCCGGGTCATTATTTTCTTTGACTAAAACCTGTTTACTCGCCTCTTTGTTTTTTGACGTTAAACGAGTTTCCATCTCCTACTCCTGCGGATCTCTAAGAAATAGATAAACCATTATATTTCCCCCTTCCCCCCTCCCGCTCGTATTTTAAAGCAGCGATCCTGACAGCAGTACTATTATTGCACTTTATGTTTTAGTGGATGTTTGCTGTTGCTAGTTACAGCAACACTTATCATAAGACAGCAAGAAAAGAGTAGTCCCTGGTAATTAAAGTAATGAAATATTCATTTACTCTACCTTTTCAGTAGTCTCACAAATTAGGCTGCTACATTTAATGCCTGCACTGCCTCTGTTTTTATTATAATGGCAGCTTTCGCATCTGCAATTAGGACTAATTCTGACAGTTACAATTTCTGAGGGATGGTAAACAGTGAACGAGATGTGCAGCAGTGGTATTACACGTGAAAAGCCCTTGTCTCTTTAACCTTGTTGTTTTTTTTTCTCGCAGAGGTTACCTTTTCCCGATGGTGCAAAATCGACTTGACATAACTGTTCATCAGTTTCAGGGTTTTCCCTGGAGGTATTTGCATCAAATCAGCCCAGTCAAGCTTCAAGTTGAAATTGGCAGCCCAGAAACTGACAGGGTAGGGACTGGGAAAGAGACAGCTAAAGTGCAGGCAGCGAGCTGACAGCAGCGGCGGGCAGGCAGGGGGAGAGGGCTCAGCACCCGGGGCTGCCGCCCCCCGCTCCCCCCGGTCACCCCGGTCCCCCCCAGATCCCCCCTGAGCTGCGGCGGAGGGACCAAGCGCTGAAGCCCGGCCCGGTCCCACGAGGAGGCCAGTTGGAGAGGGGGGTGTATGTAAAAAAAAACCCCTATAAATTGGGGGGGGGGAAAAGCGTTGTGGAAGAGAGAGAAGTGCTGAGCTGAAGTTGCTGTCGCTAACAAGCTTATTTTGCTGCGGTTCTTTGCGGAGCGGTGTCGTGTTTGTGCACTACGACTGTTAAGAGTAGTGACGGAGAAGGTTGTTAATACCAATGAAAACATATTTTGATCAGCTAAAAAAAACCAACACCCAACCCAGAGAGACGTTCATCTGCAAAGATAATTACATTAGAATCAAAACAAACAATTCCTTGAGTATGTTATTTCATTTATCCTCTGTCACGAGGAGGGGGGTGGTGGTGTCTCCAAGTAGGACGATGTGAAAATTAATTTTTAATAGATTATTGGACAAATTTGGATTGTTCCCTGTGACATCTCCCCCCACCCTGAAAGAATTTTACTTCTTTGAAAATAATTTCAAATCTTATGTAGCATGGAAGGGAGCAGCACGCCAAGGAACAGGCAGCACCACCAAGACCCATTCCCTCCTTAAAGGTGAAAAAGAGCAAAACTGTGTTACTTTCCTAAGGAGGCAAGCTGACTATATATATATATATATATATATATTTCTTCCTAAATATATATCTGCAGTCTTTACCAGATGATTAAAAATCCCTCACACTTTTCCTACCAGACTTGTGCTAAAGTAAGCCTTGCTTTCAAACAGTTTTTCAGCTGTGTGTGTGACAGGCATTGGCTGATCTGCTGATGCCCATTCGACAGGCACTGTTGAGCTAAAGTGGTGTGACGGCACAGTTTTGTTAAGCTGTGAACAAAGGGCTGGAGATGCCTCGCTGGCATCATCCATGTGCATATTGGCCTTGTCACAGTTTTGCTTGATTTAATGCTCTGTTTATTCCTAGATATTAGAACTTAAATTCCAAACAATATGTTTTCATATACTACACACAAACTTTATTTTAAAAGCTTTTGCTCCCCAGAACCACAGATTTGTTTGTCTGCCCAACATCCATGTGGCAAACATTTTGAAACGTAGCTCCCAGAAAAATAGGTGGCCGGTAGCCTCTTAACTGTTATCCAGTGAAAAAATGGGATTTCAGTTTTAAAAAGTCTTAGAAGGGTAAAAGATTTATTTCTTCTTTGATCATTTGTTGAGAGTTGTTATTTATTTCAACAGTGGATTTTCTTATAAGCTCCTAAGGAGAGGTTACCTCGTGTGCAGGCAGGGCCTGGGACGGACTTTTCCAGTGCCATATCATCCCAGCGGTGTTGCTGGGATAAAAGCAGTGTCTTGCAAATACCTGTAAGTATAGTCAGAGGACTACTGGCAGGAAGAAAGACAGCTGGGTTATGGCAGGTTAGTGGAAGGGAGCAAGAAACCGGATTAAGATTAAAATGCAAATATATATGTTCATTAGGTGGCCACAACTTTATATCTCAGCAGTTCATCAAGAGAATGTGGAGCTATATTTAGGTTTGGTTCTCTTCTTTTAGAGATGCCTTAGGCTTTATCTGCAGAAAGTTGGGGGGTTTTCTCCCCTTCTTCGTCGCCTTTTTAAACTCTCTTCAGGTTTGCTGCAAGTGTTTGCTCAGAGATTAGTTAGCCAGCTTCCATGGCGGAGGTAGCCCTGGGAGGCAGCTCGTTGCTGGGAGGAATGCTCAGTAGGTCAGGGCATGAAGATAGAAGGAGCTGCCCAACTGAGGCTGGGGATCAGGTATTTTCTTCTTTGTCTCCCATCAGAGACAAAGTGCTTATGGAAAGGTTTGTGGTGAGACATCAAATCCCAGCAGGAGCACAGATGTTCCCACTTTTACAGGCTTACCAATGAACATTTCAGCTCAAACAAGTTTATGGAATAAAAGATTTATTTATTTTTTCCTTAGTAGATGCAGCATCTTAGTTGGATCGTGTAAAGATCGTATCGCTCCAGCCACTCAGGGTTCTTTGGTCCAGGGCACGGTGCTTTACTCCAGGGCTGTGAGCAGGGATGGGAGAGCGGGAAGGAGTGGGAGGAGGGAGCGCTCAGCAAAATGAAAGTATTCCTTCTCCAAACAGTGCAGTCTAGAGCCTAAATCTGAAATTGAATCTGCTGGGCAAAACCTGTACAATTTTTCTACCTGCCCTCAGTCTGCTTCCTTTCAGGGATGACAGTTTTACTAACTGAAATGAATGGGCTCGCTCGCCCCGGTACCTTTTCTCAGTCCGCGTTTACATCGAGTACTTCAAACAGAGAGCTGGGTGATATATGTAGGGGGACAGCTTGCACAGAATAAGCTTTAATGGTTAATTTTTGTATAGCTTTATAAATGAAAGGGACTTAAACCTACTAGCAGTATAGATCACAAGACCTTATGTGGTCTATTCTTCTCTAGATGCACAAGAGATTTACGTGCCTAAGTCCCATAAGAGTTAATGGGAGTTACGCATGTAAATCTCTTCCACAGTGAGATAATAGACCCTTTTATGTATGGATAGCTGGATTCTTACAAAAATCACCTACTGAACAGTAGACTTTATGTCCTGCCCTCTTAACAAATATTTATAAAGCAAGCAGGCCAGCAGATGAGACCAGGAGCCCCCCAGGTTGCCTTCAAACCACACTGACCCCTGTGCCCCCATGAAGGGTAGCAGTGTGGGAGCCAGCCCCAGGTCTGCCTTGTCCCTTTGGTTCTGTGTCCTGTTTTCAGTCCACTGTGAGTGATAGCACAGGTCTGGTGGCAATGGGATCTCACAGAGTCTGTTGCGGTGTCTCACCTCCTGGCAAGTCTTAGTTGTTGGAGACTTCTGTTCTGTGGATTGCACAGGAGACTGGGAGGGGGAGAGTTGCCACCTCTCTTCTGGGAGTGCCCTCCGCTGGGATAACTGTCAGGGTGCACCCTTCCTGCATCCCTGCACCTCATCTCACCTGCAATGGGAGACTTACAGCCCCAAGGTGGGAGACCCCCAGCAGGACTGTCCCAGGCCGCTGGTAGAGCGTGGTGGTGGCACTGCCTCCCAAAGCCCAGGTGCTGCTAGTGCTGCACATCTGCTCCCTTCCCGCTCTGGTGCGACCTCCCTCCCTGGGAAAGCAAGCAGGCTTTGCCTCCGATGGGTTCGGTCTCGCGCTTCTCCGTGGGGATATATATAACTTGGACGATCTGTATCTGCCAGCCATGAGTCAGATCGAGATCTTTTTCCCCCGTAACGTGTAGCTGGAGATAGCCGGTGCCACAGCACACGCGTGTCAGGAATGATCCCCGGGTTTTATGAACCGCGGCTCTTTTTGCCATCATTGTTTCTTTCCATCACTCGCCTGCTCCTTCCCGATAGCGATCTGAGGGAGTTGGGCGAGCTGCAGACTTGCCAGCCCTCAGCTCCCAGGCCTGGCAAAGCATATTCTGAAAAAATAAAAAACCCCTCCAACCCTTACGCCGTGAGACTATCAGATTAAATCCAAGGGTTTCTACCGGCGTCGGGATGGGAAAAGCCCATTGTTTGTTGATTATCATATCATCAGCCCCGGCTGATATGAGGATGCTCAAGGAAAACACACTTCGGTTACAGTTGATTTTCAGATTCCAAAATGGTGCTGCAAAGTCTGTGCATGCCTAATTATATTTTATGCTAGGCTGTGCAATACAAAATGTATGCTGCAGCAATCAGTGAGTTAACAGTATCAATCAATTTGTAAACAGATGAAGTCACTCATTCCCAAACTGGTTTTCCAAAAACAATTACTAAATTACAATAGAAAAAAATTGTACAGTTACTGTATTTGTGTGCTGTGTTACAATCAACATACCAGGGAAACAAAACAATTTAATGCAGAAAAATCATCATTCATCTACATTATAATTGCTTCTTTTTCACATCTACAGGGCGGTTAATTAAAATTGTGATTAAATGCGGTCGCGCTGCCTAAGATGTCTTGCCCAAAACAGGTGGTACAGAATTTAAAAGTAAAAAAAATGTAATTAGCATTGGAAATTGAGAAATTGCCTGTAAGAATCAGTGTTAATTTCAGTCAGTGATGAGGTAATTTATAAATGAATGCAGTGGAGGCTGTGCAAATGCACAATTGCCTTCCTGCCTATTCTTAGCATTCTCAGCATGCAGGTGAAAATGTTTTCAAAATATTGAGGTAATTTGAAAATCAGTCCGTGCATTCCGTATCTTTCTTCCTCCCCAGTCGCAGCAAACGCTGAATGAATGCTGCCAGAGATGGCACAATGCATCAGTTCTGCACTTTTTGGGGAGTGATATTCCGTGTGTCGTGGCATCAGCCAGAGTTTAACTAAACAAAATGTTTGGCTAAGGTCCTCTACAAAGGCCAAAAATGTCGATTGAAGTCCCCGGTAATCCCGAATGTCTTCAACTACAGTGTGTGTTTAAATGATGTGGTATCAAAAAAAAGTAACAGCAACCTGCAGTGAGTTGAAATAGTGCAGCAGAGATACCGCGAAATAAAAGAGATGCTAATATGGCATGGAAATCATAATGATTTCTTGTTTAAAATTAGTACAGTACACTTGAAAAGCCTCGGTAGTACCATTGCTTTCGGTAGAAACTCTCTTTTTCAACATGCATTTCAAATTTCAACCCGCAACCATGAAGAATTGTTAACTAGGTTATGCATACAGAGATTTTCCCCGAGATGAACTTTGTTTATCGGTGTTTTGGTGCTTCCTCTAAACTTTCAGCTAGCAAATGAGAAATGCTAATTCCCAACAACAGCAAAAAAATACGACCTGCAGATACAAAAAGCTGGAGGCAAACCTGACAACAAACAGATATTAAAGATTTAAAATCTTCTTGACAGTCAAAAAAACAAAATAAACCAAGGCACACATTGCTGGAACTGACATTTCCATGACTTGAACAGTCCTTGTCCCCCTGCTCGAATCCACAGAGAGCCCCGGCTTAGTTATCCCCCCATACATTTAAAAATAACTCAGACTTATGATAACGTCGATCGCTGGGCTGGAATATGTGGAAGCAGTTGGAGTTTTGGAGCAGGGACATACAGGTGTTGGTATCAGGTTGCTGTAAAACACGTGCACGGTGGCTCTTGAACAGAACATGCTTTAATTAAAGCAAGCTGGTCTTCCTGCAGAAAGCCTGATCTACCCACGTAATTTAACTATTGAAGCCCTTTCTATTAATTTTTCCTTGACATATAGTAATGAACTTTTCTTCTGGCTGACACTTGGCTGGTTGTTTGGTTTTTTTTTTCCTTTTGATAAGCCCTGTGCACTTCAGAGGCGATTTCGATGCTATTTAATTTACTCATACAAAAACCCCTGCGAAGGGATTAGGCCCATGAAGGGACAAGGGTAAGGCCACGCCATGCTGGTCCGTGTTGGACTGCTGGGATGTTGTGAGGAGGCTGCAGCCCAGCCAGGCAGAGGACAGGGGTGGGTCCTGTGGTGGGATGCTATCCTGGCCCTGGCTCTGTGCTGGCTGAGCTGGGGAAGGTGAGTGCAGCATCAAGTGCCACATGCGCTCTCTGGCAAGTCAATTAACCTCACTGTGCTCGTTTTCTATGTCCATGAGATGGGGAAATACCATCAAACTCATTCACAGGGCTTTTGCAGAGCTTAATATCTCTAAAGCACTCTGCCATTCTCTGGGACTGAGGAAGAGCAAGGATCATTCATTGTTTTGTCAGAGGGCGAGCGGATGCCAAGGAATTTGTCTGAGAAAATTACAAATGTATGTTCCTAATAACCAGATTCTCAGAGTTTATTATAAAACCGGTTATTCTAATTTAGAAGATGATATTGCTTTTAACTGCCCTCCCTCCCCAGTTTTCTGCCACTGAATATAAAGAAGGGAATGGTAATCACTGAAGCAATGATGATTATTGACTGAAAGGTATTTTACAATGTGAGGTCCGTTATGTGGAGCTTAGCAAGCAGCTGCACTGGTGCATTTGAGCTCCTTATTTTGGTATAGGGGCTCTAAAAATACACCAAAATACCAGTGAACTGGCATAGGTGCAAATCCTAACCTGACTGCAGTCCATGGGGGTGCCCGGGTGACTTTGGGGGACACAGATCAGCAAAGTCAGGTTTGACGCCTGTGGCTGGTTTTAGTGGAAAACTGTAGGATCAAGCTGGTTTGGAAATTCAGCCCCATCAAACCAAGCCTAAGTCTGGGCTTTTTCTTTTCTGTCTTGTGTGAACTCAAAGGAAAGCAGGAGCTCAGGTACTGCTCTATTGCCACAGGCTAGTCCTCAACACCAGCTACATCTTTGGAGTTTTCTGGACCTGTTCCCATGAGGAAAGACCAAATGCCATGAGAAACACGAGCAGGATTTGGCCCCGAACAGGCAGTGCTTACTAGTGGATAAACTGAGCCATGGCCATTGTAGTGGTGGGGAAGTGCAGCGAAGGAAAAGTAGCTTCGCGGATTCCTAAAATAGAAAGTAAGCGTAAATATTTCTACTTTGCATGTCAGATTTCAATCACCTCTCAAAACAACTGAGCTTCTTGATTTAATTACTTACGACTTGACTTTTTTTTTTTTTGTGTTGGGTTTTTGTTGCTTTTTTTTTTTTGGTGTGTGTATCTTCGGAAAGAGCCAAATGAAAATTTCCTCTTTGTTTCCCCTTTGGAACTACCAGAGCTTTCCTCGAATTTTAACTCTTCCTCTACCCCAACACCCTCAGCCTTCGTTTTTCTATACTCGTCTTATCGCTCCGCTGCTGTCCCATGGCAAGCCCCAAAGCCTGGAACATTTTGTAACGACTATGTGACAAATTGTTAGGCTTTTATTCACGTTGGACATCTTTTGCCAGGATTGCTTGTTGTTTTTTCTGTTTGGCTGTGTCATGGGACCAAAGGTGGCTGCTTTTGTGCAGCATGTCAAATCTGGTTAACATGCAGCCATTTATCTTTAAAATCCACTCCTGCACAATGGCAGGGGTGTATTGGGCCACTTGTATGGGCTCCAAGCATCAAACATATATATATATATATATATTAAATTTTTTCAGTGCCATCCTCTCTATATGTGTGGATGCACCTCAGGCTGAGGCACTGCGGTGAGCAGGTCATGCAGCAGAGAAGATGTTTCATAATTTTGGGAACCTTTTAGAGACAAATTGTACAGGGCAAGTGTAGTGTAACTGAACTGCTGGTTGCCCAGTGAAGTGTAGAAAATCAGATACAGCACAGCCTGAAAGAATGAAACGAGAATTCATATCTATGTATATACACGGTACTTTATAAACAATTCATATACAGAGAAAAACACATTTATTCCTTTTTTTTCTGCTTATATTTGAGGATTGTGCATGGTGTGTGTGTGTATAAATGTGTTTATGTGCATGGTATATATTCATACAAATAATATGCCACAGGATATGGGAATAGTTGTATGTGTGATGCATTTATATGCATAAGTGGTAGGTTTGCAGGTTAATGCCTCCTTGACTCTCTGTGTGTGTGAGTAAATGAAGGAAAGGTGCTCAGCACGATGAAAAGATGAATAATCCTAGAAATAAAATAAAAAAGCCTCAAACTTTCACAGCAAAGTTCACAGCTTTGGGTGCTTCACACAGAAGCATTTCTGGTGAACATGATTTCCTTACAAATACAGTGATAATTATCAAATAAAGAAGCTGGGAAAGAAATAGGAAAGTTTGATTCACCAGGAAAATGAGGGCTGGCTGATAAGTCTTGGTGCCTTTTTGCAGTTGAAGTATTTGAGATAGAGGGACTCAATGTTTTTTTAATGATTTGCTGTGTTGTGTAATAATTATACATATAGTGCAGTGAGGTTACTTGGAGGAACACTGCACTATGTATGTTTTTTTTTTTCCTTTTTTTTTTGAGTAAAGGACCCAGGAGATTGCTTTTCACTTTGAAAACAATCCCTAATATCAGGAAAATGCTCTGTTTGTTTATGCGTACATAATGCAAGTTTGTCCGCCTGGGAACTGCAGCAAATGGGAGAAGTATGCATGGATTTCACAGGTAACAGGATTACGTGGGCACATAATTGATCCATTTGGAGAAAAAAATGACAGTGCTCTAAAGATGCCTAGGCTTTGGAGATGGAGTTTATGAAACAGGCATTTGTAAATTCAAAGGAATCAATATGTCAATTTTATTACATCTCAGGACCAGCTGGGCATTAAAGGAACAGTAGCCTTTTTAAAATTGCAGCTGCGTATTCTTGCATTGTGTACCTTTCTTAAAAGGCTTTGAATCTCAGAAAATGTACTTTTAGCAGCGCTTTGCACCTTTTCAGTGACCGGTTTGCACGGACAAAAAAAAGAAGACACAAAACATTACATTGTGTTAGTTTTCCTCTTAAGCCACGGTTGGTAAAAACTGCCAGGCTTCAATTATACCATGCAAAAATCTTACTAATAAATATACACATGGAAGGAGGAGAATGCCTGTTCCCATCCCAAAGGTCAAAAAAAATATTTGAGGTTTTAACATCGAGGGCTCAGCACATGTTGCAGAGGCAGCATCATAACATGAGACACCTGAAAGCATCCGTTAAAGACTGCACGTGAAATATGGTCTGAATCATTGTAAACCAAGGTTTTCTCTTTTTTTCTCACTTGGAGTTTAAACCTTGAGATTATTAAATTTAGTGCAAAGCTTAGGTTTTTTTTCCAAGGGACAGCAGTTTTCAGCTGTCCAGATTTGGAAAGGTAACTTTTCACGCAAACTTGCAACATGCAGGGTGGAGGGAGATGTTGAACGGAGTTTGGGTGGTTGCTGCCTCTGAACTCTCAAGGCCACTCCAAGGAGGCTCTAAAGCCCAAAGATGCATTCTCGAGGAATTAATAGTTTTTCTTTTGGAGAGTAGGTTTAGCCAAGGAGCAACTGTGGCTTTCAAGAATATGTTGCACACTCCTCTACCTGAAAGGCAGTCAGAGGAGTCAGTAAAATCCATGCATGTCTCAAGCTTTCAGCAGATACTATGTTGTCTTCTCTCCTGGCAATGTTGCTGTGGACCCAGTGGCTACAGCCTACTCTGCAGCTCCAAATTGATTATTAACATTGCCAAAGCAATCACTGATTTGGGTTACCTGTCTCTGGACAGCTCTAGAGGTTCAACACATTTGAAAGTACACTTAAAAATATTTGAGTTTTTGAGGATCAATGGCCACTGCTCCCTGAGACTTCTCTGCCTCCTCCTTTATCATGATCCTCTCTGATCTTCTATAATGTTCCTCCATCTCCTTTTGCACAGTATCTTTCCTTTTGCACAGTTCCTTTGTCTTTGAGCTCACACTTCTCAGGCCAGCCTGGCTACAGACAAGATCTCTGTATGGTACCCCAACCTGCTCAATAATTCTACTTTTTCTTGCTTGAGGACCTCTACTTTCCATAAGGTATGGTTACAGTGTTTCTCCAGGGGTCTGCTAACATTTAGCCATGTAAATGTAAATTAGATTTTGTGGGGTCCCACCATAAATAGGCTTATTATCATCATAGAATGACAGAATGGTTTGGGTTGGAAAGGCCCTTAAAGATCATCTAGTTCTAACCAGTGTATAAAATAGGTAGAGTACTTTATATATACTTATATTCTACTATAGCTCCATCTCCCTTCAACAGAAGTATGAAGTGAATATGAAAGAATAAAGGGTCCAGTTTTCCCTGAAACAGCATGGAAAAGCAGACACAAACAATACCAGCTAGCTAAGCAGTGTATTGTGGTCACAGACTTAGCATGAATTACAACTTTTTTATGCAATTACGTACTTTCAAAGCATTTAAAAAAAAATATTCATGTACTAAGGAAGACATGGAAAAAGAGGTTGACTGTTTTCACAGAAATTTTTGGCGTTGTAGAAAGTACAGATGACCTTCTGCCAAGCAGTGATGCTCAGAACTGATGTGAATACACATAAATGGAGTAGAGACAAACTACATAAACCCAATAGATAGAAGCTTACAAAACTTTAGAGGTAAGACTTCCTTTCAGTGTAGCTTTGACTGTGTGCTTGGGTGTGAAAGGTATGATGCTGGATGGGGCTTGGAGCAACCTGGTCTAGTGGAAGGTGTCCCTGTCCAAGGCAGGGTGTTGGAAGTGGATTATCTCCAAGGTCCATTCCAACCCAAACCATTCCTTGATTCTATGTACACACCTTGTTCATCTCAGCATCTTCCACTAGCAATGAGATGCTGAGACAAGCCTTAGTTGTAACTAAATTAACACTTTGTGAGCTCCACTGCAATCTCCACTCAAAAGGCCATCCCTTTTCATGCTTGCTAGAGGAGAGTAAACGATGGTAAGAAGAGTTGAAGGGACTTGGTCAAGGCCTCCCAGTTGGAGTCAGCTGGAACTAAAAACCTAGAACTCATAAAATCAGGGGTCACATTATGATCCTTGTTACCTCTGCACAATCCATGGGCAGCCTTTATATTCTGTCCGTTCTCTGGATCCAGCTCTGGAAGTAAAACAAGGCTTCCCAACGACAAGGTGGAAAAATGGCAAAGCCAAACCCCGCCATCGACCTGATTGATGGCTCTTCCACCAAGATCATAACAGCTTCTTCGGAGACTTTTGCAGTCTCTGTAGAAGCGCGGGAGGCACTGCCAATATCCGCAGATCATTGGCATGATAGACCGTAACGGCTTCTTCAGAGCCGTTCCGGTCTATCGTGTCAATGCGTACTCGGGGAGCCCTCAATGCATGGATCATTGACACGGCACTACATAACGGCTCCTTAGAAGCCATTACCGGGTATCAAGTCAATGCATACTTAGGGAGCCCTTAATGCACGGACCCACGCAAGTTGACTTGCTCTGAATACTAACAATCCTGTGGAAGAGTAGTTACTGCCTGTGGCGTTGAGGGAGGTTATTAATACCTGCCTGCCAGAGCCCCGGCTCGCGGGCCGCGCTCCTGACTCTTCGCGGGAGAGGTACGGCCGCTCCCGAGCCGGAGCGCTGCATGGGAGAGCCCGGAGCCTCTGAACTTTCCCTCCTCCGCTGACATCTTTTTATTTCATAAAATATGTAAAAAGCAGGAACGCTCTCGATTTGAGATTGGAGAGCCACGAGGCAGCCCGGGATGAAACATTTAAGGTTAAAGCCTGGAGAATAAGTGGTTGCACTGGGAATGCTGGCAGATCCTTATGCACGGAGCAACAGTTCTATGTATTTTACCCCTCTCAACTTCTTTGCTGTAGTTATCACATATTCCATATGTTTACGATGACCCTTGAAAGATGCTCACAAAAAAATGACCCTTCTGAAGGAGAAACTGTTAAATATCCCATCATCCAGCAAGGAGTTTGTCTGGATTTGTTGACCTGGTCCCTGGGGAGCATCAGCTGAGACTTTCCAAATCATCACCGCGCCTCTGCTTGGACCCGCAAAGGCGCATCCCCTTCCTTTGGCTTCCCCCAGACAAGACATCCCCGTACCGAGTTAAAAACGCTTCTAGTTTGCTGTTGTTGATATTTTTCTTTTGTGTTCTGCTTACTGACTGACATCTGCTATCATGCTAAGCAGGTGTTCCTGTGTAAACGAACGTGCCCTGTTTGTGTTTCGCCATCCTCGCTACTGCGCACCCAAATGAGCAGCATGATTAAGAATCCTGTAAATTTTTGAAAGGAAACGGATGGCTGCCCTACTAGAACATAATTACACCGTTCCAACATCCGCAGCTCACTGCTGCAGCCGAGTTGGAGAACAGCAGAAATTAATAATATATAATAGCATCATTCTCGTAATTTATAAATGAAATAAAGTAGAGAGGAGATTCTGCTGATATGCATTTTCTTCTTAATTCTACAAGACAAAGTATAGATTAGAATTTTACTGGGGTGAAACCTGGCCAGCAATATCACACTAGTTGCAAGTGTAGGGCCTGATTCATGAGAGGGATTTTGCTTAGGGAAAAGAGCTAATATCTTTTATTGGACTAGGGGAAAAAAATGAGTACACAAAGCCCTCTAAAGGCAGCCCCTGATGCAGAGAGGCCAGGAAGCCTCCACAGATCCTCTACCCAGTTTTTAGCTTAATTCACTTGTAGGTATTGCAGGAAGACTTTGCTGCATGGTGCAATTCTTTTTCCCTGACTAAAATAATACAGTATCATAGGTCACCCCCTTGGAGAGAAGAGAGGATTAATCAGCTAAAGATGTTGTCTAATCTCCTGTTTTTGTTGAAAAACAGGGATGTTTTCAAAAACAATATTTTGAGCTCCAGAGATGTTCCAAAAGGCACTGTACTGCAAATCCTTACTCAAGTCAAGCCTTGGACTTGGTGCTCTAATCATGCCTCTCAACCCTACTTAAAAAAAAAGAGACAGCCTTCTGAAGACAAAGACGTATTATTTGTAAAGACTAGGCTGTATGACTTTTATTTTTTTCCACTGCATGTTAAATGCATTTTATTTTTCTTCTGTACTTTTCTGGGTGATGGCCCAGCTGATTTCTACTTTTACTGGGATAAACTTAGATGGGAGAGCTACTAAAACCCCACAACAGTGTTTACTTATAGGTTAATTAGGGACATATTTATAATTTTTGACACTGTAAAACTCTAAAGAATGATAACTGCTTTGATGGAAAAGGTCAGCATGGATTCCCCAAGTTTAACCCAGCAAACACAAACGTACACAGAAGTATTTCTCTTGTAAACTAAGGGATATGTTTGAACCGTATTCTTCTAAAGGGCCCCCTTAATAATTTGTTTCTAAGGAAATATGTGCATATACAGATTTATTTCATTAACAGGTATTTATTTAAGTGGGCTGCACTGTATTTAAATCTCTGAATAGTTTCCATTACTTCCTCAGCTCACTCACTTCAAGTTGACTAATTTTAATAAGGCTAAGGTGCCTAGGGTCTTATTGAGTGTTCAGTTTGATCAATATGGCTAAATTAAAATAGTGCAAAATATAAGCAAATGTACTCTAACAACTCGGTGAAAAATGTGGAGTGCACCAAACATTGATTAGTGTTCCACAGACATTAATTTGTTGCTTTAAGTACACTAATGCTGCCCAGAAACGGAGTCTACCTCAGGCACACCATCTACCCCCGTGCAGCCCCGCTGGCTTTCAGGGCATTGCTCTCCACTAAAGGCAGAATTTGACTCTGTACTGTTCAGAACCAGTTCTGCACACCCTGGGCTCACCAAACTCAGCCCATTCCAGGAGGAATAGCATTCCTATACCACTCTGGTGGAGTGGTGATCCAGCAAGCCTGGATCACACCTAAGGGAAGCAGGAGGAGGACAGGTCCGATTATCTGCACGAATGGAGACTATTTAATAATCATATTCATTATGAATTTGGGACTATACATCAATTCTATATGTGTATTTTTAAGACAGGCACAGACTCTTAGGAAAGTGGTTCTATGTGCAAGAAGATACTCGGTTTTGCCCTCCTGTAACACCACAATATTATTGTCATAAAAGATTAATGTCAACCCCCACCTGTATTAAATTGCTTTCGGTAGCCCTTGCATTCGTGTCTTTCCACACAAGACAAAACCACTTCTAAAGTAACTACTTGCATCCTCAAGTCGAATTACTGCTATTACTGGGTTACATTTTATTTTTCAAATGCCTTAGTTGCCATGGCAGGTATTTTTTCCAGTGGATATGATGTTCTGAATAACAATATGGGATCAGGAACTTAATTTTAGGGCAGAAAAAAAGGCATACTTTAGAAAATAGGGTCTTCTCATATTCTTGTTGATAGAGGCTGCACATATTAATCATATGATCTTTTTTTCATACTCCAACAAAAAGCTGACTTTTCCACATACCAAAAATAATTTGGTTTTCTTTCTCAGTCCCTTCCTTTTTTTTGATTAGCAAAAGCCTGAGATTCTCATACTTTGACATCCAATACCTGCATAGACAGTTTTTAATGATTTCTAAATATACTACAACAACTCTTCAACAATTACACTTTTATCTAATTTTTAACAGTTTCTGATATCTTTCTCAGTTTTTCAGTAGTTTTCCCCCCTACCTGTAGTGTGATCTTTCTGCTTATCTTTAATCTCCTTGGTAAGAGATATTTGCTGTTACAGTTCTTCCTTTCCTTGATACCATCTTTTCTACGTGGCCAAAAAATAATTTCACATGAGCAGAAGCTCATTTCATGGAAGGTAAATCAGCAAAGAAAAAGAGAAAGAAATACATAGAGAAATAAACTGGAGGGAGTTCATGTGTCAAAAAAAAAAAGTGACTTGAAAGCAAATGCAGACACATTTAGGAAAAGTAAAGTCAAGTATGAAAAGCATTCCTCTAGTTTGAACTGTCCAAATAGAGTTATAAACAGTAGAAACTTTTTTTTTTTGTAAATTAAAACTGGAGCTTTAGCTTCTTAAACTTCAACATGAGAAGTAGAGCACACTGTGCAAAAACACTTTTTAAACCTCTTAACAAACATCTCAAGTGAGGACTCCAGCCCAAGTGCAGAAGAATTGACTTTTCATTTGTAGCTATGCCAGAAATATTGCTTAGGGTGGTTTTTTTGTTGTTGTTGTTGTTGTTTAGCTTTGGTGCATAACAATTTTGATTTTTTTGCAGTGTTTCACATGTTTAGAGTTTTTAATATCAAAGGTATTGCTCTCTGTAAACGAGTGTAAGTTTACCGAGGCAGCTTCACTTACGCTCTTCCCTTGTAATCAGATGTGAAAATTACACCCTCCCTTTTGGCTACATGATAATTACACATTTCAACATACAAGGGATTGTCTCTGTTTCAGTTGCTGGGATGAAACAGCGAAGGCACTCAGGAAAATATATTATTATTTTAAAGATCAGTGCCATAGCTGTTTTTAGTAAAAGTGAAGTTTGTAATCACAACCATGATCAAGATACTTTGATATTTACATATACACATATATATGTATGTTAGAAAGAGAGCAGTTAAAAATAAAATGAAACGAAAGTACCTCAACACAGAGGATGAAACTTAGCCCATGTACCCAGGGCCAGCAGAAGCCTTCTCCCTTCTTAAATTCCACCAAAGCTATATCTTGAGGGTGAATTTTACCCCAAAAGCATAATTTATTGGAAGGTTTAACAAAGTTTCTCAGGCTTTGTCTTGTTTTTTCTCTTCTTTCTTTCTCCGGGATGTTCTATTTCCCTCCCCTAGAAACTTAGCCTGAATTTCTTGTGCATCTATCAGTTTCCTTGCAAGTGCTGGGTGCAGAAAGAATTCAGAATTAAGCATTGCTCAGAAAGAGCTGTGGGAAAAAATTACATATGCAGCAAAACATGTTAGAATTGTGTTTTGACAGTTTCATGACCAAGCCAAAAAATATACATTTTTTTTTTGTACCTGGCGCAGTTTCACAAAAATGTCCCCTCAGGGAATAGTCATTTTTTGTCAGAATCAACTGTTTATTTACTTAAAAATCTAAAAGT
The DNA here is from genome assembly GCF_001715985.3 of Manacus vitellinus. NCBI lineage: Eukaryota > Metazoa > Chordata > Aves > Passeriformes > Pipridae > Manacus > Manacus vitellinus. Next base: position 3,646,209 of record NW_021940560.1, read on the forward strand.
TTTGCCTTGCATTAGAGACAGAGTTGCTGAAGGTTAAAGTTCAGAATCAGCTCGTTGTGTTGCCTTCGGTGTAAAAGCATGGTTTGTGTCGTGAGAGGGGGATGAAAGCATTAGCACGGACACAGGGCAAAATAAAAATGGAACTTGTGTTAAAAATGGGGCAGCTGAGGTTCGTGAGGTCTCTTGTTGTGCATCCACAGCCCAGCCCTGGCCTGACTGTGAGCGATGACTGTGACCACCTTGGACTCGCCACCACCGTGGCTGAACACGGTAGCAATGGTCCAGGCTGGACACAATGAGTTTATCCAAGTAAGTCAAAGCCTGGCAGGGTTTGTGTGGTGGCAACAGTGTTGGGAGCCTTGCAATTGTCCATGGAGATGTTCATGGCAGGCAGGACTTTGAGTGTCCTTCCTCATCTATGCCTCGTTGGGCAGGAAGGATCAAGAGGGACAGAAGTGGCTTCTCACCACTGCACCCAGGACAGTGCACGGAGCTGGAAGAAGTAATCCAAGGCTGACCCTGTTGTGTCCTACTTTGAGAGTGCTGCCTATCCTGTTTCTGTGTCAAAATGCAACCTAAAGGTCCTGCAGAGTGTGAGGCTGGGGGAGCCCAGGGTGGGATGTCATCCCTGCTGTCCTGCCTGCCCTGCCTGCAGGTGTTGGGGGGTATCCCTCACTTCACTGACATTAATTTAGGCAACATGCAGGCCTGCCTGGGACAGAACCCAAGATCATAAACAAATCCCGAGATCACACGAATATGAGAAGATTTAATGACTTTTATATCAACGCAATTGTACCAGTAAAGAAGAATTAGGTCTCCCACTCTAAGTTTTTTCCCAGGGTAAAACTTGGTGTCCTCAGAGGTGGTTTTTCATTCATTTTTACCTTTATCCCTCTATGAACATAAACAATATTTTTTGCCTGTACCAGTTGATGAGATTGCAGATTAGCAGAAATGCACTGTGTCAGATGCTCTTTTGCCTACATATTTACCTCAACTGCAGCTGCAAACTGTTGGGACTGGCAGGATGACCTCTCACACTGGCTACGGGCCACGGTCAGTGAGGGATTTTGAAACAGTTTTTTTACTAGGATTTTTAACATAACTATTTATTTGGGGAAGCAATTTGCATCAGGGAAAAAAAAAACCAACCCAAATGTAAATACAGATCTCCTTAGGAGATTAAAAATAGTCCAAAACTAATAGCCTAATCTAATTCACATAATGATCACCACGAAATATATTCAAGGGGTCTAATCCTGTCCTCATGGGCTCTCTCTGAAGTCAGGGACTTGATATACCTGTCTGGATTTGAGTTTACCCTTCATATCCCAGTTACAGCAGGGGAGCAGTTTTTGTCTCTATGGTGAATAATATTTTGCAAATTAGACCTTAAAAAAAAAAAAAAAAGCAATATATAAGGTGGGGAGGGAATCTCTCCTGACTCACACTCATGGGGCGGAGGTCACAGCCAGAGCTGCTCTGGTAGGAAAGAATTGAGTGTTGTACCAAAAAATAACATGAAAACTCTGAGTCAAACTGAGGAAAAGGGAGTTATTCCCAGATAAGGACAGTTCTTCATCCTGACCCAGCGTTGTCGTTAGCGTGGCAGTTAAAGGTGTTGCTCCAACCCCCTTAACTCTGCATTTGTCCCCTTGGATTTATTATTTGCTCCCTTTTTCTGCTCATCTCAGAGGCTGTGTATTTCCCCTGACTGACAGGTCAATACCAGATCCAATTCCAGGCTGATCTCCACAGGGTTATCGCTGGTCTAAAATGGGCAGAACTGAGCCCAAAGAGGTGCTGCAGTGGGATGTGGGACTGCTGGGCATGGGGTAGCGGGGTGAGGTCTCTCTGCAGCCCCAGGTCCTCCTTGGGCTCTTTGGGAAAAGTTCTGTACCAACTTTGCAAAAGTCAGATGCTCTTTTGCATCCATATTTACCTTGTGTGTGGGGTCTGTCCAACCTCTGCAGCTTTTTAAGCTGAACAGGAACCACTGGGAGCCCAGCTAATGTGCATATTGATGTACCCTGTAGCTTCTGAGATGATTAAGGAGCATATTGCTTATTTCCACAACAACGAGCTAGGAAATATTTACAGTGACCCCGCTACTCTACCTGGGGAATTTCTCCCCAGGTGACAGAACGAAGAAACATCTGAATTTTTTTTCCCCCGAAAGCAAATTAAAGATAACCCCCAAAAAACCTCCCCAGTAAACCAAAGTTGTTAGTCAGGGCAGAGACACCTCTTCCACCAGCACGCAGATATGATATAGCTTTAATTTGTATTCATCTTGTCCACTGGGGCTAGAAGATGGAGGAGCTATTATGAAACCTTTTTTTTTTTCCTTTTTTTTTTTTTTTGAATTTGCTTTATTCACTGTTTACTATGCCGGGCTGACATGATATGATTTGTGCATTGCGGGGTCACAACAAGCTACTTGCAGGACAATTTGCTGAATCAAGAGGGTGATTGTGTCTGGTGCCAGTCAGTCGCAATTAGGGCCAGGATCAGGGAGGCCCAGAGCTTGTGTATCGTCTTGGGCAAACCTCATAGAAATCAGCTCACCTGAAACTAATTGTCACAACAGAGACCTTATGCAAATGAGCCCTAGGGTTAGCGTGGGAAAAGAAAAACTGTCGCAAAGATAGGTGACCTGCTGAGCAGGGGGTCTGTTGCTGGGGAAATCTTTGTTCAATGAGTTAAAAAAATGTTCGCATTGTTCCAAATCCAAGAAAAACGTAGCAGATCCTCTCCCTAAGAAAGCGTGGCGAGCACACTCATCTGAAAGTCCAATAAAGTGGCAGCCAGCTTTCGAGCCGGTAATAAATTGGAAGTCTTTATTCTTTATAAGGGCTGCAGCAGGAAAATGATTTTCCTTTGCAAAGGGGCCTTTAAAGTTTAGCTGCTCGCAGTGAGCCAGTGCTTAAAAAACTTCGCTGCCTGTCGAAGCTTTCGCCTGCCTAACCTGTTGGATCCCAGCAGATTTCCCAACCTGAGGTTTTAGCAGCTGGAAAAAACCAACCCTCTGGCTGCTGGGGTTACTGTTTGGAAGTTCTGGCTCTCGTACCGCAGCGAGACATTGGGTTTGGAGGGCAGGAACAAACAGGGAGCATATCCGTGGAGATTCTCCCACAGAAATCTCCGGGGGTCTGCGAACTCTCCAACTTTGAAAGTCTCTTCTTTCGGTGCCTTCCTGGCAGCGAGACAGACAGGTTCGAGTGTTGGAAACATAATCATGAACTAAGCACATTTAACAACAGGATCATTGACGTTTGCATGCGAAAACGGCTGTTTCTGACATGCTTTCCCTCTCCCTTTTCCTCCTCTGCCTCCAGCTCAAGGCAGAGAAAAGCATAATTTTCAGCGAGCACATTACACAACATTTGTCTTGTTCACTCCTTCCTCTTTAACAATTTTTATGGGGGTTGCTCAACACGTTCTAAAATAGGAATGGAGACGATATAATAAAGTGCTGAACCGATGATATACTCGGCAGTTTATGCTGTCAATGGCAAATTCAAAAGAAAGGGATGCAACGCGCTCCAAGTGAAGAAATGCAAGCCTGTGCCCTATAAGCACACAGAGTGAGAGGCAGCCAGGGTATTTTTGCACGTAAGGCTTTTCCAAAGAGGTTGACGGGGACGGAGGCGAGATTAATTGCACTAAGAGATACTGGACAAATTTCAGAGCCACGAGCGGCTTCGCGCTATCATCGAAGGCAAAAGAATAGTTATTTTGTTTGGTTAATAATTAGAGCTGTGCTTTCGATGGGGCTGCTTCAAAGGGGTGAAATGTAGATGGTATCAGACTAGCAAGTTCGGAAATTAACTTCCTACTCACCAAACATCAAGAAATAAGGATGGCTTAAAAGTAATGCAGATTAATCACCAACTTTTTTTTTTTTTTTATCTCTTTTGTCCCTTTACCACTGTCTGAAATAATTTCCACAAATAGGAGACGTTTCACAGTGGGTATGAAGTGCTCAGCTTTCACTCATCAAACTTTAATCGGAACTGCATTTTAGTTTTTGAATAAAGAACACTTAAAAAATTTAGATGCAAATTATTTTGCATTATTCATGCTCTAAGTGTCCTTGTAGATTTAAACACTTCTGAGGCCACCTTGATTCAAGTAATTACCTAGGCCCTCACTGCTCCATCATGAATAAGGTATTTTGTACAAGTAAAGTATGCACCCGATGAGCTTTTAAAGTGGCTTTACACTGAACTTGTGTATTGCTTCTCCTGCATGAGTGATTCGAACATGCGTCGCAATCTGTCTCAGGTGGGAAATCCTGGCAGAGCATCCATGAGTGACGGAAGGAAGCCTACCAGCCTCGGTGCACACTATTTCTTTGTCTTCGCAGAAGAATCTCAAAGTGATTCTCTCGCTTGAGTCTTGTGGCTCCTCTTAAAAGTCTGAGGGAGCAATAGCTGCTCGCAGGGAAAGAAATGACAGTCATTTTTCGTTTAACCCTTCATTCCCCACCCCGGTCCCCCTCCGCCTGCTGCCTGCGCTCAGCCACTTAAGGCATTTGCAGAAGATAATATAAGTCTTTCTACTTTTATGCAGCATTGTACATCTGCCTCCCCATCTGTCCGCTCAGCCTCCCTCCCCTCCCAGCACTAGGTACCACCTGAGCGGGATTTTTCACACAATAGAGCCAGCCCAGTGCCCAGCATCGTGGCTGGGAGCTTCCCCCCAACAAAATTGGCTATGAGAGGGTGAGCTAAACCTACATCTACACATATACGGCCAGCAAAACGAGCTCTTAGGAGTTAAATTTAATTGGCTGAATCTCATAGTTGGCGTTTGTTGCAAAGTGCCCATAGTTTTTTTTCTTTTCCAGCTACATTGCTTTGAAGAATTATAGGAATTTTATGATGTGCTATTGGAGTTCCACTGGCAGAGATTACAGTAAAGGGGTTAAAGTTGGTTTACGTAAAAAAAAATTATGCAGAAACCAATAAAAATAAACACACTCCAGTAGACTAAACTTGCTGGGCTTTTAGTTTTAGCTTAACAATAGAAGTTTAGACGAAATCCTACATTGCAGCTTTTAGAAAATTAGTTGACACTCACAGTTGATCATCTTTACTACACAGCGGTATAATTAATATTTAAACATTCTAATAATGCAGCTTGCTTTGCATGCACTTTTCAGCCCCACCACAGTATATTTTATCAGGAATACTGCTAGTTTTTTCTTAGGTAATGTCATTTTTAAAAGTTATATTTAAAATAGGATATTGGCTTCTTTCTCAGTGCAAAAGAAATATCAATAGGCCAATAGGCAGGTTTCATACGTCGGGTGGTGATTAAAGTGTGTCTTTACTGAAGACAATAGAAAACATATAAGGGGCTACTTCATAGCCATCATCATGAAATAAATATATCCAGAGACTATTGGTTTAGTTTGAGGTGTTCATTTTTCTTCACGCTTTCTGTATTAAGAGGAACTTTTAATATCTCGATGCAGAGCAAAATGAGGCAGTGACCCACAGATCTGTGAAATACTGCACCTCTGACACCCACTCACTTACAGCCAGAGAGCTCTTAATAAAGAAGTCAGGCCAGTTAAAAAAAATCAGACTGAGAGTTTTCACATGAGTGTTGTCAGGGTTAAGGCTTCTGTCTGCCTGGCAGTTGAGTAAAATGGCGAGAAATGGTCAAAATGAGAAAGGCCTGTGCTGGTTTATTTACTTAGGAGAGCCCTCTTCCTCTTTCAGTGAGGTGGGGAGAAAAAGTTGTTTCAGGTGCTTTGTTCATCAGCTTAATCCCTCTGATTATTGCAAGGTGCCCTTTCTTCCTCATGTTATAACTTCTAGCAAAGCAGGCTGATCTCCTCAGAACTGATTTGGACTCTTCCAGGGCTTTCTCCTGCAGCCTTTTACATTCGTGGGTCCTACTGAAGCCAGAAGGTTGGCGCTTGCCTGGCTATTATTAACCACTGCAGATGAGTGGGCACCATTGGCAAAAGTCATTCCCATGGCTCCTTTGGCCTGATCCAAGGGAAAAAAAATTAATAAAATAACATACAGGCTGATCACACACACCCATTTTGGCTGCTGCATGATGCAAGGAGGATCTCCTGAATTTCCCAGATAGAGAAAGCATCCTGCAAAATGAACTCCTGGTGTAGCTCCCAGCCTTGGAGATATTTAGTGGGATGCTCAGGCATGTGGGGTTTTTCCCAGGAGATGGATTTTGCTGGGGCAGGGCTGCAGTGGGTTGCAAAGGTGCCTGAAGCTCAGCTGAGAACCCAGCCCTGGGTTTTGTCACGTTTCATTGCAAGTTTGAAAGCAGGCCTATTTCTATTAATACTGTTAATAAAAGACATATGTTTTGTCAAGCAAAACCACCCTTTCATTAAAACGGAGCATAATTTCATGGGTTTGGTTTTTTTTTTTTTGTGTTCATGCAAAAATAGCCATTTCCCCAACATGTCCCAAAAAGCCAAGCTGGAGAGTGTGTGTGCAAAATTTTACCAAGCCACAAATATTTCCAGGCCAAATACCACTAAACGCAAATGCTCAGCGCCTCACCACTTTAAGCTGGTCCTAGGGCCTCAGCCTAATTGCCTGGGAGGCAATGGGAGTTTTTAATTTACTTAAAAAGTAGCAGAAACGGGCTTTAAATATTTTGTGTGTGCAATGACCGTATGACTGACGCCATGAGATCCATAGCATGTGTGAAAATGGATTGCATATTGCTGAGAGCTTTCCCTGGGCTCTGCCACGGATTGCCTCGCGTCACGTGCGCCCGTGAAGAATTTGGGGATAGGGTTTGGCTGGAAGATGTCGCTGGGTGTAAAACAAAGTCGCCTTGTCTTGGCAAAGGGCGCGTGGGAGCTGCCGTGCCGCGTGCGCTCCGTCCATAGGGCAGGGGTGGGAGTGGGAGTTTTAAGGAAACAGATAAACAACAAATAGAAAGGGCTTAAAAATAGGGCCATAACTTCCAGCCTTGCTACACTGTGACCCGACTTATGGGTGAGAACTGCTCTGACTTGTACTTTTCAAGCGAAACTAATGCTGTGAGGTGCTGCAAGAGGGACAGTTGGGGTTGAGTTGGGCGCAAACTGCCCCCGATGGTCTGCCTTGCTCCTCCTTTATCAGGTTTTGCTCAGGAAGGGAGTTACACACACCTTGGCTGCAAATAACTAAAAGAGCGTGATCTATTTTAAACCTGCTGCTGAGGTGGTAAAGAAGAGATAAGTTGAAACCTAACTGCTATCTCGCTTGTGTGTGTGACAGATACGGCCAGAAATGGATAAAATTAAAAGCATTTTTCATATGCTATTTGCAACCTGGACGACAGAAAACACAGGGAAGGGAGGAGCAAAGTCAAGAGGTTTCTATCCCAAGTATATTTCTCCCATTACCTAAATTATGGGAAGCCTTTCCACAAACTGATATACATATTTTTACCGCGTCTAAAAGCAAATTCTATAGTAGAGTTTGATTTCACCATCAACCTTATGGCAGCCATGTGGGAGTGAGATTATGGGACATGTGGAACAAAAGTCTTCCAGCCAGAGGAGGCCTTCTGAGTATAATGATTCTTATTTAAATCAGTCTATGTTTTATTACTCAGTTGGGGAGGGGAGAAGGAAACCAAGGAAAAGAATATTTCTTTAAAACCACCATCACCTGAATTGCAGATGAAGAGAAATTAAGTAGTTTTCAGCCTGTAAAATGGACAAACATTTTCATATCATAATAATAATTTCAAGCAATCCTCAATTTTATTTTTTTTTTCTTTTTGAATTTCACATTTAAACTTGTTTTTCCTGTTGGCGTGCCTGCCGATTCATTTGTAAATGTGCTTTAAATTCCTTTGTATATTACAATGAATGCCACCTCTTTAAACGCTCTTAGTAATTTAGCGAACTTCTTTGCCAGTGGGTGAAAGTACAGTATTGTACATGCATAAGAAAAGGTACATTCATTATGCTTCACGTATGAAAAGGTATATTAGGAACGGTTTTGCTTAAAGTGGAGGGGTGAATGGAGGAGCCCCTGATCCATCATAGGGCTTTTGCATGTGTGAGAATGTGTCTCTGTGAGCCCAACGTCCCGAAATGCTGGTCGGGAACCTACCGGCAAATGTGTGCCTGTGAAACCTGAGAAGATTTATAACAAGTAGGTAATCGTTTCAGGCCTATGTGAGGGGAGCGGGAACGAAAAGCTCACGCTGGGGCTGAACAGGAGTTTTAGGGAGAGAGAGAGGGAGGAAACTCGAGGGTCTGGTTTCTCCCATCTTCCTCCACGGCTGTCATGAGGCGCCGTGCGGTGCCATGGGAAAAGGGTCGTGCCAGGCATAGGCTTGAGATCTTCCTGGGATTTTGGAACGTGTCTTGGTGTCGGGGCTGATCCCTCAAGCTTTCCAAGCAGCTGATTTGTGGTGTGCAATAGGTGGAGGGACTGAAATGAGGTGGCCCTGAGAGCCTGGTTTTGCACTCCTTCCCACAGCTCCTCCCCACAGCTCCTGACTCTCTCCACGTGAACGGGAAGGTTTAGTTAATGGCATTTTTCTTAGTGCAAGAAATACATCACGTGCCATGATGAAAGGTAAAGGGTGGATAAGGCCAGGTAGAGACAGCATCTCTGAGGATTGCCTGGCTACAGTGGGCCAAATCCTGCTCACCACCTCCCCCTTTTCCTTAGGACCCCTCACTCCAGTAAGGTGAGAGGGATTCCAGCCCTTGGCTTGGCGTTCCTGTGAAGAGCAACCACAGCCTTGTGGAGAGAGTTGGTCAGTTTATGGCCAATAAACATAAAAGCTGAGAGGGTTTCAATGAAACATTCTTCTCCAAACCAGAGGTCATTCATTTTGCACTTACTCCTTTATGTGGTTTCTGAAAGTTTAATTTTAAGGAGAGGATGTGGGTACGCTCTGTTTGTTTTCTTTCTCTTTCCTTCTTTTTTCTTTCTTTCTGAGCTCTTTACTTCGAATTAATTTCAGGGAAACGCGTGTGAATGCTTTCCAGTGGCATGCCAGCTGTCATTTTTCGATCAGGGTGTGGGGGGGTGAAGCCAGAGTTTATTTACAAGTCACAATTTTAAGCTTGATTCATTGCAATAAGTGTCACTGTAAGGCAGGAGAAGCAGAGTTAGCTTTCATTAACATTCTTCAATTCTGGAGCCCATCAGGAGGTAGATAAGGTACCACCGGGTCCATCCACCTCCCGGACCACAGGAGGACAATGCCAGGAATGTTTGCAATGTGTTTCTATTTTTGTCACACCTATGTGTGGCCATCCATCTGGTCTTAATCAATCAGTCTCATCCTGGAGCTTTGCTGTTCTCCCAGCTGAAATAATACACTTCTTCAGCGAGAGCTGTGCCTCAAGGAGGGTCACTACTCACCATTCCCCAGACAAGGCATATTAACAAGGCTTACATATTTGTAAACATAGGTAAACCCAGGAGGGGTGGATGGGAAGGAACATTTTGAAATATGAATATTTTATGAATAAACCACTGCGTTGTTTACTTAGCGATATTACACAGGAAAACTTGATGAAGTACTAGAGGTAAATTTGTTTTAGCAAAAAAACAACAACCTCAACCCCTCAGAAGCACTGAGACAAAGATAAATGATGAAAGAGTGAATAATCCACCATCCTATTCAAGCAGAGGTAGCATATATAAAATATGTTTCTGAAGGAGCAGGGAAGTGGGTGGTGAACACTGTAAAGTGTGCCATTTATTTATTTAGATTGCACATCAGGAGATAAAACAAATGAAAACTCTGACTTGTTAATAATTTACATTTAAGTGGAAAATTCTTACACGCTGTTAAGATACCTCCAAGACCTGACACCGCAAATGCAAATAATTTACATTCTTTGTGCACACACAACTTCGCTTGTCTGGAAGAACAGAAAAAATTCAGCTGTGTGTTCAGGGGGCGATGAAAACCAGGAGACATTTACACTCTTATAATTATGTTTATTAATTTCGGATGCCTCTTTTGAAGCATTCATGGAGCTGACCTTCCCCATTCATCAGGTGTTCCTGGCTGAGAATCTGCTGGGCCATACCTCCCAACCTAGGAGGTAGGAGATGCAAAGAGGGGGGATTTCTTTTCAATAAGCAGCACTATTACTTCTCCCCCGAACAGCTTATGCAAAAAGTTTTGTGGGGGAGAAAAAAAGCCCCAGAAAAAAAAAAAAAAAAGAGAGGAGTGTGCATAACAATAACTACCTCTGTCCCTTCTGTTTTTGTTCTTTTCATGTCAGGGAACTTTTTAGCCGTGCTGCCCGGGTAACTGCTCTGGAAGGTTGGAATATCTCTTGTTGAAGGAGGTTTGTGATTGAGGGCCCTCTGACACAACCTTTTGTTGCTCTGAGGTGTTTGATCCTCTTTCCCTTTCTTCTAAAACCAATCCCATCCCTTTAAAAAATGGATAACCAGCACTTCTTTTACTTATTGTCAGCTTTTGGAAAGTTACTGTGGGGGGTTGTAGAAGTTTAACTAGTTAACCCCTTGCATCCTGATAGCGGGTCGCTATTAGTACTTCTTTCTCGCCCCTTCCCGGACGGGGAATATTTCCATAGCTGTGTCAGGTATGCAAATCCTCTTTATAGGGAGCCATGTGACGGGTTGGCTTGCGGACAGTTTGCTCGCTGATCTTTCTTTCCCCTGGCTCTGTGGAGCTCGCTTGGGAAAACCAGGTTCAGCCAGGAGCTCTGAGCATGAGCAGGGGCAGAGGAGTCGGTCCCCAAATCAGGACGGTCGCTACTCAATCGCGCTGAAATTTCAAAATGAGTCAGAATTTGTAGCTGCTGATTTTCTTCTCTTTCCTTGAACTGAAACTTGTGAGAGTCACCACAGGCGTAGGCTGATCTGATACACTTTTTTTTTCCTCTCTCTCTCTCTTTGAGAGCAGCTCTGAATAACAAGAATTCACAGAGAGTCGCTCTTCAAAAGTGTGCGGCCAAATCTGAAAGTAACAAAGGAAGAACACCTTAAAATGAGATGTGTAATAAGGACGCTTGCTCAGAGCCTTGAGATTAAAAATGAGACTGTTTTTTGGTTTGTTTTTTCAAAGGGAAGGGACACAACCCAAGCTATAGGAAAGAAAAGCAGCTTAAATGGATTATTTAACAAAAAGCAACTTCTAGCTCCTAGATAGTGACCTACATTCTGCACACAATGATGATGTTTTACGGTGGTGATAGGGTTAATAACCTAACATCATTCATGTAGTGTTTTTTGAAAATTGAATTTTACTGCTACAAAGTAAATGTAACAGCCCTCTGGAGACAATATTACAGGCACTTTATTGTTTGCTAAGCTGATGTCATCTTTCTACGGACTGACTTTAAAACAAAGGCAGAACATTTATTACAAATATCACTGTGTGAAAGGAAATCTACTGAAATATTGTTTAGAAGGTGGACTGATAAAAATGTATTAATACTTGGCTTTGATTATCTGCAAAGTTATGCCTGTGGAATGCTTTCTCGCGTGATCTGTGCTCAGCAGAAATGTTCGTCTGGATATTGCACCTACTTTTATTTTAATGTTATCCATCTCTGAGCACGTGTTACTTTTAAAATGTGTTTTATAATATACTCTACAGCTCATTTATAACTCTTCGCAGTTTCTTTGTAAGAATGTAAATGAGGTTTTGATCAAAACTTAAAGTATTTCCCTTCAAAGCATTTTCATGTAAACAGGGCCATGTCTTCCTCGCTGAAATCACTGCAATTCTCATGTCAATAAAACCAGTGAGACTTGGCCCTCTCTTAGGGTCATGGTTTGGCTCTGATCTATCTTCTGCTGTGGCCTTTCCCAGTGCCTGCAGTCCCTGTAGGCCCTCTATTTTCCAACCTGGATTCCCAGTCAGGTGCCTCCACCAACACCTCCCAGCGTGGTGAATATGCTGGAGACTGAAGATTCAGTGCCTACAAGTGACATGGGTTAAGTTATGTGGCGTTCACTCCTTGGGGAACCACACCATATGTTTCTGTACACAGCTTTAATGAAATCACCAGGTTTGAAAATTTTAAGCTGGTTGTAGATGACCCTCAGCTTTGAGTTTTATCATTCCCACGCAGCCTTTCTAAGCAGGTTTCAAGGGAACAAAACACATTTGTCCCTTTTGAGAAGTGGAAATGATTCATTTTGCAAATAATTTAATATCCATTAAAGTTTAAATTTCCTTTGTTTACTCACTTGCAGAGTAAATCAATGACCATTGCAAAGTAATAAGTACAATGAGGGAAAATACATTTTCCTGTATCACAGTGCAACTGTTGTGGCTTTTGCAGGTGAAGCACAAAAAGATGTGAACAGCTTTATGAGGACGGGTGTCTAAGCAACTGATTAGCTCATCTCTGTTGAAGGAAGACTTCAAGAGAAGTGTAGGAAAGAGGGACAAATTTAGAAAGTGAGTAGTGGAGTTAGCAGTAAAACTAGTAACTTAGTAGGAGTCTGTGATATTAGTATCACTTCTGAAGTCTGTGTACATGTAATGCCCTTTGCAAAGGTGGACATCTACCTACACTCCCCAGCAGAAGTTTATATTCATACCCCCTTGTTATATATTTAATGCTGACAGGTTGTGGCAGCCTATATCAGTGGGATTAAAACTGGCAATCAGACGATAGCAGTTTACTTTTAATATCCTCAGAGCAAAGTTTTCAGATTGCCAGCAATTATCAAAGGGTGTCTTGCCTGGTTTATTAATGCTAATATTCTTAGATGTTTGAATGTGATTTTGCATGTCAAGCCAATCTATCTGGCATGCTGCTGGACATGGGGCTGCGTGGCATTTTTTGTTTGATCTTTGGGATTGCTCAGATAAATTTAATCCTGACATAAGCAATACTCATTCTGACATCAGTAGGATCTGCAGGTAGAGCAGGGACAGCAAGCTCCATCAGAATGCTGGAAAGAAGTTCTATTATTTAAAAATATAATCAGGAGCAGACTATTAACCTTTGGCTTAACTGACAAGTGGAGGTTTGTCTTAACATGACTGAATACAAATGTCCTTGTATTTCTGTATAAAATACCTTTCAGAGTATTTATTCAGAGACACTGAATGGGTCTGACCCAGCTTCTGCAGAAGTCACCTCAAAGCTTCGGTGTCCCAAGCTACCTCTTCATTCAAAATTTGAGCCAAGGCTTGAGGTGAGCCCAAATCTCCAAGGCATTAGGAGAAGGTCTCCATGTGGAGGCTGAGACCACAGCTTTCTCAGACAGATTTTCTTTTCTGTAAGAATTGGATGGGAGGGATGGAGGGCTCATGGCTCATATCATTTGGTGTTTCATGATGAAAATCAATTGACTTTGTGGCTCTTGATGCCATCTCTGAGTTTGACTCACACTGGCCACTATTCCCAAGGTCTGCAAGAGAGCTATATATAACTACAATATATAATGGTTGCTGTTAAATGCCTCAGCTTTGCAAATGGATGCACTAGACATCTCCTTTCTGTCTCATGTACTACAATTGTTTCAATTGTTTGAAGTCAAGTGCTTGACGCCGCTGAGAAAGAAGCCTCTGTAATGTCTCCCACAGTAGATAAGGCCAGTTGTAATGAAAATAAAGGTGATTCTTTATTGAACCCTGGACACAGACAGGACTCTGTAGTTCTCTAGCTGCCTGAGTGGAATAGTGCAGTCCTAATGCCACTGTGGAGGGCTCTGAGCACTGGCTTCAAGCTTGTAGTCTTGAAAAAGAGCCCCAAAACACAGAGCTAATGCATGCAGGAAGGGAAAATAGGTACCTTCATGCAGGGAAAATGTTGAAACAGCACGCCAGGTTATACAATCAGCATTTCTTCATTATTTTAGTTGTACTCTAGAATTCAGAAAAGGTTTGGGCTTAAAAAAAAACCCATCCCAGCAGCAACAATGGCTATAATCACACATTCGAAAGTAAGAATTAGTTTTATGTGGCGCGCTAGAAAAAAACCCACCAAAATCTTGAGAACGCTTTCAAAATAACCAGAGAAAAATAAACCATTCCTTATGTCAGTCTTGTTAGAGAGGGATTAAGAAACTGGCAATTATTTTGGCGACCTTAATTGTTGCTCTGCAGGAAAATATGTAATTAGAGCACGTTCGCAGGCCTGCACACCTGCAGCACATCCTACAGTATAATGTCAGCTTTCAGTGCTTGCTGGTGCCAGGTTCTATCACAACCAGGCACAGTGATGCTCTGAGAACATTTCGGACTCGTGTAATGTAGCTTCTGTGTATGAAAGAAGCAGGCATTTACACTGCCATACAATGGAGTGCATTACTGCAACACTGGTTTCATTCTTTCCCGACGCCTACCTTCAGCGCTGCTCTGGTTTACTCAGTTTGAGGTTTTATTGTTACGGTATAATAGTCCTGTACATTTCTGAAATTCCCTTATTATTCAGCTTATTAATACAGTACTGGCTTGATTATCAGGCTGCAGTTGTGAAGGGGAAGATTCAGCGTGCTAGCAAAGTCAGAAGCTGGGTAAATTCCTGGGATAATGAGAACAATTGTTTAACGTGTTCGAGCCCTGCTCTGTGTGTGCACACAGCCGACGATGCCAAGGTACATGTGTGCGTGCATGGGGTGCCCGGGCCTAAAAACAGAGTGAGAAACGTTGGAAGTCAGCTTTAATTTTTTGACAGAATGGGGGGGGAATAATCCCTCTTTGCACTGCTCCTTGCCTTTGCCTCTTCTCCGCGTTGCTCCTCTGGAAAACTGGAAAACGAGTTAAAATAAAGGCACAGTGGAGGGAATAGCTGTCTTCCAGCTAAATCCAGTAATCTGGCATGCTGATAGTTAACAGACTTCTCCCCCTAAGGGAGATACACTGTATTTTGCTATCTGACATGTTGTCATATATAAAGAAATCAATTGGTAATTAAATGATGCACCTTGTGAAGATGACAAAAGGCATTTGGTTGCGAAAAGAGAACTGGGTTGTGAGGGGTTTGTAATGAAGGCCTAATGACTATTCATAAGAGATTTTCAGTCCGTTGATCCACTTGACTGGAAAGTTCTGCCCTGGAGAGTTAGTGCTGTCAGATTCTCTCACCTCAGAAAGCCGCCGCGATCGACGGTGTGGAGTATGAGCGAGAAATTATCTAGTTGTTGCTTCAGGCCTGTCTTAGGTCACATGCAGAAGGCACACATCTGGCTTCCTGTAGGTGCAACCTCGGGACATAAACTTTGACTAATTTTTAAACTATAAATATGTAAGGCTGACACTGAATAAGTTACCTTTTATTCATGTTTTCATAAATTTTCTAGTGCGTTAAAGCCTTTAGTGGAGCTCCCATTTTGGACTTTTTCAGCTTCAGCTCTTCTTGCAGCAATCTCACTTTCCTTTCCTCTGACAAATGACATTTTAAGAAATTTCTGTGTCGCAGACGCTGCCCACGTTACCTCCCATCTTCTCGCCTACAACTGGCGGGCCAACCAGAATTGTTTTGGTAGGGTCACCTACGGAGAGGGCCTGGTAGAGATGTCAGGAGGAATTAGAGGGTCGCAAGACAGATTTTTGCCCCCAGTGGAGCTTTTTCTTGGTGTGTATTTCTATGGTCACTAGCACTCAGGGTAATCACACCAGACCAATGAGAGTCTCCTCCTCTGAGATATTTCCTGATCTTTCCCGTTTACAGGATGTCCCTGGGATGGGGATTGCTTGGAGGTGACACACCAGGAGGTAGATACCCACAGTGTCCTAGTTAATCTGAGAGCTGTACCCTAATGGCTGAGACTACAAGAGATGAGCACCTTTTGCACATCCATCTCCACCGCTGCACCCTCTTGAGTGAATAAATCTCTCTCTAGCGAGTGGTATTTTATAATTAAAACTGAAAAGGAACAAATTGATTTCAGGAAGCTATTGCAGAGCGTGTAGACGTTTACCTACGCTGATCAAATCCAGCACAGCTCCTGGGTGAAAGCTCCCAGCTCTGTACATGTTTGCTTTTGAAAAGTGGCCATCCACCTTATCTTATCAGGCAGCTCACCTTATCAAAGGTAAACATATTTACCACCTCGTTAAAGGTTCTTTGCACTAGCACTCAAAAGCTGTATTTGTGGACAAAAACCTGTCAAAGTCATTGTTTAAGACGGACAGGAGGACAGTTATGGCCAACTTTGGAGGTTTCAGCCTGTCGATAGTGGAGCAGCAAAGTAATTCAATACATTATGCATATTTGAGATGGCCTCACTGGTGTTTCCTTCTTGTGTATTGTGGTTACTGAATTTTGCTGATGTGTTTGCTGGAGCTGACAAGGTAGACCAAATGAATGGACAAATGCCAAAAAAACAATTATGTTTATTAATGTACATTGATTGCTTGTTTAGGGTATAAAACAAATTAAAAAATACATTAGTATTTAAACCTTCTTTTTATAGCTGCTCTAATGACTACTTGTAATAGAGTGTCTAGTAAAGGACAATCTACAGTACCTATAACTCCTGACTTTATTGTCATATTATTTGACTTGAGTTTAAAAGGATGGTTCTCTTATCATTTCTTTAAATGACAGCTTATATTTATTTTTTTTTAGATATATAGGCCTTAAGTCAACTCATTAAGGCCAGAATCAGCTAATCTCGTTTACTTTAAACCAAATACTGACCTCATCTATATGAGAGTCTTCTGGTTTTGTGTCACCCCACCCACTCTTGGCCCATGTGGAAAGCATGGTGGGGCCCCAACAGTGCAGGGGCCCAAACCCACCACCTTCCTGCCACACTGCTTTACCCAAGGAAGGAGAACTCCACAGGGAGAAAAGACAAGCCAAAGACTTTGCCCGTATTCACTGGTTTTGTTACCATTTCCACTGTCCTCTCAAGTGTCCAGGAGTTTGCCAGCAGTTTGAGCCCTTTGGAGGAGGACAGGCATGTCCTTAGTCTTCCCCCTCTTCGCCCCAATTCCCATGGATGTACCCAAGACCCACCACACACCCACCATCCAAACGCAGCGTTTAATGGGGGGCTGACTGACACACACAGGAGAGGACTCTGGGTTTATGGCCCAAGAAGTTGCTAAATAATTTTACAGTATCTCTTTTAAGTTTGGGCAAGAAAGTTATAGTGCTTTAAGTTAAGGGCAATATCACTCAGTACACTCTTAGAAGTCCTGCCAAATAGCAAAGTGAAAGCCATAAAGTAAACATGACTTAGCGACACCTGGACCTTTCAGGTTTTATAGCAATTGTTTATAATGTTGGACTGGCCTCTAAAATATGTCTGCAGAAACGGTGCTGGAGCTTTATTTTACCTAACTTGCTCACTTTTTATGTTCTACCCAGGTTCTACCCTTCATTATTTGCACTTATTTAAGGAGTTCTGCTTTCTTCCCTTGCTCTTTTACTTGGCTTTTTATTCACTAGCCAAGGTGGTGACGTAGATTTAACAGCACGGTTTCCACATTTAATGGGTGTCTTTCAGAATTCCTCAGCATTATCAGCACATGTGGCTCAGAACATGGCTAAACCAGCTCCAAAATATGTTTTTACCATTTTCTGGTCCTTTTCTGAAAAGAAAAGCAGTTCAAATTAAAAAAAAAAAAAAATCCCCCCCAAAAACCACCAACAACCAACCAACCAAACACACACAAACAAAAAAAACTCCCTAATTCTGAATCCACAAAAGTTCCCTTAAAATGTTGGGTTTTTTTCTTGCTGCTCTGTTGGAAACTCTTCTCATACAATGTCCCTATAAACCTACCTCTGTGCCACCAGGCCCTATTGGAACTAATGGGGCTTGACAGTTCTTCAGTTAAAAATTACACATGAGGGTCACTTTCCCTTAAATTATCTATCGTATGCCAGCTGTTCACAACTTCCTCTTTCCTCTTTCTTCTGTGCTTTTCCTTCTTCTGTCAGCTAGGTTCTCCTACCGCTGCTGCTACAAGAAGAAAATCCAATTAAATACAATTCCAGTGGTTGTGATACTGGAACCGGATCTCACTGAATTGTTGATATGGGTCAGAACCAACTCACTGTGAGTGTGTGTGTGTCTGCATGTGTCTGCAGGGAAGGACTGGGTCTAGACCTGCAAGTACATGGTATGGCCTGCACATAAAGCCTGCTGAGAGCACACGGCAGAGCCAACATAGCTGAGCCCATGCAGAGCACATGGCATCTCTGAAGGTCGTGTAGCTGGGCTGTCAGTCAAGGTAGACCTGCCTGGTAGCCCACCCACACCACACCCTTGGAGCCTGTCACTGCCTACAGCACACCTCACTCTGGCCTGGGAGGCACTGACCAGATATCCTTCCTGGGAGGGAAAATTGAACTACATGAATACACGAGACTCTGTGTGAGCTCTCTCTCTCTCTCTCTTCTCTCCTTCAACCTGAACCATGTGAACCATCAGGTCTTGTTGGTAACCATTTTCCCTTTTCTCTCTCTCTCTCTCTCTTTTCTTCTGCTGCCTGCACCATGTGATTCATCAGCTACAATGGTCTTACTTTCTTCCCATTGCCCAAAATGGTTAGCTTCAACCACCAAGCTGTCATGACTCTTACTGCAGAGAGCTTTTAAAGGCACCACTTCATCCTAAGCAACACCTTGATGGCACTACTAATTTCAGATAGATTTTTATCAGTTCCAGGGAATGTTGGGAGCGTTCGTTTTGCTTGTTTTGTGTCACAACACTTGAGTTATATCATAATTTCTCATTTGCTCTACAACTTTATTCTATTTTTATGCTTCTGAGTGATGCTGCTTTAAGCACCCATGAGTGGTACTTCCGGACCATAAGCACTATCAGAGGCAACCTCAGGCAGATAAAACTCCTTGTCTTTTTGTTGGGGAGGGGAGAAGGGGTCATCATCAAGTGCTGGGGTTCTTTTTTCTATTTTATTCTTTCCTTCTTGCCTAATAAAACTGAAGCTACCACAGCTTTTTTTTTTTTTTGTAAAGGGAGACTACACTTGGGTCATGCTTATTTCAGAATCAAAGCCTTCATCCTCAAATGCTTCTCATTACTTGCTGAAGGCTGCAGTGGGCATCTTTGGGCTGTAATTAGAAAGCCTGACACTTTTAAAGTGTGCTTGTAGAATGAAATATTCCTTAAAGTTTTTTTGGGTGGCTTTTTTTTTTTTTCCTCCCCAGTCCTGATTTGAAAATGAAAAGCAACCAACTTTCCTGGTCTCCTTGATACTTAAATAAACCTGCCACCCTTATTTCCATAGATTAATGAATAGTGGAAAACACATGGCAAAGGTTTATCCTCGCACTCCTCCCTGCCTTTATCAGGGGCATTCTTTTTAATTATAAGATAAGTGTGATTTAGTAGTTATTTTTGCAACCTGGCAGAGCTACCACATCTGTAGGGCTGTTTGATTTTTAGCGTCCATGCTTCCCATACCTCCGGGCAACCAAGGAGCCTCCAGCAACACAACCAGTTGCAGTCGGAACCTGGCGCAGCTGCATATGGATGCTTATCATTAATTTATTTAAAAACCCGGTCACTGATCCACAGGCTGCGGCAGCTGGACAGGATCCCATATTGGTTGCAGTTACACGTTTCTCCCGCTCCATTATGTGATCTTTCAGGGGTTGGGTGCATTAATATGCAACTGTTCTGTTTTCTTTCAGCTGGCTTGTAAACTCTTTAACCAGCCGAACACAGTTTGCAATTGTTGCGGGGCTGAGTGGGTGGATAGGAGCCGGGGCTGCAGCCTTGTCCAGTTGTAGATGGAATAAAATTGACAATGATGCAATGGAGCTGGCATCTGGACAACTCCGTGGGATGAATGGCACTGCTCTCGCAGTCCCTCCGGTGGTTGTACGCCTTGTAATAGCTAGCGTAGGAAGGGTGGTGAAAATTGATATGCACTATTACTACGTGTATAAAACTTAACACTGGGGCCATAGCACAGGTGGGGGGTTCCTGTTTATTGATTTTTATGACTCGGTTAGAACATACGGCTAATGCTTTTATACTCCGGGAGCTCTGGGAGTGCTCACCTCAGGTAATAAAACCTCTCCGTACTTTGCAGTAGTTCACAATTTACATGTGAGTTTACGTTCCACTGTACAAAGCCGTCCCTCTCCTCTTTCGGGAGGGAAAAGAAAGCGACTTAAAGCGTTTATTTCGGATTTTGAAAACTACCCGTTCCTGCGATAGAAAATGGTCCCTTATTCTAATTACTCATATTTCCAAGAAAATTAGTCACACAAACTTATGTTATGTGTTGTCTCAGAGGTTGAAAGCAAATTAGGTTTCCAATAAGACAGTACATCAAACAAAGTAGCATGTTCTTGATGCAGATGACTTTTTTTTTAGAATTATGGTTGGACACTTTTGGCAGACAGATTGTCTTTTACTCTATCAAAATGACAGTTTCTTTTGTAACTGCTACATTCATAATTAGAAGGAGAGAAGCAATCTGCCCAATTTAATACACTAAAAGAAGTTTAGTGTCTTGTGCTAGTAATTTCATTATTTTTAAATATGAATTAATTGTCTTAAAATAATATTGTTAGAAGTATAACTAGTAGGATTATGGAGCTAATTCTCTTCTTTTTTAAACAGAAAAATCAAAGCTCCTGTTAATGCACTTCAGGCTAGATTAGGATTTTAGGTTTATATCAGGTGTTCTGTTTGAAGATTCAGGGGAACAGGCTGGAGGCGGGGGAAGCGAATCCTTAATGTGAAATTCCTCTGTACAAAACCTGAGCTCTCCCAGGTTTACTGTAAGCCTGCAAAGCTTAACTCGGGGTAATGAATGAGGAGAGCTAGATGGTTTAGCAGCCTGGGAATAGAAGAAAAGGCCTTTCACCTCGGGTTCATGCAGTTTCCTCGGGGAGCTCTGTGCCAAATGGGCTGCCTCTTTATTTTTTGGGTTGTTGTGAGAGGAGTTTCACACAGTCCCTGAGCTTGCTTTGTTCCTGGTGTTGATATAATGGTCATTCTAGTGCCCAAAATTGCACAGGTTTGCAAACACAAGGTCTCTAGTCCCCTCGAAACTCACGGGTGTGAGACATGGCAGCAGAAAGGCCTCCAAAAAATCTGATATATACTTTGTTCAGAAACAATATTAACCTTGAAAGTTTAACTTTCTCCCATGAAATATGATCCTGGCACAGGCTGTACTTTGGTATTGCATTGAAAGAGTGAAAAACTTTTTAAATTTAAAGTCGGATTTTTTTGTTAAAAATTCATGTTCTATTTTCACCTCGAGGTAGGCACTGGCTGAAACCTGAACCCACTCAGCAGCACCCAAAGGATATTCATATCCCAAAGCAACAAGATGAGGGTTTTGGGCAGGTACCTGGTGCAAGAGGCAGCACATCCTCAGGGATAGCTGATGCCCAGCTTGGCATATTAATTAGAGGATGAGGCCATCCTGCCTGGTCAGGTAGGACTCCTGTCAGTGAGGGAACTGGGGAAAGAAGAGTTTATTTCCCCTGGTAGTGGAGAGGTGCTGGAGCACCTGGGACACCCATGCTTTGCTGCAGGGGAGGCTGTGTCTGGGGTGCTGCTATTAATATCACACTAAAAAGAAGGAAAATGGAGAAGGTCAAAAGAAAGGGAAAACACTTCAAGGCTTGAGGTCTGAAGCCTCATTCCACATCCTTCTTTTACCTCTTAACCACAGGTAATCCCTCTGAAGTTTACACATGTAAACCAACAAAAATGATGCACTTTTAACAGAGCTGTTTTCTTAGTTGGGACATCCCCCCTCTTGCTGCTGTTCCCTTTTACTCAGTATCAGCCACGTCCTTGCCCTTTGCCATCAAGCTCCATAGGAAAACAGCTGCAGAAAGCCTTATCCCAACCAGAATAAAATCATTATGACACAGCAAACCCAAACATGATGTG
The DNA here is from genome assembly GCF_001715985.3 of Manacus vitellinus. Classification (NCBI taxonomy): domain Eukaryota; kingdom Metazoa; phylum Chordata; class Aves; order Passeriformes; family Pipridae; genus Manacus; species Manacus vitellinus. The sequence continues at coordinate 3,668,012 of NW_021940560.1, forward strand.
CGGTTTCAACAGCCTCTTATGCTCAGCTCTGCATTTCCTTTTGGCTGCAAGGATAAGGTTGGGGACCAGCCTAATAAGAACATTTCAGCTGACCATGAGGCACATGCAGATAGGAGAAACTCTGAGCCATTTTAAGCTCAAAGTCTGGTGGGAAGCAGGCTCTGGAGGTGGTGTTACTCCACATACACACACACTGGCAGCCAGTAGTTTCTCACGTGCACAGCAACAAAAATCTATGGTGAAAGAGCATCAGTTTCAACACCAACTGGAGCATTTTTAGTGCTGCAGGCGTGAATTTTGCCCTTTTTTGCATTGATCAGGATATACTGAGTGAGGCACCTGGTAGGAAAAAAATGAAAAAGGGAAATAGGCCATGGAAAATACAGCACCCTGTGCTCGATGGAGGGGTGGCTGGAGGAGCATGGCTTACTTCTCGCTTCCCTTCTCAGGTGACTTGCGGAGGAGTAGGAAATCACAGGTGAAGAGGGCCCGGGGAAAATCCCACATGAGGGTTTGACCTCCCCTCTTCTTCTTCTTCCTCCTCCTCCTTCTCCTCCCCAAGGCACCTCCCGTTTGGTCCCGCTGCCAGCGCGTGGCTGCGCCACAGATGTGAGCGCTGGCACCGGGACTGGTTTGGCCGTAGGAGGGACACGCGCCGTTATTAATTTGGTGTGTTACCACTGTCCTCTTGAGGAACACGAGTGGTGAAAGGCTCCCGGGCATTTAGGAGTCCCTGTCTCTGCAAAACCCATGGAGAACACCACGGGCATGCAGGAGGCGTCTCTCCAGCCCCGGGACATCGTCCATGCCATGTTTTGAAGACTCGCGGCGAACAATGGAGGCTTTAAAGCTGGTTACAGAGGACAATCAGATAATTTTTCCCTAACAGAAAATGCTGGTGGTTTAGATATATGGGTCACTGCTAACTCTCTCTCTAATACTTTCTGCTCGATACATACCAAAGGGGAGAGCAGTCCGAGGCATGTCTGTCCTTGGGACAGAGCCAAATGTTCATTTCAGTAATGCTATTTACCGGGAGACATCTTGATTAACAGGGCTTAATACTATGTGAAATCACTACCAGTTATCTAGTTCTAGTAATACCTATGCTGTTGGCCCTTTATTTCTGATTTTTATTTTTTTTTTAAAAGCATTTCTCCCCATAACCATCAGCTCCCATCGGGCATCCCACCCTTCCTCAGGACATCATGTCATCGCTGGTGCACCGGTTGCAGCAAAACCCAACGCGAGGATGACAGACACTGACTCAGAGGGCTGTACTTACCTGTCTTTAAAGCTGACCAATTTTTGCATGTATCTCAAAAGTTTCACATCTACCATCTAACGCGGGAAAGGGCGAAGTAGCCCCGGTACTTTTTCATTTCTCGTCGGCACGGAGCTGCTCGGCTCCGAGTTAGGCGACGCACTCATTTCTGTAAATTCAGAAGCCGGGGCTGGTGGTGCAGTTTTTCACACAGCTTCTTCAGTGACCCCTAACATCTGCCTAACCCTTAAGCGTACACAAACCATTTCTGACTTGGGTTAGAGGGCAGAGGGATATTTTTGCCGTGCTCTTTTGCAAAGCATGTTTGTTGTAGCTCTAGGCCAATAATTTTTTTTTTTCCTAAGCGTTTTTACCTAGCAGATTTATGTACTCTGAGCATGTCATCTCCCAGCAAACAATGCTGGATTTCCCCTCAACATTGAATGTATCTGAGGTTGGCTCTTTTATCACTCCTTTTCTTCTCAATGTCCCAGAATTTTGGGGTCTTCCTCCTTTGTCTCAGAAAGGAGCAGTGCTGAAAGCATTTCCACCTGGATGTTTAAATTATTTAAGTTGCAGGAACCAGACCTTTTCCCTCCTGAGTAGTTGTGGGTTTTAAAGGCTAAAATTGCTTCATCATGCCAAAGTGAAAGTATGCATAAATTATTTAGTTAAACCTGAGAAAATACAGACTTTTCTCAGTGATCTTTCAAGGGCTGCCTACTTAAATTTCAGAAGAATGGGCAGGGGTTTCTCTCTCTCTCGCCTCTTTCTTTCTCTTGAAAAATATTTTAAGTACCTATTCAGTCCTTTCTGAGATAAAGCTGTGACCAAAAATTGGAGGGCTGGGTTTTGAGCAAGGTTCAGAATAGAAAGGAAAATGCTGTAGAAATCCTAAGTGCCCCTACTTCATCACGAACCTATGAATTCTCTCACCAGTGCAGGTAACAGGCAGTCGTCCTGCTCCCGATGCCGAGCAGAGGTTTGTGTTGACATTTCCACTTTGGCCTCTGTTTATCGGGAGTTTATGTAAAAATACAGAGGAGTAATTCTGGGGATTTTTTAAACTAACTTCCAGGGGTTTTTTAATTAATTTTGGGTCAGATGGTGGTATTCTTGGTACTCTGTGATACAGAGAGGTCTTGTTGTGGGCACTAATGCTACCAGAAAAGTCAGGTCATGCTCCTTCTGCAGCAGAATCCATCCCTATTTGTTTTTGAGGTGCAATGATGCTGGTATTAAAGTTAATGAAAAAGTTCCCTTGGCTACAGGGAAGCAGGAGCAGTGTTTAAACCTTCTCCAGGCCAGCAGAAGGACCCACCAGCACGGGACCTGGTTCTGTCAACACGGCAGAGTTTACAGGACTCATCCCCTGTGTAAAGAAATCTGATCTTTCCCCAGCTGATGTCAATATTTCTGTCACTGACTGTGGGATCTAGATTAGGGTCAGATATAAGGATGTAAAAGAGAGGGGGAAAAACCCAACATATTTCCCCGTGAAGGCAGTTATTTATTTTACAGTGGGTTTTTTTCATATAGTCTGTCTCCCAGGTTGTGTGTGGCAGTGGGAAAGGAAGGAGTAAAAAATACTCACAGAAGAAGAAATACAGCCCGTGCTCCATGGCCGAGGCTAAAGGGAACTCCGCTGCAAATTGTGAGGAGTTATCAGAGGGATAAGATTGCTGCAGGATCCGTTTCTTCATTTTGCAAACAATTAATTTGGCCTTGTCGAAATAGAAATTAAAAATAACAAAAAAAAAAAATTATCTGAACGAAAGGGCTGTGGTTTGGAGGAGGTGGCTGGTGGGGAGGGCAGCCAGCCCCTTGCCCTTTCCTTGGAGTCAGGGACGCTGCTGGGGGCTGGAGGGTGACAGCAGCCACGGCGGGAGGGTGAAGTGTCAGGGCTCCAACCGGGTCCATCAGCCGGTGATTCATTACGCGAGAGACGCCGACACCGAGCATGGCAGTGACTCCACGTTTAGGGGATTGTGGCAAGCCCTGCCATGAATATGTATTTTCAGGATGAATGTATACACCAAAATCCCTTCAGTTTTTAGTCAATGGAGCCCTTACAATCAATCAGGTAGATGATACCATATGTGCAAAACCAATAGAGATCACAGAAATACATATTTATCCAAGCTGGCCCTTCAAGCTGCTGTGGTAAGTCAGATAAATTTTGCATGTTTTCAAAACTGGAGCAGCGACGGGCAGAAAGCTGGAAAAGATGTTAGGAGCTGGATCCTAATATAAATCCTGCTTAACTGCTAGAAACTCTTCCTAGTTTCTCCTACCAACTCCCATCTACTTTAATCAACAGTTTGGGGGGCTTTATCTCTATTGTGCTTTAAGGGGAAAAGGAGCATACCAGAAAAAAAAGAAGAGAAATAACTTTTGCAGCTGTGGTTCAGCAAGAGAGTGGAGACATGAGTGGGGAAATAAATTGTTAAAAATCACAGTGTGAGATGGGGAATCAGCTGTAGCTGCAAATCTCATTGCTTTGGTTTAGTTTCTGCCACAACCTGCACATTAGCATTTTCTCTCTCTGAATTATTGTGAAGATTTGTATTATATGTAATTACAATACAAAGAGGCTCTGCCAGATAAAGCTATTTGCTGAAGTACTGTTTTCAAAAAACACAGAGTCCTTTCACACTTTAGGTTACACCTTTTCATTACCTGCTAATAAAAGTACAGTGGATAGATTTGCCTAAACATGTCTCGCTAAGAACATTAACCCCATGGGTAACTCTGGCCTTTTGAGATACAAGCTTTCAATTTTAACGATGTCTCCTTAAAAGAGAAAAATAAAAGTAGTCAAGTAAAGATGCTGAACTATTA
>NW_021940560.1:3677116-3682116 GCF_001715985.3 Manacus vitellinus
AGTGGGCAGTTTGAGACAGACAATGAAGGTGAGGGGAAAGGACATGGGTGCCACCAGCTCAGCCTGTGTGGACAACAAGGGGACATCCACTCTCAAGGGGCCGATTTGGGAGAGACTCATGGTGCACCACGAAGCAGGGGAGTGGGATGTGCTGGTTCCTGTATTTATTTTGAGGCTTTTTTGCGATGGTCCCCAGTGGCCCTGTTCATCCTGTGACAATAAACCCATGTCATGGGCTTATTTTAAGGCCATTTCAAGGAGCTCATACATGGAGACCTCAGATCAGGCTGATGGCACTGTGTGGGGACCCTGCAGCTTCCCTGGGTGGGTTGATGTCCATGCAGGACAGGAGTTCTGGAAAGGAGAACATTCTCTTGCCCTTTGTCCTTGGCTGTGGATGTCTTATATCGCTTTCCTGCAGGGCTTCCATCTGTGTGTGTAGGCCTGCCCTTGGCTCACTGTGTCCAACAATGGACAAGTTGTCTGTCACATCTTCAGCTTCATCACTGCTTAAATTTGGGGTATCCATTTTTTTAAGCTTTTTTTTTTTTGCCCTTGGGACAGTATGCACATGGCAAAATTAACTACTCCAGAAAATCCCAGCAAACTCAAGCCAGGAAAGCATGCATGAGCTTATAGAGAGTCCTCTGAAAAGCAGGTATTCCTTTTCCCTGAATTTTTAAAATATTTTAAGTTTTGACGCATGCTGGCCCAAAATAATTATTTATTCTGTACAACCAGTAGTAAAAAGAACCCAGAGGGAAATTCTGGCAAAGTTGTTTCTACACAACTTCAACTGAGCCTGATTCCAGTCAAAGTTATATTGATGTAAATCATGGGCTAAGAAGGTTGATTTAAGTCAATAGTTACCCTGGCAAAAAATCTGCGTGAATATAATTAAAATCAGCCCTCCTTGGAGTTGTGCATGTGTGGCAAAACTTGGACCTAAATGTTGCAGAAATGAATTAATAAATGCAAAGAAGGTTCAAAAGTTGTAAAATTAAATATACATCTGTGAAAACATCCATCCAATTACGTGGCTGCACATTTACAGGATGCATTTTACACTTCATGTGGAATTAAACTATTAGTAAAAATCTGTCTGCAAATAGTGACACTTACTTTAAAGGATCACATGGACTTATATTGTTTCATAATGCATCTAAAATAGCAGTTCCTGAAACATCACTTCCACTTTAACAAAATGTGTTACTCTCACACAGGCTAAAACTCTATTTTCCTGAGGAAGGACTATTGAAGTATTTAGTTGGGAAGGGTTGGGTTAATACATGTAATTTCTTTTCTTTCATTGGACTTCCTTTTGCCAACTTTACCTTGTATAAATAATTTTGCCTGTGAGAGTCTTTACATGGAATGCAGATTGACTATTACTTCCTGAATAGATTTAAATTTAACACCAATTTAGTCACTGTAGTATTCCTATATTGGAAATAACAGCTTCCATAGGACTTCTACAAAGTGCCAGAAATATGATCTCATACGTGGAAACAAATTTAAATGTGTTTTCTTTTACATGTTTTCTTTTCATATATTTTTCCCACCTATGTTTCCCTTGTTTCCCAAATTCTCTCCTGTGTTCCAGGGCTGTGAGAAATCTGGAAAATTACCCACTGAAAAAACCCCTAGCTTTTAATAAGAATTGCCAGTCTCACAAGCATTTTTATGTTATAGTTGTTGGAGGTTTTTTTGTTTGTTTGTTGTTTTTTTTTTTTAAAGCAGGGAATTTTGCTTCCCAAAACCCAGATGCTTTTAAGATAAAACTGGGCTGTCCTGTTCATAATTTCTGAACTAAACATGAATGAGGGGTTTGATTAGGAGCCTGGAAACCATTTATTTAGCTTGGATGTTGTGAAAGTGATTGGCTCCTGCTTTGGGAAGTGGCATTTCCCATGAGCTGCTGGGATAACCCCAACAGCTGGGCAGGGCTCACCACCAGGGAAGGGGCCCAGGGAAGACCACGGCTCCTAACTGTGTCCTCTCCTTTCCATGGGGACATGGAAGGGCCAGGTCTTCGCTCTGAGATGTGTCAGCTCGCATGGGAGGGCAAAGTGGAGTTGTCACCTCACAGTCCCTGTGGCAGACCTGGAGAAAACCATCCCTCCCATACAGCAGAAACACTATGGGAAGGGGACTCACTGTGCTTTTCCTTGTTCTACCCCCTAACGTAAGGTTTAATATTTGCTTCCTTCTTTTTTCACTCAAAGAACCAAAACCAAATTAAAAAAAAAGAAAAAAAAAAAAAAAAAAAGAAAAAACTCACCTCAGGATGAGATCATAGCTCAATGCATTATGGTTTGGATGCAAATGTACATTTTCAGTGGGTTCCTTGGCTCGTGTGTCAGGCGCTATTGGAATTTTTCGAGTTATTTGGCAGTTGAATAGTACGGTTTCCAACTTCTTCTTCATCAGCTTTTGAGGCAAATAGAAAAGAGCTAATAATACACTTCAGTTTGCTCTCCAGGCTTGGAAAGCTAGCAAGCAACTTGCTGGAACTCTAACAGTCCTTCTCCAGCCTGCTTCCTGCTTTGTGTGGTCAGAAATCCCTAGAGGTGCAGCTGAAGACCTCCCTCCATGGGTGGCAATGCTTTACCTGCTCCCAGGCAGAAAGAAAAATTGCTGCAGGTCAACAAGGTGACTCAACTTGTCATGAATATTGCCTTTAGTCAGCTTTCTTCAGGGTTTTGCTTGCTGCTTTTCCAGGTAGGGTGGGCCTTGTCTGCTTCCCTGTCGCCCAAACCGCCAAAAGAAAGTGGAGTGGTGTGAAACTCCCTGGCTGAAATGAGTTTTATCCACGTTCCTATATTATTCCTTTGCTGTGGGTTTTATTGGTGGAGTTTATCTTTGCTAACAATGCTAAATGCTTTACATGCTTCCTAAAGGTCATGGGAAAAGAGGGATGAACTAGTAGACAAGGAAGCATCCCCTGTGTGGGACAAGTCATCCCAGGAGCGGGAGGGGAGCCTTCTCAAACATCCCATGTATTTCTGGAGGCTCTGGTGCTCCAGCAGCCACAAAACTCCCAATACTCCATGGCTCTCACACTCATCTACTGAGGACTGTGCTGGGAAAAAGAGGAACACTGACTAGCAGATTTTCTGTCTGATGGTTTGCCTTGCTGCAGTTTCCCTCTTGTGGCTGCCCTCAAAGTGTCTGTGCTTCTTGGGATTTCCAAAGATGTTTATTCCATGAGTTTTATTATCCATACAACCAGGAGATCACAGAATCACAGACTAGTTTGGGTGGCAAGGGACCTTAAAGCTCATCTCGTTCCAATCACCTGCCATGGGCAGGAACACCTTCCACTAGACCAGGCTGCTCTGAGCTCCATCCAACCTGGCCTTGAACTCTTCCAGAGATGGGGGCATCCCCAACTTCTCTTTGCTGAGCTCCGAGATGCTCCAGGGCTGCAATCAGCCTGTTGTGTTAGTGGACAGGCTTGTGGGGTAGCTAAACAGGATTATCTCCAATGGAGCAAGGACCCAACTGGCAGCAGGAGAAGCCGCAGCAAGACACTGGGATCAGTAATCACATGAGTGTGTTTAGTCTGGAAAAGTAAAGCTAATTGCTCCTGCGTCAGGAGCAAGGAAGGGATTTGCACACTTTCTGCAGGTAGCACAGCTAAGGAGCTTCAAAAAACTGGTTTGGCAATTAGATAAGCAGATGCAGAACTGCCATAAAACTTCTAAGCATGTCCAAGGGCAACAGTTACTGCGAAAAAGTATAATTTTATCATTAGGTCTAAATCTGTCCCCAGAACAAGCAGCGGTTAGTAACTTGAGTCTTATGGCTGGCAAAATGTAAATTACCAATATCAGCTCCTGTAGCTAATGGCAGTTTTACCAGAGGGAGCATTGCAGGATTGGGCTCGGAACAGATTTTACAGGCGAGAGATCCTGGTTCAGCACCGAGCCCCGCACAGGCGCAGGGATGCCTGCCATGTGGAGCTCATCTCCGATTCAGGATGACATGTGTCCACTCCGAGGACGTAATGGCTAATACGCCGCGCATTAAGTTAAAAATATAACAGCAAGTCTGCATAGCCGGCGTGCCATTCGGGGAGGGAAACACTCACCCGTGCATATTAAACCCAATTTCCATGCTCGTTTTTACATTCCTTTCCTCCACGCACCCCAAAGGATCGTTAGGGACGGATGGTCTGTACATCATCATTTTATGAAACAAAGATGTGTTTGTTTTACATGAAGGCAACAAAAAGAAAAAAAAAAATCCTCGCTGACTTCTATTATTTTTCCCTGTGTCGTAATTTAAACAGAAGTAACCGAGTGTTTTACCCTTTTATCTCCCCACCACCAGAAAATACCTGCTACAGATGCACACCGAGGCCTTGCAATGGCTTTGCCAAATGCCATATAGCAAAAGGCCTTATTCCTTTGAAGCCTTGCACATGGGCATAACTCCATATACAATGGAGGCAATTCCGTTGTCCTCTACGGGACATAATTCTTCAAAATTCTATGGCTGCATGAAAAACTTGGGTTCACTCCAATTTTTTTTTCCAACTACTTCTTAAATAATAGCAGAGAAAGTATGGTTGATGTCCACAGTTTAGTGCTTCAGAAAATGCAGACAATTAAATTCTACAGGCCTCTATTTCCACCTTTAGAGCGTTCCTCCTTGCCTTTCTCAAAGTTTTTATTGCAATGCAAAGCACAAGAGAAAGTGTAAGGGAAAAGTCCTTCCCTGATTTCATACAATGGAGGAGATAAACCCCTCTATTTAAATGGATATATATCTGTTATCAACTTAACTAAGCAAAGGAAGGTGTTCATTAGCTAGGCTGGATTAAAAAATAAATAAATAAATGTGAGAGAGAAGAGATTGAATGTGGAAGAGTGAGAAGAACAAACAAGTCAAAGCATTTGTTCATGCTGCAATCTACACATCAATTATCCTGCTGTGCTAATTACCACCTTTCCATACCCCAGGTACCTAAGCATTCGCACTTACTCACTCTTTCA
>NW_021940560.1:3684616-3697116 GCF_001715985.3 Manacus vitellinus
CTGTGCAGCACTTGTGAGCTCTGATTTACAAGACAGGGTTGCCATCATCTCTGGTTGGCCCAACCAAAAGGGAACTAGTGCTAGAAGATCTATACAGCTCTTTTGTGCTCCTTCCCAACCCAGATTTCCCAACTCATCAAACACGTGGTCAGTTATGAGAAGATAAAAGTCCTTTGCAACTCAAGAAAAAAAATTGCATTCTAAGAACCAAAAAAAAAAGTGTATTTTAACACTGATCTGCTGATCCAACAGCAGAGCTACAAAAGGAAGAGACTAAAAATCCCCAAAACTTCTCTCCCTGCTTCAAAACATGTGGTGGCTGGAGAAGCTTCATGGAGGCTTTCTGCCTGGAGTTTGCAGGAGCTAAGTGACCCACTGAGGAGCAGATTGGCTCTAGTCAATCTCCTCCACAGGTGCACAGGACGATTTTCACGGATTCCAAAAGAGGAAAGGTGATTTATTCCCTCAGTTTTTAGGCAAGAGTTTGCCTTTAGCTGTCTGCAGATTCCCTTAGAATCAGCTGCTCAGATGTAAAATACCTGTTGACTTGATATTGAGCTAAAGCAGAAGTAGTGTTGTCTCTACCAAAAAAATGGGGAGAAAGTTTATGCTGAGTAGGGACAGAGAAAATTCCCAGTGGATTAGGTCAGAACATGAGGTGTTCTAGCAAAATAATGTAAATAATTGCCATGCATCGGCCATTTGTTGCATGGTGTCTGCCTGAAGTTTTCCCACCTCCACCCAAAGAGCTTGAAAATTTGACTACCTTGGTTGTATATTCTGGGTGATTTTGAGGAATCATTCTGAAACAAACCGCAAAATGACCTGCACAGCAAAATACTTTTGGCAAGCCTGGCCCTGACAAAGCTGCCTTGTCAGGTAGGAAGCATTCAGATTTGTACTGAAAACTCAGCTCACGAGGTCAAACTATCATCAAGGATGAATTTGAATATTTTTTTTTTTTTTTCCAAGAGTGGCCTTATCTCCTCTGAACCTTTTGCATTCCACTATATCTTAATTGAAACGTAGGGTCTGTACTTTCTGCTCAGGGATTTTGATAAGTGTTTGCAGACTGTGTAAACTTCTGAATAATAACTTTTATCGAGCCAGAAGGTTCCTTAAACATCTTCAGTATCATTTTGTGCAGTAATATTCTGCTCCCTCAGATAATGTATTATCAATACTTCATAAGATAACTTCTAACCAGGAAGGGGTAAAATTCATAGTTGCTTTCAAACTGTATTTTTTGGGTATTTTTTAGGGTGTGGGCCATAGATCATGCAGCTGTCAGCAAGCAGATAATCTTGATGACTAAAATGAAACCAATGCAAGAAAAAAGGTGCCCAACTTCTGTCTGAGGGGAGGAGGACTTGGTTAGTAAGTTAGAGCTGACAGGAGCAGTGAGTAAAAGTTGCTTGTTTTATTATGAAACAAAATAAAAAATTATGTTCATTTTGAGTATCAGCTTGAGGAAAAAATTGGATAAAAAATTTGATGGTTTAGGTTGAAGAAAATCTTCCTTTTCCCTATTTATTTTCCACCTCTTGGCAAGTTGTGATGGGCTGGCATGTTATTGCCATACTGGTGGGGTGGCAAAAAGGGAAAGTTTGTGAGAGGGGTGGAGGCCTTTTGTTTCCTGATTTATAGAAAAAAAAATGATCATTTTTCAGCTATCTCCCAAGGCAGAAGTTATTTAAAGGATTCTTAGAAAACAGATGACCCTCCCCCCCTGACAATTAAAAAGAGGGGAAAAAAAGGAGCAGGAAAGGTTTGCTTACATTTCTGAAGTGTCTTTCCAATTGTGAGAATCACAGGGAAATTTATAGATGGAGTTGGAGAAATCAGGACCAAAACTGAGAAACCAAAATATATTTTAAAAAAAACAAACAAAAAATAATGGAAGCTTTAAGGCAAATTGCACCAAGAAAAAATGTCTCTGTGCTGGAAAGCAGCACCATAAGTAATGCTCAGGAGTTAAATTTTTGGCTGTTTTCAGTTACCAGAGCTCAGGTTTAGGGTGAAAGCTTTGCTCAGGTGAGTAATCCTGAGTTACCTGGGTCCCAATGAGGCCAGAACTTGATGTCATCTCCCACCTCACTGCTCCTCACACAGAGCAATGGCTATTATGTACCTGGTGACATGTAAAAGCACTAAGTACTTTGATATATGTGAAACGCTATATCTCATCAGGAGAGGGGAAAGGATGGTTTGGATGACGGGACACAGGGATGTGCTCTGCAGACTTGGTGACTGCACAGCAAAACCCTCTCAGTGTTTGCTCAAAGTTGCAAAACTCTTCACTGCAATTATTCTCCTTCCTCCCCCCCCCCAAAAAAAAAAAGGTCAAGCACAGCACTGGTCAACCTTTCAAAGGATGGTTTGTTTTATCAGTTCTAAATGCTCCAGTGCCTTTGAAGAAAATGTTGCTGCTGTGCTTTTAAAAAATAATAAAAGTTACGGGATCCCTTTGAATTGGGCAAATGTTGGCAATGTTGGCAGGAGAGACACGGAGCGTTTCAAAGTTCTGGTATGAAGAAAAAGATTCTGAATAAAACAATTTTATGTGATTTTGCAGGTGGTTTGAGCTATCATTTTATATGTACGTTTGTACCACTGCTCATTGGAATGTTCATATAATACTGACCTAATTATGCATAGAAAAAAGATAAGCCATTTACTTGATTCATTTCTTCTTTTTAAATCAAGAAAGGAACAAAAAGGCTCCTATTTTCTGAAAGAAATTGTTCGCTTTTATTGCAGAAAAGTAGCAGCTTGTGCAGAACTAGAACTGTAACAATTTTATATTCCAAAGGTTTTGTGTGTATTCGGTTAGTTACAGTAATTATACCCAATAACTGACAGCCAAAATCACGTAGGAGAAAGCAAAGGCTGTTTTCTCACACAGGCCCTGCTGCAGAACATCTGCTGAGAGATTTGCATATTAATTAACCCATATTAACTCTAATTATTCTGGGAAATTATCAAATAAATTGAATTTTCTAATTTTAACCTTTCTTTTACTTGACGCGTGTCGAGGCTGAGAGGACGCACCAGGCTATCTCACCTGGGCAATGAGCAAAGGATCTTTTCTTCCCCTTTTTTTTGCCTCGCTCCCGCAGACCTGGGGCAGCCTGGGGAGCTTTTGTGTGCCTGGTGCTTTTTTGGCTCCCGCGCTCGGTCGGGTCTCGGCGCATTTGCTGCGCGACGGCACATGTGTGCGTGTGAGCACAGATGGTGGATTTATACAGGGGTGAGGAAAGGTGGTACCTCCGAACAGTTGAGCAAACCTTAAGTTGTTTTTTTTTTCCCCTCTCTCTCTCTCTCTCTCTCTCTCTCTTTTTTTTTTCTCCCCCCTCCACAGCCTGTTGTTTAGGCCTGAGCAAATAAATGGGAGTTTAATTCAATTAGAGCCTGGCTTTAGTCAGTTGCCTCATGACAGAAATTATTCAATATTTTTTCCCCTCACATTGTTTGGTTTACACATCGCTGACTCCCTTGCTTTTGTGCTCTGTTTAGAGTGGCCGTAATGCGGTGAGCTTTTGTGTCTGCCATGTCGCCGTCCCTTTCACCGCTGTCTGGTTTTGTCAGTCCTGAGGTGCAACGATGCTATTTTGAAAACAGAAAGGTTTTAATGTATTAGGAACGGGGCCCGCGCTTGCACAGCAGCAAAATGTTGGAAACAAAGCTGGCGAGCCAGGACCGGCGACCGAATCGCAGCCGGGGGGAGGATGCTCTGGGCTTTGGGGGGAGGATGGAGCCCCTGGGGTGCCAGCCCAGCACGCGTGGAGCCCAAAGCCTCGCCATGTGCCGTGCCCAGCTCTGACAAAGTTGGTGGCATCAGCATCCCATTGGTACCCAAAAGCACCCTGCTCCCAAAACAGCCCCAGAAACAGCTCCCTGGGAGATTTCAGCGCGAGCAACACCTCTGGAAGAAGGCTGCCAAGCCCTCATTTCCACCTTAATGGCCGTGATTTCCTCCCCCTCTCCTTGAAGCCCGGGCAGGTGATGCTCAGTGGCGTTATCCCTGAGCAGGGCTGATCTCTCCCATTATTCCCGCTGATGGGCTCTCAAGTGGTGCAGTTACATGTTAGACAGAGGATTTCCTGTTGACACCCGGAAACAGGAAAAAACCCAAAACCAACCCCAACCAACGCATCTAGGGCTGCCAAACACACAGGCAGAGGTTTTCGAGGCAATTGTGGGGTGGTGGTTGGTTTGTTTTTTTTTTTTTGGGGGGGGGGATGTTTGTTGGATTTTCGTTCTAAACGGAGAGTGCACAACGCTTTTGCGTGGAAGTTTGGAGGTTTCTTTCCAGAGAAGTGTGTCTTTGTGGCTACATCAGAGGAAGGTAGGGTTAACACCAAACTGTTTTCTCTCTGAACTTTGAAGGAGGAAAGGATTGCCCCTCCTGAGCTGAAATGCTGGGTTGTTTAGGCTTTAAATTGTGGGTTAAATGCAATATGAAAAATGAGTCAGATGTGTAGCTATTAATCTTTGGGGCGGAGGAAGATAAAATGCCAGCAGATACAGAGCTTCTTAATAGAAATAGACCGTGCTATAAGGTTCCCTTCTTTACATGGTGGCATTACTCATTTTAAGGCACAAAATGACCAGGCTGTGATTTCTGAACCTTTGACTGCAGTCCAGCTTTTATTGACTTTCCACCTACTTCATGGTTTAAAGAGTTGAGCAACCTTTTTGGAAGAAGGTGGATAGACACAATATCTATTTATGCAAGGACACATTTCCCTTTTCTTTATGTTCTGTTTATTCAAGGTTTTGCTTCCAAGGTCTTATTACTATAAAACTTAAAACGAGACAAGGTCTGCCCTCATGTCAGATAACAGCACCAAAACAATTCTGATGGTTCAGTAGCTTATTATTTCATACTTCCAGGTCTTAAATAAATTACAGTTATTTTCACATTCCTCCTGAATATCCTTCAGGCATGATAATAAGTGCGTTTTTCTGAAAAGACTGTTAATATTTCTTTTCTTCTCCCTGATTTTAAATATTTTGTTGAATTGTCATGTACAATAATAATTAGAGGGGGTCTTGCTAAATTTCTTTCAGTGTGATGCTTATATTGTTAAGCTTCTTGACATATTTTACTAATCATTGCAGAACTGTTGGCAAATACATTGTAAATTACATCGAAACACAGAGGTGCACCAGTAGTTTGAGCATCTTTTCTCCAGCATTCCTTTGTTGCAGCCTTGCAGATTCCTCTTTTTCTGTCTCTCTTTTTTTTTTTTTTTTTTTTTTGGTTTTTTTTTTTTTTTTTTCAACCATCAAAGGCAATTATTGGCTTGGGTTTTGAAGTGCAGATTATCAAGGTATTATTTCTTTAGAAGTGCAATACTGTAGATTGTAGAAAGCAAGAGGACTTGAGTAATTTTCTACAGAAGAGAAGGCACTAGTCTGAATGATTCAATGAATGTTATTCATTTAGGGTTGTCTTGGTTTTTTTTCCTGAAGAATCAGTATAATGTTTCTCTCCTTTTTTATTTTTTTTTTCTGCATGGGTTAAATAAGGTAATCAACACTGTCAGAATTTTACTAGAGGGGAAGAAATCCATGTTTTTCTGTTTTGTTTTTTTTAATATGTAGTTGCATGGTGGGTATAAAGTTAGTGTATTACAGTCTGGAAATACACAAATCTGGGCAATTTAAGGTCTAGCTGAGTGATGTGGAGGACCAGATCCTGGTTCCACTGAAATGAAGGAGACTGTATCAAAATACCAGAGAAGAAACAATTGATATTGAAAAAAAAGAAGTTGTCCTGGAATGATTTCATTCATTTCAGTGCTTCCAGTAAAATACAGAACTCATTAAAATGAATTTTTCCTGTATTTGCTCCACCCTGAACTTAAATATTACAATATGCTCAGGAGAATGCCATAGGTATGAAGTCTCCTAGCCCTCCTTGCTGGTACAGAACCCCATGTTCTCAGGTTTTGGTCTTGGTCCTGAGGGCTGTCCCTCTGAAACCTGGGGTGAGAGGAATTGGGAGGGTGATGGTCACTTGTTTTGTTAGGGATACATCAGGTACTGTGACATTCGTTTCCAGTAAGTGCTTCCCCTTGGAGGAATTCCTGGTGCATCTGAAGTTTTGTGGTGATAGGGATTTATCCTGTACATGGAATGATGCTTGTCTCTGGTGTGTCCATTCACAAAGGATATCCCCATTCCCTTTAGGTAACCAAGGTGGTGCTTTTGTATTAAAAAGCATGTTATGTGATAGTTTGTAGCTCCTGCTCAGTGGCCCACCATTCAAAGGATTTCCATTCTGGAAATCCAGATTTACATAGCACATAATGACAGCTTTGAAGAGTAAGTCTCTTTTGAGAGTCTTAAGGGATTTCAGAAAACTTCTATTTGAATTTCTTTTAAAAAATACTAAAATCTTCAACCTACGATATTTGGGTAATTCTACCTTTTCTCCCACCTGCCTATTTAATAGGCATTAGATATGCCACAAATCTTTCTGCCATGATGTTAGTGATGCATTTGACTTCCTCTTGCTTGAGGGTGAAGGACAAGTTGACTCATTTGACAAGAACATACAAACCACTGAGCCACAACCACTGAGCCACCGTCCCATTCTTTCTTGACCAGAGCGAAAAATAAATTCCTTTCTTGATCTAGATTTACTTGGTGAGAGTAAGAGTTGATTTTTTTTCTTTTTTTCCTATTTTTTAGTACAAAATTCATCCTACTTGAGTGACCTTAAGACAATCTTATTTTTACCTATGAATTCTACTAGCTGGGCACTCCCTTCCCAGGTGCTGCCACCTCCCTCATAATGGTGGGAACCTGACAAATTCTTCAACCCAGCACGGCTGAAGGAGAATTATTCTGGAGAATTAACAATTATAAAACTCTTCCAAGGAGACAGTAGGAGGGCTGGGTTCCTAAAAAATAATTATGTTGTAGCTCTAACCTGGGTGTGACAGCATTGTACAAACTGTACTTCACGCCCTTCACAGCAAAAGAGCAAGTTCTCAACAGGCTGATAGGTATTATGGTGGATAAATCAGAATTAACTATCTTCTAGAAACTGCCACAACTGTATTTCAACAGAAATGATTCTTTGCTGGAAAAGTTATCCTATAGTGTAACTAGAAAGAGACCAACATTTTTCTCAGGACTCTTGAAGAATGTAAGTTTCTGTTCCCTAAAAAGTCACACAGAAAAATGCATAGATCTCAGAAAAAACCATCTTTTTCTTTAGTTAAGAATCTTTTCATTCTACATAAAAGCTGAAAACAATAATGCAAATAGTAAAAGTATCTTTTGGACAAAAGATAATAGACAATGATACACAGCTCCAGCTCCTCTTTCATCTCCTCTGTCCCTCATCATCAGTCAGTGCAGTGAGGAAGGAGAACTATCAGACTTGGAGCTGTTCTAGTCCAGTAAAAGCTTTGATTTTCTCTCCTCGGCTACAATTCTTAGGTGTATGGCATAGGAGTTATCACTGTTGTTTGCAAACAGCCAGGAAAAGGAAAGGGGATAAAATATTCACCTCCAAAGTCAACACCGAATGAAGTTATGCATCTATATTTCTCTTTCAAGGACATCATCAAAACTTGTGGAGGCAAAGCCATCCACAGAAAAACCATGAGCTGTATAGATTTTAAGGTAATAAAGCTAATGTAACTGTCAGTCTCCAAACTGAAACCGTGGTAGCCCTTTTAACTAAAGAGAAAGTTATTTTTTCTTCTCTGAAGACGCTTCTTCTTCAAAGACCCTATTGATGGGAAGGTAGAAGGAAACCTGACATCATTTTGGATTCTTCCCAGCCTACCTTCAGGCATCTCTTTCTACTGCTTCTTTCATGGAGGCACTCAAGTCTTAGTGTGACAATTTTGAAAATATAAAGCCTCTGGGCTATTATGAATTTCTCTCCCCGGAGAGAAACACAGCACAAATCTGACACGCGAGAAGATTCAGAGGAACGGGCTATTTTCTGTTATTTTGTGGTGGTCAGCTTGAGACTGAAGGTGATATTATGGGGGAGGGGGGTAGTGAAAGCCACATCAGTTTTCACAAGGAGTAACTCCTAACTGCGTTGGGAGTACTTGTGGGGATTTTGGAAACACAGGGAAATGGGGGAAGAGGTGTAAGGAAGAGAAAGTGAGAAAAAAGAAAGAGCGAGGTGATGGAGGATATGTTGGCAGATGTCAATGGACAGCTTGGGTGATTCTGAGGGTGACATGTGTTTTCCAGACAGAACAATGGCATCCAAACTGCTAATCAGAACACAGGGTTGGCTCTGTCTCTCCGCTGTAAATCTTGCATTCTTCTGTCTTTGCTGTAGCCAGATTTTTCAGTCGGTCAGTAGAAAAAGGGGACTAAATTCTGTAGTGATCTGGAGCCTATTTGTTGAAGTCAATAAAGTGGTTTAAAATTACTGTGAAAGTAGAAGGCAGGTGATTTAGTCAAAATGCAGGTATGAAAATATTAGTGGTTTCTCCTATAAATGTTGTGAACTAGGGACTCTGCTGCCAGATCCACTCTGTCTTCTGGTTCCCCAACATCTAGAACATGGGAACAAACACATGGATTTTGAAAAGTGAAAAAGATTATTTTATGCCTATTCATCAGGAGCAGGACTCAAATTGAAATAAGTGGCATTAAACATAAGAGAGTGTCTCAGTAGGGCTCACAACTGCTCTTTTCCAATCTTTTCTTCTTCATTTGTCTTTTCAGTCCTCAAAAAAATTAGACTATTCTTATATTTTTAAACTAATCATTAAGATAACTCAGAATAGTTCTCTATGTGTAAAGAAAGAGAAAAGCAGGTTTTGGACAGAGAAAGAGAAGTTGCACTATTATGGAGAGAATTTTCTTCTGACATTTGATTCCTCATAAGATAATGTAATTTATTGAGACTTAGAAAATGTGTCCCTAAATACTTAAAACTCATCAAAATCATATCAAGGATACGGTTAAGCAACAACAGCATCTTCTTGAACATCACGAATGGTAGAGTCATGCCAATTCCATACTCATCTCAAGGAAAAGCTGAAGGTATATTGTTTTCCTCCAGGCTATGCTTTTGCTTCTCCTGTGAACAAGCTCTGTAATCTACCAGGAGAAAAGGCTATCTTGGAGGATAAATAAATAATCAATTATTTATATTTCTAAAAGCATTCAGCTGCGCTCTTAACTGCTGTGTAACCATTTAAAAGTATGTACTCAGCAGAGAAATTCCAGTCTGGGAATCTAGTGTATGTGATTTAATCAACACCCTCAAGATTCATAGGAAAATGAATCTTCTCCTGGTCATCAACATCCAACAACTGGCCCCTCACTGCAGTGCAGAGGCAGCCATGAGGATAGCAGAGACTGGTTGACCACACAACTGCCAGAATTAATGTCTCTCAGTCAAGATATATAAACTTTGATGAATCCTATTGTCATTAGCAGGAACAAGGAAACAAACACTTCCTGAGAAGAGAAGCCAAGAGAGAGCCAAGAGCCTCACCAATGTGTAGCATATCTCATCTGACAGTGCAACTTGGGTAGCAGCCTCAGGACTCCAGCTAAAAATATAAATAGAAAATATGAAGTAATTTGCCTACATGGTATAGGAGTTTCTCTTTTTGAAGTTTGCAGTGGGGGATTGTTATCTGCTTTCAAAATAGTATCATAATCTCCTGTTGAAGTCTGTAGTGGGCATGTTATTGGGGTTCAAAATGGTATCATAATTTCCTGTTGAAGTCTTTAGTGGGTTTAAATATTTTAACTTAAGGCATATTCCAGGGCACGTGCATGTAAAGGCAACCTGGCAGGTGAGATGCAGACCTGAGCATCAGCTTTTAGACTTCAGGATTAAGCAACACTTAAGGTCTGCATTTGAGATTCCTCTATTTTTACACCTTTCTAACATCACGTCTTAAGGACAGCTGAGGTCCTGTCTGTTGGCAAAATTTTATCTTTTAAATCCTAAGCCTTCTTATTAGTGGAGTTTCCATGTTGGAGGTACATCCTGTTAGAGTCACCATTCCCATAGCAATTACAGTTGCCTGAGAAATCTCTAAAAAATGCATTTTTATTATCAAAGTACCTTCCCTGAGAACAGTGTTTATTCTGGTGGGAAAAGAGTGGGTGTACCCTGAGCTTCCTGTCGCATCACTTGTATCATCCTCATTCCTCTTAGGATGAGAGACACTCATTAGTAATAGAACAGAGGAGATGCAATCACACACACACACAAAGAAGGTAAGGCCCTCTCTGTTTAGAGACTATAGCTGACAAAAGCAAGGAAATGCAGGGGTAATGCTATTACTTCGTTCTTAGATCGTATCATCTATACTTAATGTGCTCCAGAGCGTTGTGAGCGTTACAGGATTCTAAGAAAGCGTAAAAAAGTGCTCTCTTATCTGCATGCAGAATTTACCCACATGTAAAAATTTACCCACATGTTTTTTTGCCCTTAAACATGTGTACACTCCAAGGCAGAATTACATGGTCATGGCCTGGGAATGTCCAAGAACCAATTGGAAGGAACCAGTTTCTGCTTTCCTGTTCCCAGGCCTGCCAAGGCTGCAGACCACTCCTAAGGCTTTTCTCATAGTTTCTCCTCTGGTCATCCCACTGGCCACTCCTGACCAGGGCTGTCTGCACGTAGACAGGTCATAAGGAGTTATGCAATTCTTCAGCACCCAACAAGAAGGGCATATTTTTGTACTTACGTGGATACTTTCATTTTCAGCTTGCTTGGCGAATTATTGCGACTTCTTAGCAACCACCTACTTTTGTGTTACGTAAAAAAAAGCAGGGAGTGACATGACCTGACCATCCAGCACACCTGAAGTGACTGGGCTTTCCTCTGAAGGTTAACCCTGATGCCATGGCCGAGGCAGTGCACAATGGGCCAGAGCAGGAGGAAACCAGCAGCTCCCATCCGGTGGCACGACCCACACCCTGCCTTTCCCATCCCTCCTTCTGCAGGGAGCCGTTTGCATAAATTCCTTGCAGATCAGGGAGAAAATTGATCCCCTACTTTTCAGCTCCCTTCTTTTACTGGTTGTCACAACCTTAACAGTACTTGACATCAATGGGAGTTACATTGTGGATTGGGGGCAGTGTTTGGCCCTTAAGCGTAGTTTTTGCATGTTAATACATTAGCAACTGATGTCTTATTTGTTCAGTAACTGACAGAATAATGTACAGAGAGCACGTAAGTATGAAAAGGGGCTAGTTAGGTAATGTTGAGCAGAACATCTTCAAGACAACACTGCAACCACTGTATTTCAAATGTCAGGCTAATTATTATCAACATTTAAATGTTAGCGTGGGCCATTTTTAATGGTGGAATTTTTTCAGCAGGTACCATTTAGGGAAGAAAATGTCACATGTAGTTCTGCCATCGCATTGTTCAGAAGAAAAAGTACACGAAGCAAGGAAAGTCTTCCTAGAGACAGCAAAAAGAACATCTTGTTTGCTTAAATGTGACTGTAAAATTAATCTGCCTCATGATAGCATTTGGGGTATCATTTATTTTAAGGAGGCATGGAGAAGGTTTGCTAGAATATAACAATTTCCACTGAAAATAACACTCATCAGAGATAAAGTATATAGGTTTTTTTTGAGATTCATACTTGTGCAGGTCCCCGTTGTTCTGGAGGCGGTTGAAGTCTGAGCTGTGCACTCTCTGGTAACCCCTGAACTGAAAATGAAACTCAAATATGATTCAGCACAAAATGGAATGCAATGCCAATGATTCAGATACTTCTCCTCTGGTCTGATCCATGCCTTACCATGTAAACACAGCACTAAATGGCAGATACCACTGGAATCCAGGGCAGTACCTGGGTGTAATTATGAGCAGGTTTTGCTATGTGTTATGTGACTGTTACACAGAATTATCCTTAATTCCTGTGGCGTTTTGGGTACCAGCGCTGATCTCAACATATTTTGCTGCTCTTCACTTGGCTTTTTGCTACATTTAGAGTCAGATGTGAAATGAGTGGCTGTTCTGAGCCAGCCATTGGTGTGTTTTACCTCCTGTTGATGGAGTTGCAAGGGAGGTTTTCTTTGGATTCTTCCCTGTGGACTTGAAGTAACCTGTTTTTGTGCCGTCTCTGTAGCTCCATCTCACACATACGGTTTGGGTGAAGCTTGAAGTTGCTTGCTTGACCCAGTGGAAAGAACAGAGTCTGAAGTTCAGATAAGTTGTGTAGGAGGGCTTTCATTTCTCGACACTGAGTATAACTTTATGCATCATGAGTGAGAAAATAGTAATCAGCTTGAATGCATTAAGCGTGCTTTGCCCAGTGACCCACATTTAAAGAAACTATTGTCAATTATTATAACAACAGAAAAAAAATCCTTTTTGTTTTCCTGTAAAGGCAGAACTAGGCTGCTGAGGTGTGTTTGTGTGACAACACTTAACTTCTGAAAATGGAAAAGCAAAGGCTGTGGTGATATTATATTGAATTTCACATGGTGAGGCCGGGTTTTTTTAAATACTTCTATGTCTGATTTGA
>NW_021940560.1:3704616-3729616 GCF_001715985.3 Manacus vitellinus
CTTCAGATAAAGAAAGGCTGGCATTTAGGAGTTGAAAAGGCGAGAAAGAAATGCTCTGTATATTTTCTTTTGCCTGTGAAAACCCTTTGGAGGGTTAAATCTTATCCTGGCTGTATGTGTGAATACCTGTTGCACATGAACTAACAAATTAGAAGCAAGAAACCAAGTTTGACAGGCACTGCAAGGCAGGCTGAAACATCCAGGAAAAAAGTGTTCTCCCCAGTGATGGAGCTGCATCCAGCCTCTTCCAAATGCTATTTTAACTCACTCCAAACACCCGGGTTCCTGGAAAGCAAACTGATCCATGATAAATACATAGTAAATAATTCTGCAGGTCATGCTCATTTGCGTGTGAATTAATCCAATTTATGGCCATAAAGGCCAACTTTGTCAGTTCACAGAAGATGCAAACTAGTAGTACGGGCAGAGGAGAACTGCCCACAGTTGAAAATTTGTCACATTTCTGCACCAGTTGATTTTAATAACCACTGTGCCTCAAATGAGGTTAAAATGACGATGACAACTCAGGTCTGTGTGACGATAGATAGATAAAAAGGGAGATAAAAGAAAGTCTTGCATCTTCCTTCTGCATTTGCATTTTCTTCCAGGTATAGACCTCACAGGGTCTGTTAACTGATTATTTCCTTTAAGCACATAGAAGAAAAGAGAACAAAAAAAAAAATCCCTTTTTCTCACCCAGCTGCTTATTAGATTTGATATTGGGAAAAGCCCTTCATTGACTCCGAACAAACAGTTCTGTTTTCCACCACTTGCTGTCATGTTTAAAGTAAATAAGTTTTCATCCCTCCAGCACTGCTGAACTCATTCACTTCCCAGAACAAAGCCATTGTATAGGGGTCCACAACAGCCCTTTTCTCTCCTTCCCCGAGCGGGATCTTCCCCGGCACCGCAGTGTGCTCCCCAGCTTTGTAGGGCTTTCACTGACGTGCCCATGCTAAAAGTGTGCATGCTTTATTCCACAGAAGAAATGAAGGAAGATTATGACACTATGGGGCCTGAAGCCACAATTCAGACCACCGGAAACAATGGTACAGGTAAGGTATTGCATGATACGAGCATCCCTTCCCTTTGGTCGCACGCAGAACTAGCTGTGCATGAAGAGTGAGGGTGACAAAACAATTTACTGCTTGTTTTCAGTTGGACAGTTCGGAAAAATATGCATAATTCTCCTGGTTTTTAGTTTCTCCCCCCAAATTGTTCACAAGAGTGCAGCCACCAGCTCATGCAATGAGAGTCCTTGCCGCTCCTCCCATGCCCTGCAAGGTTTTAGCCCCCAACTCCTTTTAGCTGCATCCTGAGATAATAGTTCTCAGCAGCCTGAGGAGATGTTTTCCCAGTTTAAAGTAGCTGAGCCAGGGTACAGTAGTGTTTTAATGAGAGGGTTACAAAGAGTTTGGTAATAAGGGTGGGGTGCAGCCTCCTTGGCAGCCCCAGATCCTCATGGTGCACAGTCTCTCTGCTTCAGACACTGAAAATATCTTTTCAGCAAGACACACATAAACCCCTTACACAGATACACAGACACACACACTTTAAATGCATATTTATGAGATTATAATGTTTCTGGCTAATCTTCCCCACCACCACCTTCAGCATCTCTTTCTTTCCCCTCCTCTTAGAAATCAATACATTTGGTGGAATAAGAAAGGGGACAGAGATATTTAACAGGCATCACCTCTGAGCCATCTCCTTTTTTTTCAGTAGCAGAGCAAAACAGCAAAAGGTTTCTGTTACTATTTTCTAATCCAAATGAATTCAGGGGTTTGCCATGTTCTTTCCAAAGGCCCCACTCCATCCTCAGCACAGCTGAATGCCATACATCACCCAGTGTTTCTTCTTTAATCACAGTCTGAGATGTTGCAGATAGATTTACATGGTTAAAGGTAAGAGTTTTCTAGTATAAGTACATTTCTATGTATTCCATTGTGAGATTTAGTTCATAGGTAATATCCTCCACAAATATTACTGTAAAAGGTGGTACCTAAGTCTCACAAGCATTTTATTACTCACACTTTCCTGATGTTGGTAACACCCACATAAAACCCCGATGCTCTTATTAAGCAACACAAGAAATTTACTTTATCATTCTTGAGGGGGAAAATAATAGGAAAATAAAACCGTGTCGCTGCTTTCTTCATCCATTAGATTTATTATGCATGAAAGGAGGGTGGCACCGAGGCACAGTTCATCATTACGTAGGTACTAAATGATGTTGCTGTGCAGAACTGGCTACATATGTGTTTTAAAAGCTTGTTTTATTTCCAAGAGATGGTAATAAAGTGACAAATTGTGCTTAGCACTTGGAGAACTGGGACTTGAAAAGCCATCTGATTCAGAAATAAGACTTGATGCTTATCTGAATTACCATTACCAGAGCCTTTGAGGTCCCCTATCAGTCCGTGTGACTTCCTTTGCACATATTTTCCTTACCGTAACAGGTCTTGACTCTTTCATACTTGCAATGTTGTCTGCTTGAAGGGGAAGACTTCATGTCCTCTTAGCCCCTTCCCTTCCAGTATCTGATGGTCTTGTCTAGCAGCTCAGTGTTGGCCTTGTGACAATTCTCTGGGGCCAGGGTGTCACCAAGCCCCACCACGACCCCTCTGCTGACCCTGCTTGGGGTCCATGGGGTGTCCTGCCTCTACTGAAACCAGTTTTCTGAGGAAAAGATAAGGGTTGTCCCTACCCAGCTTCATGCACAGCAAACTAGTGGCTCAAAGAGTGCTTTGCATTTAGGTCGCCTGCATTTAAAATGCAAAAGCTGCTCTGGGTGTTGCACCTGGCAATTCCTTCCTTCCTCAAATGTCCTGTGCAAAAGTCTGAGGCTCCTCTTTACTCCAGCCGCAACGGGTGGCTTGCTCAAGTAACCATCATGAGTTGCCTAGTGCTCTGCTAGTATTTAATTCAAATCTTTGGTCACTGAGGTGTTCAGAGGCTCCTTCAGAGGCTGCTGATGCCTCAGCAGGTTGGGTAGAACATGTTTCTCTTGATCACTGCTGTCTCCATTGTCTTTTAAGAGCAATGTCAGATCATTTAATTAAATAATCTGATAAACTAAAAGCCTTTACCAGTCTGTTCATCTTGAGTGGAAGATGCCAGGTGACTATGAGGAACTGCAGCATCCTTCATGTAGAGTAAAATCTCCTCCAGTTTGCCTGTTGAGGTGCCCCAACCATTCTTTGAGGAGAAAAGGAAGAAGTCAGTCCCTGAGCCACTGTAGATCCTTCCTAGATAGTCTTGGAAATGTTTAAAGTTTTCTGCTGCAGCCTCACTATAGGCTTTGGGCCTGTCTTGAGTGTTTGGCCTCAATTTTTCCCTGCTGGTAGTAGAGGATTTTAATACTGATGTTCAGTAACGTAGCTGAGGTGAGGCTGAGATTCAACCCAAGGAAAAAAGTTGGATCAGTGACTCCATCTTCAGCAAAAGCCATTCCACGGTGGCCTTCTGGTCTCCAGGAAAGCCAGTTAGGGCTTCCTACAGATTAACATGGGTCCTTCCAGATGGGCCAAGGAGGTCACTCTTGTTTAGTACAACGTGCCTCCCCCTCTTGACACCAGATCTCCATGTGGAGTGCTCCATGACCTGGGCTGAGCACAGAGATAGGAGATACATTTTTAAGTGCATTCAGATACATCCAACCACCAAGTTTCTGTAGGTGCATGTGATAACTGTGGCACATTTTTAGCATCAAATTCATTGCAGAAAGTCATTAGCAGAGAAAGAAAACTAAAAGAAAAAGTCTCCATTAAATTATTCTGCTATTGTCAGAGTGGCCACTTCCTAGCGGTACTTAAAAAGAAATCTTGTTATCCATACATTAATCAGCTGCATTTTTATAATGAGCCATGGAAACTTTATGGTAGAAATGCAAAAGTGACCATTAGAGTGAAAATTTTATGCTTTGGTCCTGCTAAATGAATTTGTAAATATTTCCGGGGAGTTCTGCAATGGTGACTTGAAGAAGTGACATCTAGCAGAAGAAGTTTTTAAAATGTGAATGAAAAACTTATGTTTTATTTTATTCTACCTGTTATGGTTATTGCAAGTGGGATGTTTGCAGGAAATAGATTAACAAAATCCCTGTAAACAAACAGAAAAATGTTCCCAGTTTTGGTTGCTAACATCTGACAGGCTTCGAGTAAAGATCTCTTTAATGTAATTTGAAGAAGGGAAAGGAAAACTTTCAGGGGGAGGAAAACAGAAGTAAAACTTGGCAGGTTGGAGGACAGGCCGTTTTCAGGCTGTAATCTGTGTGTACCAATGGGGGCCTCTCGCTTCCTGGCTAATGAAGGCTGTGGTTTTATTAGCTTTGTTTGCGATTAAGGGCAGCTATCACCATCTCACAGGACGAGTTCCCACTCAAAATAACTGGTCTCCCAAGCTCCTTGAACCTCTCTCTCACTTTATCTTGAAAGGTCCTAAATGCCTCCAAAGATAGCTTTCCTTAATGTGTTTTAATTTTATGTGACACAGCCACATCAGCTTTTGGACCTGAAAATATTTCTACTCTCCAGGCTCCAATAATTAATTAAAAAAAGACTTATTTGGTGAGGTCACACACCGTAGATCTCGCTGAAATTCTTGCCTTGCAGGAGGGAATGTGCAATGTCTGTGCAGTGTCAGCCCACGAGGAGTCTGGGAGCATGGCTTTGTGCATGGAAAATAAATTAGGATATGGAGTGGGGAAGCAAGTCTTCACCCCAGAAATTGAGAGAGAAGCCTAATGGTTATCAGATGGGTCTTTTTAGTAACACTGGGTGAGCTTCCAGCCATGTCTGAATTGTCAGTAACATCGCTGGTGAGAAACCAGATCCACATGGTCACCTTTCACTATTTGTGTCAATCTACAGCATTGCAGCACTGGTTGTATTGTTTCAGTTAAGGATCTGTCAGATTTTCCACCAAATCCCCTTGTTTTTAGGGGTTTATAATGTAGACATAAACATTTGCTTTAGCTCCTGGATTGCATAGCACAGACATAGAAGCTACATAATCCAGAGAATTAGGAAGCCGAGGCCAGTAATAATCGCAGCAGTCCTCCACAGCCTCTTGGATCAGCCTCCAGATAGACTTGGGGGCAGGAAGGAAGAACCTCATTTGGGTTCGAGTTTGGGATGGAAGCTCCTACTACTAATTCAGGCCTTGCTCGGTGGCTTCAATCCCCCTACTATAAATGCAGTTGCAAACTCAAAAACCTCCCAGCTTGCCTGGAGGAAAAGGAGGACACATGGAACCATCCCATGGAGCCATCCCACCCTTTCCCCTTCCTGCTCCCATTTCTCCTCTCTGGAGAAAAGCTCCCTTTCCTTGCTTCACAGGTAGCACTTACTGGTTCATGGCCTAAATTTGGTAAAAATAAACTTGTTTTCCTTGGATCTATTGCTAAGCCAAGAGAAGGAGTGGAGAAGGGGTAGTGTTAAGGTGGATGATCTTGCAACACTTGGAAGATCTGGGCATAGCAAGAGGAATGAAAAGGTGGCTTTCCAGTGTAAAAAGTAATGCCTCAGCTTTTTTTCTGATAAAAACAAGAAGTCCTAAACCTACTCTGATACTCCTGTGCATAAGGTGTACTCAGTAACCACCATTTTGTTCCCAGCAACAAAATGGAGGTAAGGTACTCAGTCTTGTTCTCCACGCTCACACTCCTCTTCTCTAGATGCTGCTTTATTTTGGAGTTAGAAGGGGAGACATTGTTTCTCATGCTAATAACAAATAGCAGGAACTACAGAAGGACCAAGAGGAGCTCTGTGGTGATGTAGCTATTCCCTGCAAAACCTCTGCAATAGGAACAGAAGTTTCTTTCCGAAACCGTGGTCCCGTGCCCTGTGCCATTTGGTCACTGTCACTAAAATGCTGCAGAACAGTTGAGAAGCTGCTCAGCTCATATGAAAAATAGGGCATATTTGTCTCAGCCAGAGGATTTGATTTTATCGGCTAAAGGGATGAGGTTTGCAGAGACGGATATCTACTTTTATCGATGACGCCGAGATCAGCGCTTCAAATCAGGCGCTTCAGGTTCCCAGTTGTGCCCCAGTCAGAGGTCACGTCTCGTTTTCACTGCCAGCATCACCTTGCACGTTTGTAGGAAACTGAGGCAAAGCATTTACGCGTTTCTAAACACCAAGGAGCTGGTTAATCTCTCATTTCCAGTGGTTAAAAACCATAACCCCTTTGATTTCCACGAGTTTGTTCCATATTGCTCCCTGGCATCACTGAGAGCAGAGTCATGACATTTAATATTTTACTTTTACATGAACTAAAGAATAGTTTATGGCGTTGCCTTGTTTTCTTATTTCACCTGAGCAGAAATACATTAAAAATTTAATCAATCATAAGCTGTTATTTTCATTTATGGTCAGTTAAAAACAAGTCTTATTAGTACCCTACCACCAACTGTGTCTTCCAAGACTTGTTAATAAACAAACAAAAAAGAAATTAGAGAAAGAAAATCATCAGCTTCTTTTTTTTCTAGTATAATTATATTATTTTTTGTCTATAACATCAGAGAGTTTTTAATGTCTTTTCTTTAAGCACTGTTCTTACATGGAGGAGAAAAGCACATTTTTAGTAACAGGATGTTTTGTGGTTGAGCATATATTATGTTTCATGGACATTGCATGGACAATAAAAAAATTAGGTTTACATTTAAGGAAAAGAAGGAAAACTCTTGTACGGACTGTCAAAGTGGTTTGAGGCTTGGTATCCCTGTTATGGTCTCAAACATGTGGTTCTATTTGTAGAAATCCTGAAGCAATACTTTTTTAAAAACAACCTATTCTCCCATTGTAAGCTAACTTTTCAGGGAGAAAAAAAACATAAGGCAAGATGTGAACAATTCTCTTCTTGTGCCTGCCGTGGAAGAGCAACCGGAGGCAGGACCTGTCTTGGAGAAGCATTTTGGCCTTTTACTACCTGCAACTACCACCTCCCATGGGGGGACTGTCTCGAGGTCTGCGGGATCCAGGGGCAGCTGAGCTCAGTCCTGTAGGTTAAGCTGTGCTCATGCCAAAAGCCGTGGGTCCCCAGGAGCCCTCTGAAAGGTTCAGGTTCCAGCAATGAAAGATTACCTGCATTACCCAAGGCTCATAAACTTTCCTGCTGCCCCGTAGAGCCCATGTTCTTGTTAATTTAACTGCCTGCCCTTACTTCCATCCACGCTGGTGGAAAGCCCACATTAATTTTATTAGGAGCTGGAGCAAGACCGATGAGAGCAAGGATCCAGCTGCAGCCCCAGCCTTGTAGCTCAAGCACATCAACTCAACCTATGCATAATGTGACGAACCCAAGCTCTTGGAGAGGATTCACTCAACCCCCCTTTCTTTTCCCCTTCTCTCATTTTAGTGAAGAACGCAAATTGCACGTCGGACTTTGAGGAATATTTTGCCAAAAGGAAACTGGAGGAAGGGGATGGACATGCAGTCAGCATAGCGGAGTACCTGCAGCGCAGCGACACAGCCATTATTTACCCTGAAGCCCCCGAGGAACTGTCTCGCCTTGGCACTCCAGAGGCCAATGGGCAAGAAGAAAATGGTGAGGCTGTAATTCATTTTTAGCCAGTATCCTGACCTCGTGCAGCTGTTGCAATTATAAATGCACTACATGCCTGGGTGTTTACCTTAAAAATTGGAGAACAGCTGCAGCGGCATGGAATTTCATGAGCAAAGATTGGGGCTGTAATTTCAGTGTATTGTGATTTTTTAGTCAGCACATTTGTATTATTTGGTGGGTGAACTGAAGAGCTGAATTTAAACGGGAGAAAGGCTGCTGCTCTGCTTGGGAGTTTGGGGAGTTTTAATAGAGTTTTAATGCAACAAGAGACGGGGCAGCCGGCCTATTGCTCTCCAATGCCTTGATAAATAATTGGAGAAGCGTCGGTTGGAAGGATTGGGTCAATGGCATAAGTAACGTAATGAGCTGGGGCTGGAATGCAAATTGCCAATTGATCAGGAAAAGTATTTCTTAGTTTTCCAGCCAGCCAGGTCTGCGGGAGGAGTGATGCCCGTAATTAATTTCCCGGCGGGGTCCGGAGCGGGCCCTGCGAGTCTGCCGTGGGTGTGCGCGGGTGCCGGTGCCTCCCGCCGCCGGTTGGAAGCACCGTCCCTCCCTCCCGGGCAGCAGATTGCGGCGATTCCTCTCATACCATCCCGGGCAATCAGCCCATGAGCTGCCATTGATTTGCTGACCTTTTGGCCTGCCTCTCTTTTCCCCCCCCATCCCGGGGCGCAGACCTGCCACCTGGAACTCCAGATGCCTTCGCCCAACTGCTGACCTGCCCCTACTGCGACCGGGGCTACAAGCGCCTGACGTCCCTCAAGGAGCACATCAAGTACCGCCACGAGAAGAACGAGGAGAACTTCTCGTGCCCTCTCTGTAACTACACGTTTGCCTACCGCACCCAGCTCGAGCGGCATATGGTGACACACAAGCCAGGGACAGATCAGGTGGGGGGCTGGTTTTAAGTGATTTCTTTCTGTAATAACCCCTTAGAGAAACGATATTGCTTTGATTGGCAATCATTATTAATTTTTCATGGCATTTTGAAGATGCAGATCTTTTAATGGTAATAGCTTTAATTGAGGTCTAAATGATTTTTTGATGGTCTCTTCTAATATGATTTAATAGTCTTATGTTCACGATCGAATGAGTGTGTTAATTTCTAATTTAGAAATTTTATTTGCACTTTAACTTGACTTTAGTTTCGTTTTTATGTTCCTCAAAAAGTGAATGAAACTGTAGCATTTTAATTATACATTATTAAACATCTCAGCAATTTTAATTCCATTTTTCACCTAGTTTTACTTTGCAGTGTTGCAGATAGGAACTCCAAGAGGTACTAAAAGATCCGCTAATATTTTTTCATTACTTTTTGAGGAACCTTTTCAATCCCATGAAATTACGCGCATTTTGTATAATCGTTTGTTAAACATAATTACACATTTTGAGAAGAGCTCTTCCTACAGTACGTCTAGGCTATCATTTGTGATTGTGCCACTAGAACTGGGCATGGCTTTCATCTGTATAGCCCGGCAGCGTATCTGCAATAAATCAAAGTAGTTTTTTCCTCGATGGAATACGTGTAATATTATATCAGTGCCGCATTTAAGGAAATCCTGCGTGTCTTAAACAGGTGACTGAGCTTCCCTAGTGCTCCTAAACGGGCTGGGGATAGACCTGTGCCACAAAACTCTTTACACACCAGCATGAAAGCTACTCCTCGCTGGAGAGTTACTTCTGAAAACCCATCTTGAGGAGGGCTGTAATGGAAACTCAAATGGCGTGGTTAAAAGTTAAATAAATAGATGCGTGCATTGTGTCAAATTATAAAGGCTTTATGAAGTATTTATTTTTCTTAAAAACCTGAAAATCATGATCCGCTGTATTTCTCTTGGTAGGTTTTTCCCAGCATAAGGTAAATGCAGTTAGGCAAACACACATCTTCCTAATCACGTGATTTTTGCAATTAGCATTTTTAAGAGAACCGTATCTTTTACTTGATCTTAAATCAATATAAATGATTCCAGAGCGCTTTCTCCTATTCTTTCCTTCCCATGGCTTTTCCAGTAGACAAACACATGTGTATTTTTCCCAACCTGATCCACTGTAAGGTTCTTTCTTTTGCTTCGTATCATTAAAAACACCAGGGGAGGGAAAAAAACCCGCCTCGATATTTATCCAACGTAACCGCCTGAAATTTCACATGCGAGAGCGCGCTGGTACTGGCGCATTATGAATGGTAGCTTTGGTGTTGAAAAGTCCCCTCATTTGCTCATGGCATTTACAATTAGTAAATTAAAATGATTGTATCATATTAACAGTGGCACAACTAAAGTTTATAGTAGTCCTCGGAGGGCGATGGGGGGAGACAAAACAGCTGTTGCTGTTTGTTTATGCAACTCAGCAACATATGAGCGCGGGTCCCTCAATGGCGCGCGGCGGGCTGGGCTCTGCTTGATCTTTGAAGGTTGCTGCTGTTTGAACAAACCTCCCTGTGTCCCATGTAACACCATCTGTCTCGCCAGGAATGTGGGAAGAGGCAGCACACCCTCGCAGTTGTCATACCGTTTCGGCGCTGCCTTTTTTTTTTTTCCCCCCCTTCTTTTTTTTTTCTTTTCCCCTTTCCCCCCCCCCTCCCTGCCCCTGCAAAAGACTTTTGTGTCGTGGCTGCCTGGAAAAGGCTGACCTCCTACCTTGAGCATCCAGCGTGGTTGGCTACGTTCTTATCAAGATAATAATTATTTTTTTAATTAATTTTTTTTTTCCCCTCTCCAAATTCAAAGTCATGGGGTTTTTCTTCCTTGTTGCAAAAAGGTCATCTGCCTTTGATTGTATCTTTACACCACTTTTAACTTTCAACTTTCCCTCACCCCTTAGAAGAGCACCAGGGGAAAACATGGCACAAAAGGTAGCTCAGGTCTTTCCTGCTGCTCCGTGATTTTAAAAAACATTTCCAGCAGCAGCTCATGTTGAAGATGCAGTCTCTTCTGCTTGATAATGAACTAAATCTTACACGAAATGCCACTAACGACAGTGTTTCTCTCTTTCCTCCACACGCAGTAAACCGAATTTTTAAACAAGCCGAGTCCCACATGTTCAGAATCTGCTAGGAATATTAAGAGCCACAAATCTTCTTATAAAACTGTTTCTCTCATCGTAAGATACCTTAAAGCAACACATTTCTGATGAGAGACTTAGGAAATAATTCTAAAGCAAATATCGAATGCTCATGTGAAAGTACTTTCTCATTTGTTTCGGTTTACTGCCAACATTTTGATTTTTATTGCAACACTGATGAGACAAATAAATGTACATGCAGACCTTTTGGTCCGCTTGACGAATTCAGAGCCACATTAATTTCATTTTTGTTTTTTAAGCTTGAAATTCATGGCTTCTCTTGCATAAAATTCATGTTGGTATCTCTTTTTTTTTTCCCCTTCTTTTTCTCCCAGCACCAAATGCTGACCCAAGGAGCAGGCAATCGCAAGTTCAAATGCACTGAGTGTGGCAAGGCCTTCAAATATAAACACCATCTGAAGGAACACCTGCGAATTCACAGTGGTGAGTAGCGGAGGTGCTGGTGTGCTCATTTGCATTTTGTTTAATTAGCTGAGTTTTAAAGACCGCTTAAAATTTACACAGTTCTGCTTCTGGCTTCTTGGAGCTACTAAGGTATTTCATAAGTGATATCTGAGTCATCCTCATTTATCATGCTGTTAATACCACGGTCTCGCTGAAAGATTTGGAAATAGTAAAGCTTCCTGCAAATAATATAGATCGTTTGGCAGTTTGAGTTCAGAAGCGCTCATTCATTGCTGTGCAGTCGGAACCTGAACAGTCCATTATATTTTCCAAAACAAAAAGTCCCCCTGAGTGAAATACAACTCATATTCTCCGATAACGAGTGAGCACCAAGCGTCTCAGATTGAATGATTTGGGCGTTGTGGCTCTCCTGCTTGACACAGCATTCAGCACACAAAATGTCACCAGACTCTGCCCAAGCACAAACTCTACCAGTGCTGACGTGGAGGTTCTAACAGCAGGACTCAGTGTGTCACGCCGTGCTCATATCCAGTGAAAATTCCATTTTTTGCGGGCAAAAAGAAAAAAAGAGGAACCAATTTGAACATTCTTGAATTGATTTTGCTCCCTTCCCCACAGGATATTCACCTGTGACTTGCCCTGGTCAATCTGGGGCCAGTCTCATACCTTGATGGTCGTTGCCAGCTGGAGACCGTGGGTCCAAACTGACCTCAAGGTCCGTAGAAAAAGGAGGGTAGAGCAGTGGTCGTGTGTGGCCTTATTCCTAGAATTCCCTCGCTGTTAATCAGTGGACACACAGTCGATCAGTTAGACATCAAATGTGATCGCTTGCAATTATGGCAGCAACAATGGTAGTTAACATTTGGTTTTAATTATCATTTTAGGTGAAAAACCATATGAGTGTCCAAACTGCAAGAAACGTTTCTCGCATTCTGGCTCCTACAGTTCGCACATCAGCAGCAAGAAGTGTATTGGTTTGATCTCTGTGAATGGCAGAATGAGAAACAATATCAAGACGGGTTCTTCTCCTAATTCTGTATCTTCCTCTCCTACTAATTCAGCCATTACACAGCTGAGAAACAAGCTGGAGAATGGCAAACCACTTAGTATGTCTGAACAAACAGGCCTACTGAAAATTAAAACAGAACCACTAGATTTCAATGAATACAAGGTTCTTATGGCCTCACATGGGTTTAGTGCAACTAGTCCTTTTATGAATGGTGGACTTGGAGCAACCAGCCCCTTAGGAGTTCATGCTTCTGCTCAGAGTCCAATGCAGCACTTAGGTGTAGGGATGGAAGCACCACTGCTTGGGTTTCCTGCGGTAGGCAGTAATTTAAGCGAGGTGCAGAAGGTCCTACAGATTGTGGACAACACGGTTTCCAGGCAGAAAATGGACTGCAAGGCTGAAGAGATCTCCAAGTTGAAGGTTTACCACATGAAGGATTCATGCTCTCAAGCCGAGGAACAAGGAGTTACCTCCCCCAATATTCCCCCCGTGGGTCTTCCAGTAGTAAGTCATAATGGTGCCACTAAAAGTATTATTGACTACACATTAGAGAAAGTCAATGAAGCCAAAGCTTGCCTCCAGAGCTTAACCACAGACTCGAGGAGGCAGCTCAATAACATTAAAAAAGAGAAGCTGCGAACCCTAATAGACCTGGTAACTGAAGACAAGATGATAGAGAACCACAATGTATCCACTCCATTTTCATGCCAGTTCTGTAAAGAAAGCTTTCCTGGTCCCATTCCGTTGCATCAGCATGAGCGTTACCTGTGTAAAATGAACGAAGAAATCAAGGCAGTCCTTCAGCCTCACGAGAACATGGTTCCCAACAAACCTGGAGTGTTTGATAAGCAAACCCTCTTGCTGTCATCAGTACTTTCTGAGAAAGGAATGACTAGCCCCATCAACCCATACAAGGACCACATGTCTGTACTTAAAGCATATTATGCTATGAATATGGAACCCAACTCTGATGAACTACTGAAAATTTCCATTGCTGTTGGCCTTCCTCAGGAATTTGTGAAGGAATGGTTTGAACAAAGAAAAGTCTACCAGTATTCAAGTTCCAGGTCACCATCACTGGAAAGGGCCAGTGCCAAGGTGGCGCTGGCTGCCACCAACAACACTCCCACTAAAGACTCTTTGTCAGCCAGATCTCCAATAAAGCCTGTGGACTCTATAACTTCACCATCTATAGCTGAACTCCATAACAGTGTTACTAATTGTGATACTCCTCTCAGGCTAACAAAACCTCCTCATTTTACCAATATTAAGCCAGTTGATAAATTGGACCACTCTAGGAGCAATACTCCTTCTCCTTTAAATCTTTCTTCCACATCTTCTAAAAACTCCCACAGTAGTTCTTACACTCCAAACAGTTTCTCTTCTGAGGAGCTTCAGGCTGAGCCTTTGGACTTGTCTTTACCAAAACAAATGAAGGAACCCAAAAGTATTATAGCCACAAAGAACAAAACAAAATCTAATAGTGTAAATTTAGAACACAACAGTGTTTCTTCATCATCTGAAAATTCAGATGAGCCACTGAACTTGACTTTTATCAAGAAGGAGTTTTCTAATTCAAATAATCTGGATAAAAGCACTAACCCAGTATTTGGTATGAACCCATTTAGTGCCAAACCTTTATACACAACACTTCCACCACAGAGCGCATTTCCCCCTGCCACTTTTATGCCACCAGTCCAGACCAGTATTCCTGGGCTGCGACCATACCCAGGACTAGATCAGATGAGCTTCCTACCACATATGGCCTATACCTACCCAACTGGAGCAGCTACTTTTGCCGATATGCAGCAAAGGAGAAAGTACCAGCGGAAACAAGGATTTCAGGTAAATTGTTGCAACTGTTTTTCATTTGAAAGGCTCGAATTTAGTATTTTGTGATATGTCCTCTTACAGAAGAAAAACCCCAAAGCTGTAGTCAACGTTTCTGACAAAATTAGCAGAGTTTATTTAAGTCTGAACTTGCAAAAATGTGGTGGAGTTGGAAAATGAACTGCAGTTACCTTAAAAGTACCTCTGCTTGGATTCAGAAGCATTACCAGTAACTTTGAACAGCATAATAACGCTTGATGGTTTTATTCTGTTAAGAGTGCAGCTGTTTCTTCTTAGATTGGTATCTAAATGGAAATAATAATAATAATGTCCATGAAAAATCCCATCCCAGAGAAAAAGAAAAAAAAAGAAAACTTTATAGGGAAACTTATCTCTTCAGGGCATAACTACGTCTCACCGTGGGGAAAAGGAGCAGTGGGAGACCCCCTGGGGGTCATTCCCACACTTGGATGCAAAGCTGTATTCCTCTAAGCAGAGGTCCATATGGCCTCATAGCCACTGTATTCCATTGAAAGCCCTCAAAGCTGCTTTCTTCATGTTTTTGGGGGATTGTTCACCCACTGTGTATGGGAAAGGTGTTCTCTCTTCTCATGAATGTCTGGGGGATGAAAAAAGTTGACCTGTAGCCCCTTCCTTCAGCCCTCCTGCTGCCCTTCCCAGACTACCAGTCCTCTAATCCTGCCAGTCATCTGGAACAGCTTTGAAAAAACGCAGAGATTAAATGAAATTATTTGGAGAGGTAGCAGCCAGGGCCCTTAATCGCAGGCAAAGTCTTTCCTTGGACACATAATCTGGGTCAGCACTTCTTCGTGCCTGGGTACAGCCCTTAATCCTTCCCTCAGGTTGTCCCAGACTCAATGCAGGTGTAGCAAAGGATTTCATCACTTGCATGGCTACAGCAAAGAGCAGCTCCACAGAAGTCTCATAATTTTATAGCTTTTTGCTGGGTGTATTCCGATATAATGTACAGAGTTTAGTTAAATGAGATTAACTGATTATAGATTAATAATTTCTTTTTACATTTGCGCCTGTTCCCCTATGTCCTGTTACGGTCTATTAGTAATTTTACTGACTAGTAAATGTTTTATAGCTTCAAATGTGAAAATCAGGTATGGTTTTACATTACAGACTGTAATCCCTCTTTGCACAATAGGAGCATAAATAGCACTGCACCTCCATAACAGCTGTTCCACTATTCCAATTTACAGTACATCTGCCCTCTTTGTAAATGTATTTAAGCCTATTTAATCTTCTCTAATATTAATTAGTGCAAACCTAGTCTAAGAAAACTGAACTGTGTGATAGCAAATGGAAATGTATGTTATCATGCAAGTTTGCACTCTCTTTGGATCAAGACAAAATAAATATCAAGAAATTTAATAATTTACTGATCCACATTCATTATTGCTTAATGCTGAAGGCTGTTTTAACATAGATAGAACATTGATAAAAAGTGTTATTAATATTCCCTATTTCAAATTACAAAATTAAATATAAAAATATAGCTTGAGGCCTTTAGTCGGGAGACATACATTTAAATGGATTGCATAATAATAACATTTGTACCTAAATATAAAATTCAATTAAAACCTTTCCACGGATACAGAATATATCCAAGTTTTGGTGTTTTGAAAGGAGTGATCCCTTAGCTGTTGCTTACACTTAACCTCTGTAAAATATTACAACACCTTTTGGTGGCCATGAAGGGCCTCTCCTTTGCACTTTCTGCTCCTTGAAAACGTTTAGTGCTGATGTGGCAAACGCTGTTGGTTTGTGTAAACCATGTTATTGCAGAGTGCTCAGGGAGAGAACGTTGGTTTGAGGCATAGAAGTGGAAAGGTCTTCGTTATTTACACAGAGTTTCGTTGCCAGTGGGTCCCTAAGCTAAGAGTGGTCACCATCCTAAGGGGACATGATTTTAATTTCTCTGGGTGGTTGGTTCCCCCGTGGGAAGGAGCGGTGGTGGCAGCGGTGTCGCTGACGAGTGGTTCCCTCGCAGGGAGAATTGCTTGATGGAACCCCAGACTACATGTCCGGCCTCGACGACATGACGGACTCTGACTCCTGTCTGTCCCGAAAGAAGATCAAGAAGACAGAAAGTGGCATGTACGCGTGTGACTTATGTGACAAGACATTCCAGAAGAGCAGTTCCCTGCTGCGACACAAATACGAGCACACAGGTAGGGTGGCCACAAGCACCAAGGGGAGGGTTGAGGTTCACACCGTGTTCTTCACAGTCTTTCATGAGTACATTTGTGCTACGAAGGGTTTGGCAGGTGCTGAGGCTTTCAAAAATTGTTTTGCTCGGTTCAACTTACTTTTTGATTTTCCTTAATGGCTGTTGCTTGGTGAAAGACAGTTGGATGCGGTGGGTTGAATGTCAGTAGGTGCCATGCAAGATTTCAGGCTGATTGTGATGGCAGTTGTGGCACTCAGCATCTCTCAGGACAAGCCTTCTTGGAATGAGACAGGCCCCAGCACTCAGAAAATGCTGGAACTTGGTCAGCACAGAGTCTGGCATGGGAAGGAACGGTGACAGTGTATTTCTCGTTTCTTAGACACTATCTGACCCTGCTCCATTTAATCCAATAGAAAAACTTCCACTGATGTTAGCAGCAGAAGAGCTGGCTCTGACCGAGTTATCTGAAAGTAAACAGCTCAGGGGGGTTTCTCTTGCTGTGATTTTGCAAGCCAGCAGCACAGGCAGGTTGCAGTTCACTTTTTCACTTCCCAGTTAATGCCTGGGGAAAGTTCCCTTCTTTCATGAGTAGGAACTGATTTTTGTCTAGTTCGAGGAAGTTTGGCAAAGCTCACCACGGATTGTCAGCTTAAAAAATGTTTTGGTTTGAAAAAGACCTTCCATCACACCTATGCTGGCCATGGTTCCCCTTACAGACAGTGCTCCCTTCCCCACTGTCAGCCAGGGCAGAGCTCTCAGAGAGGGACACATCGGCTCAGCATGTTTCAGTTTGGGGAAAACGGGACCGGAGCTTCCCAAATAATAGAGATATCAAATTATGTTAGACAAAGGGAATGTGAATTATCACGTGAGTTATTGTGCAGCAGGACATAAACCAAACTCCAACTTCCTATAGTTAGAAAAAGCTTACTCAGGAGGAAACTTTCCTTAACTTTGAAAGCTGAGTCCTGCTTCAGGAAATGAAGCAAGTCACATCATCCTTCAATCTCACCATGTGACAGTAAAAACCTTATACCTCTCTATTAATACATCTTCCAGGCCGCACATAACCATTTGGCATTTCACAGATGAAAAATTTACAATTCAGAAGTGGACTGTGCCTTTAAAACAAAATCCTTTACTTTGTTATTTTTCCTTATACTTTTCTTCCAAATTCTAAGCTAATCCCACAAAGGAAAATACAAAAGGAAGTTAAAATACACGTGGGATTAGGAAAGAAAATTAAAAGCAACATTTTGGACTAGATCAGCCAGTTCATTGGTGGAATGTGCTTCCCACTACATTATTCAGATCAAATTGTTTATTCAGGAGAAGGAGCTTTGAAGGCTTTACGTCCCTGCACCTTTCCTCTCCTGAATGATTTTATTACAGCCATCTGCAAACATTATGGTTTACTACACTACTACCGTAAAGCTCTTATGTTAGAACTGGCCTTCATATATATCGGGATCTGGACATATGGTTGAATCCCATAAAGTTGGTAGTCCATAAGGTCGACAGACATATGGTTGAAAGGCTGAAAATTTGACAAGCTGAAATGTGTGCAATCACCTTGATTTGCAAAATAAACTGCATTCGTAAAAGCAAAAATATGTTGTGGTCTTGAAGTAGCACGGGAACCTACTGCCTAGAGAAATGCCACACAGCTGCAGCGCTGCAGCTTCTTCTCCTTCTTTCCTCTGTCCCTTTTGGCTTCTCAACTTTATGTCCGTCAATTTTATGGGACTCGGCCTTATGATCCAGAACATGTATACAGTGTCATATTCAATACAAAAGAACTGCAGCACCTCATCGAGCCTGAGCATGGCATTTCGAGATGGGAAGGATGGTCCTGTGGCAAAGGCCCAGGCTCTGGGGCTGAGAGCTCTGAGCTTCTCCTCTGCCTTGCCACAGACTTCCTCTGAGAATCACACCAACTTGCTTCATCTTTCTCTCACCTTCGCCCATCTTTGAAATAGAGGGAAATGATACCAGCCCGCCTCTCCGGGGCGTTGTAAATATGAATTCATGCAGGCTGAAATCCTGCGATGGAACTCGCTGTGTGAAGTGGGAAGTGTTATTACGGATGTGTTCGCTCTTACGGAGCCTCCACGCATCGCGTTAGTGTTAGGTAGAGGTGGTTGGGAGCTCTGAAGACCTCCATACCTGATGCACAGCCTTCAGGAGGCACACTGCACTGGCACTTTGGCTAATGACTCAGGTGTGTCTTAAGAGAATTGCAAATTAATTTGATAGTTTCAGGTAAAGCTTGTAACTGCATTAATAGCATAGGTGTGACACTGCAGGAAGGAACCAAATTGAAAGTAACACCACCTTCTGCATTTGGGGTCATTGTAAGAGCAGGTCCAGGTTTTCAGTCAACTTTTTGACACCTATAAAGGAGAAAGAGCTTCTTTTCTTACCTTTTTCTGAGCTTCTTTTTCTGATCTTTTCTTTTCTGGTGTTTTTTTGACCAGCTGATCATCTAATCCATTGTAACTTCATTAAAAAATATGCTTTAGGAGGAATTGAAACACTTCCTGTCTTTCCTGGAGAAGCAGAAATAGTGGGTGTTTTCCTGTGTAAAAAGAATCTATGTGCTTTCTTAGGACTTTTTTTCTGATATTGGAACAATCAGATTTTTATTTGTCACCCCTTCTCATGGTCCACTATTGCAACCAATGCCTTAGTTATCATTTATTGTTAATCAAGTGCTGTAAATGAGAAAACAGAAATGTTTTAGGAGTTGCAGTGGAGCTGAGTTTCCCTGCCAGGGCAAGAAATGCAGGATTTAGCTGTTTTTTTGTGTCAACCCAAGTACTTTTGATAGGACCATGAGGCCGCAGAACAACTTGCTCTGTGATCACCTCTGTACACCATGCCTGCCACAGTTTGAGCACAGTAGAAAAAGGGCTCTAAATTTCACAATCCATAGTTTTTAATTTATGTGGTATTGATGGTATTCTGCAATGGGAGAAGGAAAATTCATTGTGTTACTGCAATGAGCAAATTACGTTGGTTTTGGCTCATCCAGAATTTAGTGTAGAGGCCACTGCTTGTTGCAGGACCAAATTCTGCCAAGTTAATTTGTGGATACTATTTAATGTTAAGGGAAGTCCCTCTTAGAGTGTAAGCTTCAAAAGGTCCTATTTCTTTAAAGCCAGGGATTGCTGCACTGTAATTAGGGTGCAGAGCATGGCAGGTAGCACAGGAATTCAGTGCTCACATGATCTTCCTGTGAAGTCTTATGGACACGTCCTAATTTGGTCAAGCTGAAATTAGTTGAGCCAACAGGGCATGTGTCTAATCTCAGATTTTTCCAAGCTGCTTAGCACAGGGTTCAAGACACTTTCCTTATGAAAGGTGAAGAAGTTGGTTGCCTTCATGGCAAAGCATCGGTGCTCTGGCGAGCAAGAAAATCTTTGTGCTGCCGGTAAGGAGGGAAAACAGGAGCGGGTGAGTGAGCGGGAGAGCAAAAAGAGTGGAGCATCTAGAAAGAGAGAAATATCCTGGCTCCTGGTCCAGTACCCCCCCTTGGTCATCAGCACTGATTCAGAAGTAAGGTGAAGGTTAGCATTTGTTCTGCCATGGCCAACGCCCATGTCTGCCACACACCAGCTTTATCGGAGCTTCACAAGGGAACTCTTAGCCTGCCTGCTCTGCAACAAAAGCTGGAAACAGTTTTTCAGAATCCTACCTAGAAATTTAAAATCCTTTCATTGTTGTTCTATATTACATCATATTCTATTTTATTACTTGTGTGGGCTGTCGAGGGCCTCATAGCTGTGCTAGTGCTTTCATCCTTTCCTTTTCCACTGTATATTTTATTAAGACCTCTTTTTTATTTTTGTAGCTTTCATGCTGATGCAAGCACTAGTTTTATTTCCAGATTGATTCTGTAAACTAAATATTGTTCTTGAGCCTGGTAGCAAATCAGCTCTCTCTGGCTAGTATTTTGAATTCCCAGCTTGGGAGTTTTCTTTATTTAGAGCTTGATTCATAAAAAATTTACATGCTATTTAAAGGTTATTTTTTCTTGCTTTACTCTGATACAAGTTTTGAATTCCGCATTTTACACTCAAATAAAGAAAAAAAAGGGATGTGTTCTATGCTTGTGAAATTCGTTCTGTAGACAAGGTCTCCTATTGAAAATGGAACAGGTGCAGCTTGGGCAATTATATATAAATTGCATTTATCTTGCACCTTTGACCGCTTTTCTGTGCTCTGGCCACTAATCCATCTCCATTGGGACTACATCTAACATCCAACCCCCCGAGCAGCTTCAAAAGAACTGCCTTTAAAAAATAAAAACAAACTGTCACAAAAATGTTTCCTTCTTTCCTCCAAAGAGTGGGATTCCTGTTTGGCCCCCTCCCACTGAAAAAAGACCCACTTGCCTTAGGCAAAGGGGGGGTGATATTTAGTCTGGGACCAGTGACAGCTTCTGATCTGACGTCTTGTGACTTTTATACCACTGCAAATGGGAAAGGCAGAGCTTTTCAGTCAAAGACTTTTAGCCCAGGAAGATTGAGAGATACTTGCTGTTGGAGACTTGTCGTTGTTTTTGTTTTGTTTTAACAGAAATGCAATTTCAGAGACTTTGCAAGCAGATCAGTAATAATTTCCCCTCTGTAGATTGAGCGTGGGCCCCTGTGGGAACCTCTTTTGTGAGATAAAATGAAGAAAGCCCAAACGTTTCCTTTAGATATTTGAGAGAGATTTGTCATTTAGTTTCACTGCAAAATGTGGCATTTACATCATGCCTCCACTCGATGAAACACAAGTGTTTCATGAGCCCTTCTGGGAGCTGCCTTGGGTTCCTCTCTCCTAGTTCCATCCCTCATGGATGACATAGGTGCTCTCAGATGAGATTGGGAAAACCTGTGGAGCGGGTTGTCCAATCTGCTTCTTTTTGGCTTATCTCTACCCTACCAGTGTTATGAATGTTATGACGTTGCATGACAGTGCTCTAGGACAAGGGGTGATGGCTTCAAACTGAAAAAGAGTGGGCTTTTTCAAGTACTAGGATATTAGATATTAGGAAGATATTATTAGATATTAGTAAGAAATTCTTGACTGTAGGGGTGGTGAGGCCCTGGCACAGGTTGCCCAGAGAAGCTGTGGCTGCCCCATCCCTGGAAGTGTCCAAGGCCAGGTTGGACGGGGCTTGGAGCAACCTGGGCTAGTGGAAGGTGTCCCTGTCCATGGCAGGGGGGTGGAACAAGATAAACTTTAAGGTCCCTTCCGACCCAAACCATTCAAGGATTCCAGGATTACCTAAAGTTGTGTGTCCTCCCCATCCACTTACAGTTGTAGGATCTCCGCATCCACCTACAATTCTAGACTTATCCCCATCCCCAGTGTAAAATACCTTACTTCAGCTTTATTTTATGGCCTACTAACACACTGTAGGGATTAAAAACTCCTTTTAAATGGTCAAAATACTGGGGTTTGCACATGGAGGGAAGAAAATAATTCTTCTGCAAATGTTCGGAAACCCGATACATTTGAAAACATATTTCAATTAGTGTTGTAACAGCTGCACACTG
The DNA here is from genome assembly GCF_001715985.3 of Manacus vitellinus. Lineage (NCBI taxonomy): Eukaryota > Metazoa > Chordata > Aves > Passeriformes > Pipridae > Manacus > Manacus vitellinus. The sequence goes on from NW_021940560.1 coordinate 3,726,263, forward strand.
CACACTGCTAAGGTATGTTGTGTGGTGTCTGAACAAAGAACTTTGCTCAAGCTGTCAGGTTCCCTCAGATCAAAACTGAGGCCTTGGTATGGATGTGGTAGACTAAATAGCTCTAGTGTGGCCTTTTTAAAACTAATATAAATTAATATGAAAATATGAAGTATTTTAATCGTCTCATTTCTAAATTAATTTATAAAATATGGATGGTTCCCTGCCAGGCTACCTCTGCCTGGGGGGAGGCCTCAGGTAGCACGAGTGGGAGGTGCAGTGATGAACAAATGCCATGTGGAAGGGATGAGCAAAGCAGGCAAAGACTGAGGGGCATCACCCAGCCTTGGGGAGGGTGGGTGGAGGCAAGTCTGGGTGAGAAGCAGTGGAGGTGGGTGACTTCTGTTTGAGGAGAGGAAAAGTGATGGATAACTGGATGGAGCACAACTGTGGGGGTAAGAATCCTGGAATGGTTTGGGCTGGAAGGGATTTTTAAAGGTCATCTAGTCCAACTCAACGTGCAATGAGCAGGGACATCTTCAACTAGATCAGGTTGCTCAGGGCCCCATCCACTTGGACCTGAAATGTGTCCAGGGATGGGACAGAGAAGGGTGTAGTGAGCATCAAATGTAGTGTGCATCAAAAAAAAATAAATCAGGGAATTTGAAGTAATGGAGCAGGAGTGGCACTGTGGAGAAGTGGAACAAGACAGGGGTTGGGCTTGTTGATGTTAGGGAAAAGTAAGTCAGAGGGAGGGACTGAGACAGCGTGGGCAGTTCAGTTAGGAGGACACAGAAAAAGGTGCTGAGGAAAAGCAGAAAGTCTATGAGCACCACAAAAGGAACAAAATTAGCAATTGTGGAGGTATTAGCAAGGGAACATTAATGTGTTGCTCTGAGGGGGCTCAGCAGGACAGCTGGGTCTTGGCAGGGCTGCATCCCATTGAGTGGTTGGTAGTGCTGGGAAAGCTCCCACCTCACCCCTGAGGGTTTTCTTCTGGCAGTGCTGGGGTTTGAGGAGGGGCTTAGGCTCAGAGTGCTTTGGGATTTTAAGCTAATTTGAGTAAGTGACTTGATCGTGCTAAAATCTCCTGAGCTAAGACCGTGGGATTTCCCCATCATGGCTAAACTTGTGCCCTGAATTGCAGGTAGAGCTGCCTCAGCTCTGGATTTGGTGCATCCCCAGGTCAAGGCTGGAGGTTCAATCCCAAAGTACATTTACAGCTCAAAGCCCAGAGTTTTCTTCAAGCTTGACTTTTAACCAACAGGTTAAATTGGCATAAATGCATGTTTAGGAAACAGATCATGCGAGCAATACTGCCAAAATTCAATATATCAAGCTTGAATTTTCAATTTTGTTGTAAAGGAAAATAAAGGGAAAAAAGGAAACCCTGTATGTGTGCAAGCTTAGGAAACTCTCATACAAAGAAATGCAGTCTGAGCCCTAATTTCCAGGCATCCACTAATTTCCCTGTCACTTGTGTTACTCTATCTGTGGTTTCTCCTGTATTTCCTTGCTGCCAGATCTCCCCTTCATTTCATAACACACAGTTTTTGGCTTCCTTGAGCATTCGTTAATCACACCTTATTAAATGTGAACTTTCACAGTGGGACTTGAAGGTAGCTGTGACTCGATTGGGGAAAAAAAAAATTAGCATAATCCTTGGTATTCATTCTTAACAACTTTGCTGTGGAAGTGGAATTTTTTCTGTGCCTGACTTTCTGTGCTCTCACATCCCGGGGAAAAAAAGCAGATCAGGTTCATAAAGGAGCAGCTTGAGTTTTCCTGGAAGTTGAGATCCTTCAGTGCTCTGAAAGCATTTATATATTTTTCCTGCTGGATTTTCTTCCACACCGGCACTGCCAGTGACCATCTTCCCGGCCCTTTGCTTTTGGCTGGCGTTTTCTCCACCATACTCATCCTCTCCCTGCACTTGTTTCTACCACGGTTTTACAACTGGCAGGATGGGAGGGCTCTGGTGTGAAGTTTATTCCTGTTCTGGTCACATGCTACATGAGCTAAGTATGATAAATACGCTCAAGGAATCAGGCCAGTTCACTAATAAGTTCCTAACGATCTGCTCTAGCAATAGGACATGCAAAGCAGGGCTCTGCATTTGAGGCATCAAACACCAGCATTTTAATATGCATAAAAATAGCATGAAATATAAAATAATGACCGATTGGCACCTTATCTGCCTACATGGTTGCACTACTCTGGACCATTCAGCTGAATGACACTGAGATTATAACTTGACATTTCTAAAATAAAAAAATAAAAAAACCCTGGCTGTAGGTACTAATGTTTGATTTTATTTTTTGCCTTCTGCAATCTAAGTTTGGTGATCGGTCTTCACTAATTCCAATCTTTGCACCATATGTTATGTCTGGATATCTCACGGTTGCATCATGCTTTGCTGAGTTTTGTCGTGTGGCATCATGCTGACAAGTATTTTTTGTCAGCTCTATTTTGGAATTAAGCTTTCAGTATGGCAGTTCTGGAAGGTGTTGAAGGCATTCCTGTGCTATTTGTGGCCTGGGATCAACCAGATGTGTTTAGGCTTGGCACTGGTTTTGAGTTTCAAACATTGGTTCGAAACTGTCTGAAATGCCAAAGGAAATACTGTTTTCTGCAGCTTAACACCACTTTAGCACTCAGCGAGTGGCTGACAACATTTTATTTAGAAACCCCTTATGCTTCCGTGGCAGATGTATGTATTTGTATTTGCTCACGTGGTGGGGGAAGAACGTCTTCCAGTCCTTGAGGGCTTCCTCCTGCAGGCGAGGGCTGGAGGAGGCAACCCCTGTGATGGGTTGGTGTGGGTCCAGCTCGGCTCCTCCTGCCAGCAGCAAAACCCTTATGGGCTCAACAAGTCCCAGCTCTCTCTTGCTGTCACTAGACCCGCCAGGCACATCCCAGGGAAGCCTTGATGGGCTCACCTTGGGGTGCTGCAGGTGGGGAAGGGTTGGCCAGTGGTTGGCTTGTGGCTGCGTGGCACCGCCGGTGAAGGCACAAAGATAGGATGTTGGCTTCCTGCTATTCATCAGCAACATAACAAAGAAAACTTTAAGAAACAAAGGTCTTCTCTACGGGCTGATCGCTTTAGCGAGGCGGGGAAAGAAGTACGGCGAGTATGTGATGGTGTCAGCAGAATTATTTATAAATAGGGATATTTTTCGAACATTTTCATGGGTGTCAGCTGCTCGCTAGAGCTGCCAGTTTTCCATTGATGCTCTCTGAGTCATTTTCTTTATTATCCTGAGCTGCTTGAGTAAAATTACTACAGTCAACACCATCCAAACTCCAGGTTATAGCATAAATGTGGGGTGCGTTTTTTTTGTTTTGCTTCTGCAACAGAAGAAGAAA